>NC_138575.1:117614888-117861946 GCF_964289735.1 Phaethon aethereus | reverse complement strand
TTCAGTTGTTGCTGTGAAATACCAAAAGGGTAGTGTAATAATGAAATCCTTTCAGAATGTACCAGGTAGTAGATCCTGAGGCACTGGTGTATGTGAATAGCAAATTCAGTTGCAGGCTGAATGTAGGTGTATAGAGGAAAAAGGAGAGGCTGGTTTCAGCAGAGTTACTGCTCAACGTAAAGCATATTTCCAGTTTATGTTGCACTGAGTTTGCAGAAAGGCATTAAAGCTTTGGCCTTTTGGGAATTCGGCAGTACAAAACAAACCTGTGCTACTGTTGCTGTACCAGGAGAAAACTATATTGTGAATTAATTTTCATTTGCATTGTAATACTACTACTTCAATAGTAATTAATAAGAAATGCAGATTTCAATATTAGTGTGTAAAAGAAAAGAACATTGCATACTGTTCTGAAATTTCGTAGGATTTCTTTAAATAATATAACAAGTTAAAGATAAGACTTAAATCATGTAAATTCTTTTAAAAAGCATATTTAACACAACTTTTATAAAAATGTGTTTATAGGTCATTGTTTATAATGTAGCTGCATCTGAAGAAATATAACGTGGCTTTGTCTAATGCTGAATAACAACATAGGGCATCATTTAATGGTACGTCAAGCAATGATTCCAAGAAACCTGAAGCCGTTTCCTTACATCTGTGGTAACAGAATGTTTTCGGGTTACAAACCTAAAAGAAATGTCAAGGACTCTTACAAAATTCTTGAGCTTGCGGAAGGATGTTCCCTGGATGATATCAGAAACTCATACCGAAGTCTTGCCAAAAAATACCATCCAGACAGCGGCTCTGCCACAGCTGATTCCGAAGCATTTATGAAAGTGGAAGAAGCATACAGAGTCGTGCTCAGTGATGTGGCAACCAAAAAGAAATCAAATGAGAATAACGAAGAGGAGGAAGATCAGCTCAAATCAAAAGCACCACAGCATAGACACTACTTGAGTTTCGAAGGCGTTGGTTTTGGAACACCAAGCCAAAGAGAAAAGCAATACATGCAATTTCGAGTAGACCGTGCTACTGAACAAGTGTTGGAGTACCGTAAGCAGAGACTGGAAAGCCAGTATGCTGTGTCTGACCTAATGAAAGCCAAAGATGTGAGGCAGAGCAAAAAGGTGAAGATAACTCAAGCAGTTGAACGGTTGGTTGAGGACCTCATCCAGGAATCGATGGCGAAAGGAGACTTTGACAATCTCAGTGGCAAAGGAAAACCTTTGCAGAAATTTTCAGACTGTCCACATGTTGACCCTATGACTCACAACTTGAACAGGATTCTGATAGACAATGGATACCAGCCAGAGTGGATCCTGATGCAGAAGGAAATACGGGAAACCATTGAGCGGTTAAGGAAGAGTATAGTGGCATCTAGAAGTAAGCTTGGAGGGCCAATGACACCATATAGGCAAAAGCAATGGAATCGTATTTGTGAGCAGTTTATAGAAGATATCAGGAAATTAAACAAAAGAATTGACAACTTCAATTTAGTTGTTCCTATTCTGAGCAGACAAATGGTGCACTTCAGTGCTGACAAAGAAATTGTTCGAGCACAGAAGACTTATGAAGCTTTGATGGAAAACAGAGAGGCTTCTAATGCAGACGCAAAGGAAAATGAAGACGAAAATGTTAAAAGGTTTGGGTGGAAGTCTTCTCTGTTTAAGTGGTTAAACCTTACACTGAAATAAGATGATACTAATGCATCTATCTTGTCAAGATTTTGAATGCACTTTGTTCATGAAACTTGTAGCGCTAGAGAAATTTCAAGTACACTGAAAATGTAAAATCCAGCTGTCCACTGTTACACCAGTTAAAAGGAATTGGGCTGTCTGATACGCATTTGCAGGTGCTTAATTGATTTATTTGTGGATATTGTTAAGAAACAAATAAATTCAGTTATCCTCTTGCAACTCATTTTACTTCTGCTTAAATCAAAACTAACGCTTCACTTTAGCATAGAGTATAATCACTTTTACAGTCTGTTACCTTTCAAAAGGTGAAACTGAGGCATAACAAAAATACGTTAAGGACGAAGTGGAAGTAAAAGTCTTGCTGTGCCCTGTTAGTTTGACTTTTATCCTTTCTTATTTGAATGCTTACAGCTCAAATTGTTGACAGGTTTCATGCATTTCTTTAAAGTACATTCATCTCTTCAAGGTTAAATGGGAATGAAGGGAGGGTTCTGGATATCTGGACTTGGACTGTACATTCTGCTGAAGGCCATTTTTGGATCTGGCGTTTAACACACAAGGAGGTCTCGGAAAGCATCCGAGCAAATAAGGAAGACTGACCAAAACTGTACACTAGTTGAAGGGCTCTTTGGAGGTGAGAGGAGAAGGGATATTAATTTTCAAAAGTAATTGCATCATTTAAATATTTTAGAATATTGGCACCAAAGGCCATACTGTGAAATACTGCTGTACTGTTAAGTTTCTGGGCAGTGGCTTGGAGGGTGGGAAAATCTCCATGGTGCCAAAGATTTATTTATCTTAAGTAACCTCTCGGCTCCCCACACAATCTGATTTTCCTGGAGGACTTTGCCTTCGAAAAGGTGTCACTATATATATTGGTATTTGTGTAGCCCCTCCTTCCTCACTCATGTCCCTGTGACTTGGACTGTCAGTGTGTCCACCTGTGCATGAGCTGTGCTGTGCCCTGCCAGTCTGTAGGAAGGTGTCCCACAGACTCTGGTATGCCACGGAGGGGGAATTTCCACTCTCAGAGGTTCAGAAATGAAAGCTAGATGATGATCACAACCGTCCTTCGGCAGACGCCCCAGAACCAGCAGCGTCAGGGTTGATGTGTTTGCTTTTGGGCAGAGAAGGCTGCACATGCTCCTTTTGGTCTTTGTGCTCTTGCTTGTGTAGATGAGGTCTTAACGTGCAGGCAGAACAGTATTTTTGTTTGTTGGCATAATGGATTAATTGAAGTATCATTTGTCAGAGGGTATTATATAATCTAGTAATACAACTGAATATATTTATGGTAAACACTTGGTCTTTCAAGTCTTTGTGTTACAGCAAATAAGTAATAATGACAAGATATTTGCCATGTTTTAGAAAATAGGGCTAATCTCAGCTTCATTTAACAGACCTTTTTGTAGGAATTAAGGTGGCAAAAGTAGAAAAAGTGGCATTATGTGCAGACTAATCTGTTGCCCCTAGGTCATGCCACTGGGGTGCTTGCGCTGTGCTGTGTCGTGCCGTGCCCTGGTGTTAGCTGGAAGGATTAGATCATGGCTATTGGTTTCTTTCTGCTGAGATTCAGGTGGGAGGCAGGGGTATATTAGCAGTGCGTAGATCAGCTGCGCCAGACAGAAATTAATGTACTCTTCAAGTTTGCAAAGATGGTAGGAAGTAATGGGTATCTTGCAGATGTAGGAGTCAAGTCTTACATAGTGAAGTGGGAACAAAATGTGCGTGTAGTCTTGATGTGTCATGTAAGTAGCCCCAGTCTAAATGCTCAGAAAGAAAAATGAGGTTCCAGGGCCGTCCTCTGTTTCTGGGGACTCAGTAAGAGCTCCTTTCCTTTGTGATATGGATATGATTCATTGAGATAGTGGTGTTCGACCAAGTGATACCAGAAGGCTTTGACCTTGTAAGTTCCTCACTCACTTTAGCAGCTGTGTGCATGAATGTCTGTTTATTTCAATGACTTATCTGTGTGTTCTTGCTTTCAATGAAAACTGTAACTTAAACATACTTTTACAGAAGTCCTTTGACATAGTGCTCTTAAAAACATCGGATTTTGATTCTCATTATGATCTACAGGAATTGGATCTGAACTGTTGCTTAAACTAATCAACTAATCCAGTGACAGATTTAAAAAGAGCTAATTGCAAATCAAATGCAAAAGAGTAAATAGAAACCAGACTGCAATAAATCCAGCTCTGGTGGAATCCACTTTGGCTCACAATGAAGGTAAGTATCAGCAGTTTAAATATGAAGTTGCCGTAATGGATGAGTCAGCATACTGAGTGATTTTTAAAACTACTTGGTTTTAAATGGAGTAGACATGACCTGACACTTGGTGCTTTAAATCAGCCTTACACTGTTGTCATGAAAAATTGCCAGGCATGAAAATCCATTTGTTCACCATTTATGGCAATGATGATGAAAAAAAAATACGTTTTTCTTTTCCCCAGGTGTGTAGAGGAGTATATTTTTGCAGGGCTGGTCTATTTTTCTGTTGCTCTGAGCTCACAAAATCTTAAGAGCAGTATTTAGTCAGTAGTTCTAGAACAAGTAATACCAAGTACTGCATACGAATTAGAAAAATCCAGGAGAGAATGGCCTTCAGAAGTTATTTTTCCATCTGACTCTAGACTGTTAATTTGAATTTGATAACTGTTACTACTGACCTCAAAAGGATGAGGTCATTGCTGATTCCAGATACAAATACATGTTGCTTATTCCCAGAACTCCCTATGTGTTGGTCTAGTTACCATATGGCTTGTGGCTTGAAAGGCTTATCTAGATGACCTCTTAATATGAAGACAAAATATTATTTATATTTATTATTAGGATATATTAACTGAGGTTTCAGTTTTTCTCAGGGCGAGGGATCTGTTTCTTGCCCAACAATCTGATGGCTCTTGCAGGCGCTGTTAGCGAGCCATACAATGACATGCGTTAGTGCTTTCCAACAAAAGGAAAAGACAGCTGCAGACTATCTGAAATAATGTCTTAGGCTGTCCTATGAACTGAAGAGTTTCTAGATAGGCTGTAAATGTTGAGGCCTGTTGAATATCCCTGTGTTCCAGAGTAACAACGGCTCTCGGGATGCGCGGGGAGTTACAGAGAAGGCTCTGAGGAGGAGAAGTCACGAGAAGTAAGAGCAGGGCATGCGTGGTAAATCTTTATTCTTGCTGGGAGAAACTGCTGCTACAGGGTGTGGTGTCTCCCTCAGAAGTTGTTTCCCTACCAGTTGTGTTTCCCTGGATGGGGCAACCACACGGTTTACCTTCCCACAGCAGAGATCAGCTGTTGAGAAAATGGAAACCTGTGTGTGCACGTATAGGGGGTGGGAGGGGCACTAGGAAGGGTCTGGGGAGGAGAGAGGAGAGTAGCAGGGAAGCAAATGGCATGTAATGCTTCCAGATGGGGGTGAGAAGATGGTGGCCTGTGTATTAACAGGGCAGAGGTTGGAGAGTAGGCACAAATGAATTGCAAAAAATACTGGCTGTGATCCTTTTCAATGAACAGCAAGGCAAGAGCTTTGTTACAAACTTTTTCTTCATGGTGTTGTGCTGAGCATCACGAGTAAGGAACAAGTGTTCCTGCTGACCCTCTCTGCAGTGGGTAGCCTCTTCTCTGGGCCAGATGAAGTGAGGAAGGAGGAGCTGCTGCTTCAAAAGATGACTCTGGCCCAGCTCCAGGCATGGTGGAACACAGTGAGCATGTATGACTGAAGGAAAAAAGGAGGGGAGCTGAAAGTAGAGGGCTCCAGGTACAACTTCTGACTTTGAGTGGGATTTCATGGGACCACAGCTTAACTGTCTTTTAATGAGCAACTGAATATTCCGTTGCCATTCGGTCACGTCTTTACGGGCCTTTCTCGCAGTGCTCCTTTTCTTACTTGGTGCCCCATATTGTGCTTCGTTGTTCTTGAGCAATCTGCTTGAAGTGCCTTCCTCTTTTTTTGTTTATCCTGTTCCACTCTTAAATTTCCACTTCTCACTTTTCAGATGGATTCTGTACTTTTTTTTTACCTTTCCAGAGTGTGGATTTTCAAGACTAATCACTTTCCTAACTTCAGTATTTGAATTAATTCAAGTGCAGCATTTTCCCCTAGTATCTCTAAAGGCTTGACATCAAATCAGACATTTTCTGAGAAGGTGGTTCTTTCTTAAGGTACCTCTGATGCTGGTATCTTTCCAATGCTTTGGCAAGAAACAAGCCAGAAAGCCAGAAAAAGAGAACTGAATCCTGTGCATGGGAAGCGTGAAGGGAGTTCACCGAGAGTCAAAAGTTTTGGGTCAGTTGGTCTGTTTTGGGCACATTCAAAAACCACGTTGCAAGCAGATGTCTATTCACGTCCATTCTGCAACCGAAATGCAGAGAAACGCGCTGGGCTCTCCCCAAGCATACAGAGAGATTGTGGGGTGAGTGGCGCCAGGCAGGGCTCCCCACTGGCTCAGCCCCAGCCCCTGCTTGCTAGCTGCCTTGGGGAAGGGGGAACATGAGGAGCAAGAAGGTGAGTGTCGTCAGGCTGCTAACGAGGGTGGTGTACGGGTCATGCAGTTACTGCTTGGACTGTCTTGAAGCTGGCTGGGAAGTGGGGTGAAGTCAGGAGGAAATAATTCGGATGCTTCTTCCTGGACAGCTGAAAGAGGAACAGGGAATTGCTGATTAATTCTCTTTAAGTGAAGCAGGCCTAGGGCTAAGGTGTAACAGCACTTTGTGGTGATGTATGAACGTTCCAATACGGGAGCTGCTTGAAACAATGCTCAGGTTAGCGTACTCTGCTCTACCCGTGCGACACCGTAAGGCGGCATGGGTCGTACGAGTTTTGGGAGCTGACCGGGGCGGGGGGTGTCTGATGCGGCTCCCAGGCTCGCGGGCGGGGCGCCAGAGGGGGCAAGGCGGGCGGGGGGCGGGGCGAGGCGGGCCCCGCCTCACCGACAGCGGCCGGCCCCGCCTCACCGACAGCGGCCTCCCCCGCCCAGGAAGAAAATGAGCGGGGCTTGCGCCGGCCCCTCTTGCCGTCGGTCGCTCCGGTTGTTGGCGTCGGCTGCCGCGTCGGCCAATCGTGGTGCCCCGTCCTCACCCAGCCTCCCTAGGTGACGCGCAGCGCTAGCTTCCGATTGGCGGGCGGCCGCGTCGCTCGTGGGTCTCTCTGCCCCCCCCGCCCCCGCAGGCGGAGGTTCTCGCGCAGGACGGGGGGTAGGTGCGGCCGTTGTTTTCCTACTGCTCCGCGGGCGCCGGTGGGGGCGAGGGGCGGCGGGCGCGGCGGCGGGGAGGGGGAGTGGGGCGTTGGCGGAAGGGTAGTGCGGGACACTCGTGTCTGGCGGCAGCTCTTGCCCGCTTGTCTCCAACGGCCCTCGCGCGTGCCTTCCGGTACCCGTGAGCCGTTTCCCTCCGCTTCTCCTCGCCCAGCCGCGAGGGACCCTCCGCCGTGGGGAGTACCGGCTCTTCCCTCCGGCCGCCCTCGGAGCCTGGGGCGGCTCCACCGGTCCTGGCTCCCACGCACCTGTGGGTGCTGGCCGGGGACAACGCGAAGGGGCTCCCTGCGCGCCTCGGGGCGGGGGTCGTCCGGCCGCGCCTCCCTGCCCCTCACGCCGGAGCCGTGAGCGCGCCCGCAGCCGCAGGGAGTCAGGGCCTGTCCCCCGGTGCCGGCGCGTCCGGGGGGCAGCAGGGCCCGTCCCGTCGCGCCCCGCCGCAGGGCCACAGCTGGGTCTCTCCCAGGTCGCCGTTACCTGCATCTAGGAAAGGAGGCGGTGGGTCTGAGTAGAAAGCTTCAGGTCCACAGACGAAAACTTTAAAAAATTACTTATTTTTTCCTAAGTAGTGCAGCCCTCGGCGTAACAATTGCTGTCAGGACTTCGATGGCGGCTTTGTGATTCTGCCTCGTATTGCCCTGTCATGGCTTGAGCCCATTAAATAAATATTGATGCACATAGTATACTCTTATGAGCAAAAATAGGGCTGTGGATAATTGCAGAATTGATCTTTTTTGTCTGCATCTCTCAAGTCTTCAAACTTTAATAGCGCTCCTAAAGAATACTTGCTTTAGATAGCAGTCATATTGCTCTAGGGCTGAGCATCACACAGAATCGTGTAAGGCAATTACATGTTTAATAATTTTGACACACAGCCTTATTTTTGTCTAAATTCATTTAAAATTCCTTTCTTTCCTCCTGTCATTCTGTAATGCTTAAAAATTAGGCAATATAGCATTGTGTTACAGTGTATAGGAAACTGAAAGTGAAACTGCATGTAATTACTGAAATGAGTGGGTGGTCTAAAGATGCCCCTTAAAAAATTATGGTGGACTTAATAGAAATGTGCATATAAGCTCCTTACAGTAATTCCACCAAATATCTTTTCATAGTATACACGTATGGGGAAAGTATGTGGCTTAAAGCATATTCTGATTGGTTGCTTGTGGAAGGTGCTGTCATCTTTGAGGAAAATAGGGTGTTTTTTCTTGACTTTAAATTTCTTTTCTTCTTTCTGTCTTACCTTTTGCTTTCTCCTTTGGAAATAGGAGGACCTGTTCCTTGCTAACCTGATGGTATTCCAGGGCCCTTGCGCAGCTTAAGACATTTCTTTGTGCAGGATTTTTGTATTTTTTTGCATCTGCTTTGGTATGTTGTTCAAATGAAATCAATTCACTGTGGGAGAAACTGATTTTCAGATGAAAATTTTGAGCTCTGATTCTTGTGTTTTCATTTCGCTTCATTTGTCTGAATAATATACTAGTTGTTTTAATCTGAGTGCTAGTATCTACCAGGTATTATTTTTACAGTGAACATAAATGTCCTTGTTAGTTCTTCAGTCACCAGTTTGTTCTTGTAAGTGTTCTTGTGTTTCTGTTTATTGGACATGAGTGAGAAAGGTTTCCTGAGAACAGTGGGAGAGCTCGTCTGCCCTTGGAAAAGGGGAGGAGACAGATTGTAGGAAGGGCATTGAAGGACAGCTAATGCAAGGGTTTTTACCTGTTTCCTTCCTGTGAAGTATGTGGATGTAAAAGTTTAAACCAAGAGAATGAGTTCTGTGCCTTTATTCAGGTAAGAAAGTCCAGCTGGAAACATCTGTCGTCATCAGAGTTTTCTGTCTGTGTAGTAGGATATATTTGGGCTGAAACCTATGTATGTGTCCCTATTAAGCCATATGAGGATAATCTTTTGCCTAGTCTTTATGGTCGTGGTGGAGACTCAGCTTCACAATGTTGCTGGTCTTTCACAGTTGAAATATAGCTTATTATTTTCTTCCTTTTTTACTAGGCGTGTTGAGAACTACATACATATGGAATGTTACCATAGAATCACAGAATGGTTTGGGTTGAAAGGGACCTTTGAAGATCATCTAGTCCAACCCTTCCTGCCACAGGCACGGACATCTTTCACTAGATCAGGTTGCTCAAAGCCTGGTCCAACCTGACCTTGAACACTTGCAGTGGTGGGGCATCCACATCTTCTCAACATGTTCCAGTGTCTCGCCACCCTCAATGTAAAAATATTTCTTCCTTATGTCCGACCTCTTTCAGTTTAAAACCATCGCCCTTGTCCTGTCACTACAGGCTCTGTGTGGTGGGTTGAGCCTGGCTGGATGCCAGGTGCCCACCAAAGCTGCTCTGTCACTCCCTTTTTCAGTTGGACCGGGGAGAGAAAATGTAATGGAAGGCTCGTGGGTCAAGATAAGGACAGGGAGAGATCACTCAGCAATTACCGTCACGGGCAAAACAGACTCAACTTGGAGAAAAAAAATTAATTTATTGCAAATCAAATCAGAGTAGGGTAATGAGAACTAAAACCAAATCTTAAAGCCCTTTCCCCCCACCCATCACTTCTTCCTGGGCTCATCTTCACTCTGGATTTTCTCTACCTCCTCCCCTGCAGCAGCACAGGGGGACGGGGAATGGGGATTGTGGTCAGTTCATCACCCATTGTCTCTGCCACTCCTTCCTCCTCAGGGGGAGGACTCCTCACACTCTTCTCCTGCTCCAGCCTGGGGTCCCCCCCCAGGAGACAGTCCTCCACGAACTTCTCCAATCTGAGTCCTTCCCATGGGCTGCAGTTCTTCACCGGCTGCTCAAGCCTGGGTCCCTTCCACAGGGTGCCATCCTTCAGGAACAGACCGCTCCACCCTGGGTCCCCCACGGGGTCACAAGTCCTGCCAGCAAACCTGCTCCGGCCTGGGCTCCTCTCTTCACAGGTCCTGCCAGGAGCCTGCTCCAGCGTGGGCTTCCAACGGGGTCATGGCCTCCTTCGGGCATCCCCCTACTCTGGTGTCGTGGTTTAGCCCCAGCCAGCAACTACGCACCACGCAGCCGCTCACTCTCTCCCCCACGGTGGGACAGGGGAGAGAATCGGAAGAGTAAAAGTGAGGAAACTCATGGTTTGAGATAAAGACAGTTTAATAAGTAAAGCAAAAGCCGTGCACGCAAGCAAAGCAAAACAAGGAATTTGTTCACCACTCCCCATGGGCAGGCAGGTGTTCAGCCATCTCCAGGGAAGCAGGGCTCCGTCACGCGTAATGGTTTCTTGGGAAGACAGACGCCATAACTCCGAACGTCCCTCCACCCCTTCCTTCTTCTTTGTCCCAGCTTTATATACTGAGCATGACGTTATATGGTATGGAATATCTCTTTGGCCAGCCTGGGTCAGCTGTCCCAGCTGTGTCCCCTCCCAGCTTCCCGTGCACCCCCAGCCTGCTCGCTGCAGGCCAGCATGAGAAGCTGGACTGTCCTTGAGTACTTAGCAACAACTCAAAACATCAGCACCTTATCAACATTTTCCCATCCCAAATCCAAAACATAGCCTCATGCTAGCTTCTATGAAGAAAATTAACTCTGCCCTGGCTGAAACCAGGACATGTGGCGTGGGGTCCTCCCTGGGCTGCAGGTGGAGATCTGCTCCAGCATGGAGCTCCATGGGCTTGCAGGGAAACATCCTGCCTCACCATGGGCTTCACCCTGGGCTGCCGGGGAATCTGTGCTTTGGCACCTGGAGCACCTCCTCCCCCTCCTTCTTCACTGACCTTGGTGTCTGCAGGGCTGTTGCTTTCACACATTCTCACTCCTCTCTCCGGCTGCAAATGCTGCCTGCCGTTTTCTTCCCCCCCTGCTTAAGTATGTTGTCCCAGAGGCGCTACCACTGTCGCTGATGGCCAGCGGTGGCTCCGTCTTGGAGCCGGCTGGCATTGGCTCTGTTGGACATAGGGAAACTTCTAGCAGCTTCTCACAGAAGCCACCCCTGCAGCCCCCCCTGCTACCAAAACCTTGCCATGCAAACCCAATACACCCTGGTAAAAAGTATCTCTGTCTTTTGTATAAGCCCCTTTTATATATTGAAAGGCTGCAATAAGGTCTCCCCAGAGCCTTCTGTTCTCCAGGCTGAGTAACCCCAACTCTTTCTTCCTAGGAGAGGTGTTCCAGCTTTCCTAAGTGAGAGGCCCCTGTTTTTGTGGCCCTCCTTTGTACCTGCTCTAGCAGGTTCCTGTCTGTCTTGTACTGGAGACCCCAGAGCTGGATACAGTACTCTCAGGTGTGGTCTCATGAGAGCGCAGCAGAGCAGGAGAATTGCCTCCCTCAACCTGCTTCTTGTTATGCAGCCCAGAATACAATTGGCTTTCTGGGCTGCAAGCATGCGTTTCTGGCTCATGTCCTTTTTTTCCACAGAGCTGCTCTCATTCCATTCATCCCCAAGTCTGTACTGATATTGAGGATTGTCCCATCCCAGGTGCAGGACCTTGTGCTTGGCCGTGTTGAACTTCATGAGGCTTGCACAGGCCCACTCCTCAAGCCTGTCAAGGTTCTTTTGGATGACATCCCTTCCCTCTAGCATATTAACACCAATATCGTATAATATCTAGCTGTTTATTTAACAACTTGTGAGATGGTGGCCAACCTGTTGCATTTGGGTTGGCTCTGTAATTCCGGTCAGTCCTTCCAGTAAGTCTGATAGGCACTATGCTTCCCTTTTAAATGAGAGCATGGGCAAGCAGTTGGCTGGATGAATTGTTCTGGCATCCTGCAGTCTGATTCCTGCTGTCCTTTTCTCTCGGAACCCCACAACCCTTATTTGTTGTGCCCTCTGCATGTGGGTGTCCTCAATGAGGCATGCATTTGATCAGAGGTGGTGGTGTCCTCTCACAAAGAGAGGAATAGCCACATGTTGGTCACAGAAGATAGGCACATTCAGTAATGCTGGAAGGAATGGTGTATCACTGCTTTTTAGTGATGTATCTGTGAAGTCCGTACACATACGGAGCTATATCAGTAGTGAGAGGAATCTTTAATTTTTTATTTTATTACAATTATTATTTTATTATAATTTTTTTTTGTTAAGTGGGGCTCTCTTGAAATACCTCTATGAAAGATTCCTTTGAAGAATTCTGAACGGCATCAGTTAATGTTTAGATCATATTAGAAAAAGGGCAGCAGCGTTAGCCCTTCTATTTCCTTTTACTGCCGACTGTATTCTTGTGTGTCTGCTCCAGCAGTAAGCTTTCCTTGTGAAACCAAAGAGGGTTTCTGGCATTAGGCATGCGTAGAAATAATTCTAGACTAGTCTGTGTTCTGTTGCAAATTCTCTGTACCTTGTTTCTCCACATTTGTCAGCTTATTCCAGTGAAACAGGAGAACTGCATTGTCAGTTACCAGTCTTTGCTGTAGAAAGATGGCCAGCAGATAGTGTTTATTTCACCTGTTCACATTGTATAGGGTGCTTCTTTCCTGAGCACAGAGATAAGGTTAAAGCTAAGTGTAGGTTTGTGAGACAGCATCAAGCACCAAAAATACAGTTTCTGACAGAATAACATGCTTTGGCAAAAGGTTGCCTTATAGCTTAGAAGGTATTAAACAAAATCAACTTTTTCTAGTCCCCTACCTTCACTGGTTTGTAAACTAATGCAGTTGTGATAACTCCATTTGATATCCAATACAATTAGGTATTGAGAGATTTTGTCTTAGATTTGTGAAGTGAGCAAAATGCCTCTGGTTTGTCACCTAATGTTTAAGAAATGCCTAATAATTAAGACAGCTTTTTGTGCAATGCATGGTATCCATAACATTTCTCATTACTGACTTTGCAAAGTTGGAAGTTGTTTACTAGGATAAATGCTAGTCAGTTTTTGATTGGAAGTTGACTTAATTATATTAGCTGGCAAAACAAACTCTATAATCCTTTTAAATCATGGAAGGGAATGAATTTTTTAATTTAATTTCAGTCTTTTGAACTGGAGCATTCTTGTAGGAGTAAGAAGATTTCTGTCATGAAATCATCCAAGAATGTAACAGGCTGTTTGTTCAGTAACACAGACTCAGAGCATGGCTGGAGTTGGAAGGCATCTCTAGAGGGCATCTGGTCCAACACCCCTGCTCAGGCAGGGCCACCTAGAGCTGATTGCCCAGGACTGTGCCCGGATGGCTTCCGAGTATCTCCAGGGCTGGAGACTCCATCACCTCCCTGGGTTGCCCAGGTGCTTGGTCACCCCCACAGTGAAAAAGTGTTCCCTGATGTTTCGAGGAAACACCCGTGTTTCAGTCTGTGCCCGTTGCCCCGGGCCTGCCGCTGGGCACCACTGAGAAGAGCCTGGCTCTGTCCTCTCTGCACCTTCCCTTCAGGCATTTACATACACTGATGAGATCCCCCCTTGAACCTTCTGTTCTCCAGGCTGAACAGTCCCAGCTCTCCCAGCCTTCCCTCACATATGATGTGCTCCAGTCCATTCACTATCTTTGTGGCCATTGGTTGGACTTTCTCCAGTATGTCCATGTCTCTTCTATACTGGTGAAACCAGAACTGGACACAAGTGTCCCAGGTGTGGCCTCACCAGTGCTGAGTAGCGGGGAGGGATCACCTCCCTTGACCTGCTGGCAATGCTTTGCCTAATGCAGCCCAGGCAGGGGCGCATCACTAGTTCATACTCAACTTGGTGTCCTCTAGGGCCTTTTCTGGCAAGCTGCTTTCCAGCTGGGCAGCCCCCAGCACATACTGGTGCATGGGGTTGTTCTTCCCCAGGTGCAGGACTGGGCACTTCCCCTTGAAGTTCATGAGGTTCCTGTTAGCCCATGTCTCCAAGGCTGTTGGGGTACCTCTGGATGGCATCCAAGGAGATGGTGAAAAATATTTTCTATTGTTGTTGACATATCTGAAATAATTTTTTCCAGTGGCTTTTCTTGACGTGCTTTCTGAATTGCAGTAGAACTTTATGTTTGAAGGAGGTGATTTTATTTAGATATGTTAATACTATTTAAATGGTCCATTATGGGAAAAAATTCCGGGCGGAAAAAGTGCCTGGAGGAAAAGGACCTGGGGGTGCTGGTTGACAGCTGGCTGAACATGAGCCAGCAGTGTGCCCAGGTGGCCAAGAAGGCCAACAGCATCCTGGCCTGTATCAGAACTAGTGTGGCCAGCAGGAGTAGGGAAGTGATCGTGACCCTGTACTCTGCACTGGTGAGGCCGTACCTCGAATCCTGTGTTCAGTTTTGGGCCCCTCACTACAAGAAGGACATTGAGCTGCTGGAGCGTGTCCAGAGAAGGGCAACGAAGCTGGTGAGGGGTCTGGAGCACAAGTCTTATGAGGAGCGGCTGAGGGAACTGGGTGGTTCAGTCTGGAGAAGAGGAGGCTGAGGGGAGACCTTATCGCTCTCTACAACTATCTGAAAGGGGGTTATGGCGAGGTGGGTGTTGGTGTCTTCTCCCAACTAACTAGTGATAGGATGAGAGGAAATGACCTCAAGTTGCGCCAGGGGAGGTTTAGATTGGATATGAGGAAAAATTTCTTTACGGAGAGAGTGGTCAAACATTGGAACAGGCTGCCCAGGGAGGTGGTGGAGTCACCATCCCTGGAAGTGTTCAAAAAACATGTGGACATGGCACTTCAGGATATGGTTTAGTGGGCATGGTGGTGTTGGGTTGATGGTTGGAGTTGACGATCTTAAAGGTCTTTTCCAACCTTAATGATTCTGTGATTCTGTGAAATATCAAAGGAAAATACAGCTTTAAAGAAATACAGCTTCGGTCATTCTGAAAATGACTTGAAAGGATACAGGCAAGATAATGACTTAGGTAGATTTGACATAACCACCACTGTGTTCAGTGGAGAGAAGGAATAGTGCAGCATGTTTGTTTAGTCCTAGCTGTGGCCAGCCACACCACAGGGTCAGAACCCTGTAGTCTGCAGGTTCCAGTGTGGGCGGGCAAGGAGCTGGGAGGGGAAGGGAGGGATTATTGCAGGATGAGGAAGAGACACACTCGGGGTTTGAAGAGGAACAAATAAAGTACAGATGGAGCCATTTTAAGAGTGGGAAGGAAGGAAGGGCTGTAGGAGCCCTTGTAAATTTGTAATAGCACACTGCAGTAATTTTGTGTTAAAGTTGTAGAAAGAATAGGAATCTGAAAATTGCTAGGTAAAAGCGTAATCTGGGAAAATAACTATATGGTTGAACCCAGATACTGTACAGAAGTAAAATAATTTTGGAATTGAGTGACTGATTTTAATGCTTTAAGGTAGCAGCATAACTATGGATGGATTTCTGGAACTAGATGCAGGAGGACAAACTTTTTAATCTTATTCCTAGGAGGTGGCATGTGTTTGTAGTGTAGGCAAACTCTATTTATCTATCTGTTTGTTTATTTATTTCTATCTCACTTCTTATTAACGTTATTAACAGAAAAATGTTCTACACCAGTCTTTCCTGTAACGTAATTGAAAAGGACATTTGTCTGTTAGCCTTTAACAAGTATCTGGAAATTATTTTATGGCAGGTTGGGAAAATAAGAGAAGTTGACAGTATTGAAACAAATTAGAATGGCATTAAGAGTAGCTGTTGAGTCACTGCCAAATAGAAAAACTGTAAATATTCTAACTTCTGGTGTTCAAACTATATATGCTAATCATCTTGCAGTGTGAGAATAGGTATAGTGGAGAATTTTTTATAGCTACTGTCTCACCAAATTGTTTGAGAACTGTGTTGTTTTAGTAGCCGCTTTGTAATACTAATTAACTTTGTTTTCCTCTTCCTGTATTTGAAGTTTTGTGTGATCCTCTCTCTGTGAAGCAGGACATTCTTTTACCCTTGATGTTAGTTGATTCACTGAGTTGATTCCGTTTTCCCTATGTTAGAAAGGCACTATGTTACCTGTCTTATTTGGAGACATCTTATGCAAGATTCCTTGGCCTGACTCCATGACCAAGTTTTGGTCTGCGTATGAAACCCTGTTGTATGTATCTTACTTTTTTTAACTGCTAATGCCAGAGAGAGGATTATGGTTTGAAGATGAAACTTAGATTAAAATATTTGCTTTTTTGCTCCTGCTTACTTGCTTGCTCTTATTTTTGTGCTTCATATATTTGAACAAGCACTACGTTGTATTTTATTTCTTTTATGTTTCAGATACGATAATTTATATGTAATGCATAAGTTTTTGGGTCGTGTGATGATTTTATTTTGTAATTCTGTCTGTAAGATAGGCTGGTTTTTTTGAATACAGCTCAATATAGAATCCACAGAGTATATGGAATACTTCATTCCATTAAAAAAACAAAACAAAGAGAACTCCAAAAAAACAACCAAAATCAAACCACACTACACATTGTAAAGATTGCTCATGACAGTTGTCAAACATCTCAAGATTTTACTATTTTGTATTAAATGCATCTTTGGCTGTGTTTCAGGTATTTAGGACAGTTGTTAATGGAAGAATTCATGTATAAGTACAAAATAAGAAGGGCAATCTAGTCTTTGAGGAAATGGCAGGATTCCTAGACAACTTCCGGTGGCCAGAATGTGAGTGTATTGACTGGAGTGAAAGAAGAAATGCCATCGCTTCAATCGTTGCGGGTATATTGGTAAGTTTT
Organism: Phaethon aethereus; assembly: GCF_964289735.1. Classification (NCBI taxonomy): domain Eukaryota; kingdom Metazoa; phylum Chordata; class Aves; order Phaethontiformes; family Phaethontidae; genus Phaethon; species Phaethon aethereus. The sequence continues at coordinate 117,845,408 of NC_138575.1, read as the reverse complement.
GAGAAGACGCGAATCATAACTGTGTTGACAAATTTGGAGGTACAACAAAGTTACATTTTTGTTTCGTATATTGTGAAGGTTTAGTCTTTAACTGCACCCTAATCCAGTATATTTCTTTAACTTTTTTTTAAGTGTAATTGTTAGGCAGCTTTTTTACAGGTCACGTAACTTTGCATTTTGTCTGATAATGAGGTACCAGTTCTGCTGTCTCTTCTTTAAAAAAGATTGAAATTCCCAGTGGATTTCTGGCATAATTAGATATGTTGAAACACATATGTTAGACACAGTTTGTCTCTCATATGTGTTAAGAATAAAAATCCAGATTCTAAAAGGGAATTTAGCTGTACACTGATAGTTAATTTGAGTAGAAAATGTGACTGATTCCCAAATGCTCCTCTGAAAGCATCAATGTTAAGATTTATGCAGAACTTGCATATCAAACAGATTGAGAGTCCAGCTTAAAGCTAATAACTTTCTAGAATAGTTTATACTTGTTAAAAGATGATAAACCAATGGTATGCATGAATATTTGCCATGTTTTGTCTGCCTGTCTCTGTACCTTTCCAGCCTCATAATACTGGCCTGGTTTATTTCTAGTTTTTCACAGGTTGGTGGATAATGATAGATGCTGCAGTAGTTTACCCTAAGCCAGAACAAATGAACCATGCGTTCCATACCTGTGGGGTGTTTTCAACACTAGCTTTTTTCATGTAAGTGTATATAAAGGGAGTTCTTAAACACGAGCTGTTAAACACAGTTTTTACTAGACAATATGGTATGTGATAAAACTTTGAATCACTTGGTTATAAATTACTTACGAGTACTTTTGTCATACCTTTTTGCATGGTGATGTAAAGGCCTTTTTTCTTTTACCTGTGGCCCTTGTTTCTGATTGTAGTCTATTTATTCATTGTTCTGTCTGTCCTCCCAGTCTGTTCAGGGTAAATTGCTTTTCCTATGCACTTCAGCTGAATGTAAGAAAGCAGACCTTCCTTTACGCAAGTGTCTTTCTATAAGTTTTTAGATTCCAAGATCAAAATTCATGTAATGCTGTCCAGTTGCTTACCTCAATATAAAACATTTGACTGCAATTTTCCCTGGTTTAAAATAAATATTACAGCCTTCTCTGGCCCAAAACTTCCTCAAATGTGAGAGGTAGTAGTATTATAGCTATCGTTATAAAGATGTAAATGTGGCAAGCTTGAAGAAGTAATAGCTTTTATTGAACCATACAATACTGGCAAGAAAAAAGGATGCATTTGGGTATGCAAGACCTTCTTAACATCTGGTATCTGAAAGCTTCTCTCTTTTTTTTTTTTTTTTTTTGTGTGTGTGTGTGTGTGTGTGCCCGCAGTGTAACTCATTTTAAGACACAATGTATTGTCCCTCCTTACAGCATGTCTCTCACTTTAATACTTAGGGTATTCATTGTGAAGGAAAGTAACTTGTATCCTAATCATGAGAGCATTGTGTTACTGGCTGTTACTATTCCTAATTCTTTCATCTTACTAGTCTGATAATGTAAAAATTCAGGTAAGACTTACAAAGAAATACGGGGTTTGCTTGAAATGCAGTTGGAATCCTTCTATTAAGGGACATGTAATAATATGGGACTACACAGAATGCCAAGTAATTTTCTCAGAATTTGTTGCATCTTAAAAAAAGCTAGCTTTTTACTTAAACTTTAAATTGATTTTCTGATAATCTGAAGTGTATACACTTTTTGTTCCTAGGATAAATGCTGTATCAAATGCACAGGTGAGAGGAGACAGCTACAGTGACGGATGTTTAGGAAGAACAGGTGAATTAACTCTAAAAATCATGCTGAGTTGAAAGACTGATTATTGAGGTTTTGGGTTTTTTCTAAGTGGTGGTTAAATAATCATGAGAAGCTAAGGAGTAGGAGATAACTACCTTCACTGAAGTTTCTTTACAAAATTAACACTTGGCGATAAGTACTGACTGTTAAAAAGGTGAACTTAGAAAAATTTGACTTCTGTTTATCTTGAATACCTAAACTTTCCTCTGCACATTCTGTATAGCTGCTGGGAGAAATAAATTTCTGCATTGTGGTAGGCTATGGAGGAGATATTCCTTAAGAATATCTTATTTTAGAATCACAAACATTCTGTTTCCTCTGCATGTCACCTACTGTGTGCTGTCTGTGGACCTGTTGTCCTCTCTGCTTTCATTCATAATTCCCTTACTATTTCCCATGTGGATCCCAGCATCTGTTTTCATGTGATTTGTATAGTGCCTCACCAGAAATCTGGTAGGATTTACTGATTTTTTTTTTTTTTTTTAAACTAACATATGATGCTCTTTTTGTGTCATTCATAAATCATCTCAAGAGAATCTTTGCATAGAAATCTTTTTCCTTTGCCATGACTGAGCAGGTTGATTATTTTCAATGGCATCATCTTCCTTTTTCAGCAGGTAATGTCTAGCTATGGTAGATGTTGCCCATCTGAAAATACCTTTCTGAAGTAAACACAGGAAGCATTTGTTTAATGTACCCCATTGGAATGCCATCTTTTCCTCAGAAACACTATAGCTTTGGCAAAGTACCTCATCATTAGTCCACTCCAAATTGTCTTAAATGATGTTATAAGTATTCCCTACAGGTGAGGGGAGATTTCTGGTAGTTGTGTCTGCACACTGAAATATGGGAAATCCAGCTACTATGTGTTTTATTAGAGAAGGCAAATTTTGGTTTACCTTGTCCTTGATACAGGGTTTAACCCTTTCTCTTTGTGCCTTCAGCATGATAACATATTGTATCATAATAGAGTAGTAACTTGGATCATCTGTCACAATGGATAATAGTCTACATGGTTTTCAGAGGTTTTAATATCTCCTGCAGGTGCTCGTGTCTGGCTCTTCATTGGCTTTATGTTGATGTTTGGTTCACTTATTGCTTCAATGTGGATACTTTTTGGAGCATATGTTACACAGAGTAAGTTTGTTTATTTTCACATATAGAAAAGTACTTTTGCTGTCAGCCAAAAGGCAGAAAATCCAGAAGAATGGAAGTGTGTGGTCTGTTCTTGTCAGAGCCATATCATCTAGTTTTGTAGTCAGAGAATGATACTATGAATAGTGTTTTAAATATACCTTCTAATACAGAAGAACTTAATATTTCCTGTGTTACTTACTTTGCAGACACTAATGTTTACCCTGGATTAGCAGTGTTTTTCCAAAATGCGTTGATATTTTTCAGGTAAGTTATCAGGGTAAATTTCCCTCCTTCCAAAGCAGTATATGACTTACCTGCTTCCATGCACCTTGGTACTCGTGGAAAATAAGCTCTGAAAGCTGGAGGCTGACTCCAGGCTTGACCTTCCAAAATGTGGAGTTTTCTGCTCTCAGTGAAGGACCCCTCCATATGTCACTTCATTAGCCACCCTGACCTTTACTTGAGGAGTGTGGCATGTAAGCCAAAGGGACATCTTGGGTCACTGGGTAAAGTGGCATTGTACAGAGAGATGATGTGATATTGTGCATTGCATAAACTGATCAAACGATTTCTTAAAAACTATTTTTTTTTAATCTGCTATTTTTTTCTACTTCCTTTGCTCCAGCGCTTAGAAACAATGTTTTATTTGCCCCTTCTCAGCCCATGAGAGGTTCTTCATTCCCCTCATGTTCCTGTTAGTCTAGCTCTTTCTGGTCTCACTGAATCTACAGCTCTAGAGCGTGGATGACCAAGGATATAGACAGTATTCTGGGTGAGATATTGTCAGTGTCTTTTGATAATGGCAATAATGCTTTCCTCTCTGTACTACAAATACCTTGGCATATATCCGAACAGCACTAGGAGGGGGAGGTCTGATTGCCTTTTTCCTGACTATTTCATACCAGTGGCTCAATTAGGTCATAACTGATACACCTAGATTTGTTTCTACTGGATGAGCTTTCTGTTAAGAGTAGTGGTAACTTTTTTTTCTAAGAGCATGATGGTACATTTTGTAACATTATACTTAAATCAATTTCTTTTACTTTGCTTAATATCATGGAGTATATCATATAATACTTCGAAACTATGTGTATCTGTAATAGCTCCTTTTATATGAATTTTATTAATTAATAAAAGACAATGAAATCATTAAATAATGTAAGTTCTGAGACCAGTCACTGAAAATGTTCACATAACCTCCTCGTTTCCAAGTTCTTACCCACTTTAATTACCGCGCTAACAATTTTCGGTCTAGTACCCTATCAAATGCTTTGCAGCGAGCTAGACGGACTGGCACCACTGCGCTTCCCTGTTTGGAAAATCAGTATGTTCTTGCAGAAAATAGCAGTTCCTAAATCTCTTCTGTAGTCTTGCACATGACTGAAACGCGATACTGATGAAAGCAGTCTTTTGAGAATAGTTTCACCACGCCTGAAATCTTTGGTCATATTTCAGTAGTTTGATGAACTTATTTCTGAAGCTGCTCTTTTTTTCTGAAAGTGTCTTTTCTTAGTTTCTGTTGTACTCTGTATGTAGATATATTTTAGGTTTATTTGTTTTCTTCTGTCATCTAAAATTTGTTTTCTAGGTATGAACTATGAGACAAATTACGACCTTTTTATTTTTTTTAAAAAAAGTCTTTGTTTTTTATCCTGCCATGCATTTCAGGCAGTAACATCGATAAATCCATCCATTGCTGTAGACTCCTTTCTCAGACCAGACCTGGGTCAATCAGTGATGACCTTCTCAGTGTCCTTAGCCAAAACTTTTGTTCCAATTCAATCAGATTCTCTTCCATCAGTGTTGTTCCATAGTGTCTGTATTCCCCAAACCATGTGTCTTGGACCAGGACTTGCATTTCAGCCCTGGTTGTTACCCCACCAGTGTTTTTGCTTAGTTTAATGTGCTGTATTAGTAGCTCTCTTCTCTAGTTAATTGCCCAGGTGTCTAGCTTGTTTTATTTATCGCTTGTTGTTCTTAGTGTCAGCATTTCTCATTTCCTTCTCTCTTCATTCTCTTATGATTTAGTATGACTGTGCCCTTCTTTACCACCCATTTGTTGGCTATAAGAAAAAAATAATTTAAAGTGAAGGAAATCATGCTTGGTTTTTTTCCCTCAAGGTTTTTTTTTTTCTGATTCATGACAATATGTAATTGTATCCAACCTTATAAAAGGAATTTTGGAATTCAAGTTGCAATTTGGATCTCACTTATCCACCACAGGATCAACATTCTTTCTGATTTGCTTGTAAAAAAATTTAATTGCTTAGATTCTATCCTAGCCTGGTGCATTATATTCAGCTGATTGCCAGATGCCAGGATGAGACTTGCTGCTCTGTAACTCTGTGGGTCTGTCCTACAATCTCTTAAATACCAAACTTTTTTTTTCCTTCAGAAGGGCAGCTGCTTTAACTGTGAGACTGGCTATTTTTTTATTTGCACGGTTGCTTTAGCTGGTTCACATAGTTTTGGCAATGCATAGTAAATGAAACAGAAGTACAAAAACCGAATAGTGACTTGAATAAAAGTTAAGGTTACTGGAGGGATGTTATTTGCAGTGTAGACAATGTAAGATTATAAATTATAAATTACCTTTTCCACCTTATGTATGGTCTGATTTTTTTTTTTTTCTTATTTTTTTCCTTTAGTACTCTGATCTACAAGTTTGGAAGAACAGAAGAGTTATGGGGATGAGAGATCACATGTAGCATTGTCTATTCCATAGTTGCTATGTCGTACTATGTATGTAGATATATTTACATTTATTTGTTCTTGTTTTGCTTTCTAAATTGTGTGAACTGAGACAGATTACAGTTTCTGTAATAAGCTCCCTCTTTTCACAGGACAGATTTGTGAATATGTACATATGACTGTATATATCTTTAAAAAGGGAATGTCAAGCTTTCTTTCTGAAATCTTCAGGCTTATTTCTTCAAATACATGGGTTTCCATCAACTCCTAAGACTTGATCTTCCAAACTTTCACATGTGTCGGAGACTTCAGTGGAACTATTAGGGAACAAGCAGGATAACCCCTTTTACAGGGTATGGGCTTTATTACTTTGATGCGTAGGTGAGCTAGAGCCAATTTTGCCGGGGCTGCCAGCAAGGGAGTGGTCAGCGTACGGAGGTGACCCGGCTAAGCCTGTGTTTAATGAGGGTAAATTCTATTCTATGCTGAGATAAGAGCTGATTTTAAGAATTTTTTACAACTGTTCAGAAAAATATAAAGTAGCTATTATTTTTTTGTAAAAGGTTACGGGTTTTTAAACAAGGCGCTCTGTTAAGTAGTTTCTGCATGGTAAAGCAACCTGTTCTTGAATTCTGATTGCTATAGCACAAATGACATTTGGTAGCACCACAGTCCTTTGAGTTAGTTTCATGCTGTTCAGTTTAATAGATACCAATTAGTATTTAATGCATTTACTGATATTAGAATAAAAAAAACAACCCTGATGCCAGTCATACTTAAAGAATATAAAGAAAAAATGGGAGTCAGACTAACATCTTTAAAATTATGCTAGTGTAACTTTCTTCAGGGGAAGCTTTTTGCGCTGCTAAATGAACAGTTATCCTGCTACCTACTACCTTTTCTATTTAAAAGACAAAGCATTTCAAGTGGGGATATAATAGAAGTATTTATTGCTACCAACCTAACCTTGAAATAATTGTCAGGTTTAGGACTGCTGTTTGCCCCAGTTAAAATGTATTTATCTATCTCCTAAAATTCATGGGCACTTTATGGGTATGCTTCCATTATTAAAATCCAGTTTCTTCTGGTGGAGAATACAGAAAAGGAGAACAATGATGTTTTATAGCTTTGGACTGATCTTGTGTATTCATCTTGCTGTTGGTGACCTCCTTACCTTATAAATTCTATGTGTTTTTAAAGCATTTGAAACTACCTTGTATCTAAGAGCTTTTATAACTTTCCATGTATCATCAAGATCACTGACCAAATGGTATTAAACTGCGGAATGTAACTTCTGTGCATGGTTCCTACGTACTGTTAGTCATCTAATGGCTCCCTTGTGGGAATCTCTCCAGTGGACAGAATATGAAGCAAATACTGCAGCTGAAATTGTGCTACTGGCTAGACTAACTTCATCCTGATGTCACCATCCCGTAGAGACTTGTGATACATTCACTGGTGTTAATCATGGCTTTGTACTTAAGTTGTCTGGTTGCGATTTCAGAAAATGGCAATAAACTTTATCTTACCTTCTCAAAATAGCAAACTTCACAAGGTAATTGTACAATAGTACTCTACTTTGTAGCTCAAGTAGTACTGACCTTTAAGCAAGTCTTATACCAGGTAGTAAGTAAAACCAAGGTTTTTGTTTTCAGGTCTGTCAGGCTGTTGCTTAGAAGCTTGGGGCTGTTTGTTGGCTTTTTCACTAAGAAACAAGAGTGGCCTACAACTAATCACACATACAGCATCTTGCACCTGACACTTGAAGAACAAAGCTAAGTGTTTGGAAGAACTCTTCCAGTGTGCTTTAATGCAAGTTCCCTGTTTAAAAAAAAAAAAAAAAGCTCTTGCCCTGCTGTTAAGATAACTTCTTTCTGAGGTTACCTGCACATTCTACCAGAAGTTTGCTTTCTTGCAAGTATTTCCTGGCCATCCCTTCTGATTTTAGAGAACTGGGCTGGTCGTGCTATCTATACAGCTGCAAAGAGGAGAAGAGAGACAGCTATGAGGATGTGTCTTTTCTGGTATCCTAAGCTGAAAATGGGCATATCCCAAGGCCTGCTTTTATGCTGCAGGCAGTTCCAGCACAGGTGGCTAGGGATGGCTCATTTTAGGTAGTGCTAACCAGTGGCAGCTGTGAAGATAACCCTTGAGTTAGTTACTCTTAACAAAAGGTTTCTTTGGCCTATTTGCATAACTGTAAGAAATACCTAGTAACAACTATCTCTAACAGAAGCCTAGCACAGGGCTTGCTTATTTAGAAAATTGTAAGCTGTAATGTGGAATACTCACAGGAGCTACTTTAAACACCTTCTCATCCATGTCCTCTGTTATGCATCTAGGTGGTTCTTTTTGGTTCTTCATTTGTTGACAGCACAGTATATATAAAGAACACAGATGAACCCAAAAGCAGATATTACGCAGCTTGTGACGGACTTGAAAATTCTTACCAGATTTGAAGTATGACTAAGTCTTCAGGGAATTACATTGTCTTGGCATGTTGCTTAATCAGAAGCAATTAGATTAGTGCTTTGAGGAAACAACCTCATGAAGCTTTTGGGAAAAATGTTACTAATTTTTCATCTTAGTCTTGTGGATTCCTGAAAGGGGTGGAACAGCATTACCTCAAATAACCCCCAGCTGTCACAGTGACCAGCTTCATTAACAGACCTAAGTAACTCAAGTCATTTGCAAATAAACAAGCATATTTTTCTTAAACAACTTGTATCAAACCCAGGAAACATGTCAAACAAATAAAACCAATCTTTTTAGTACAGAAGTGGTTTATTCGTTCTTTGTGCTTTATTAAGACACCTTCTAGACCCCTTCTAGACCCCACAGGCTTGTGATGTGAGACATAAAGCAGAAGACAACAATTTAAGGGACTCAAAACCCTCAGTCAACTTTTAGCCATTTGCAGGACTAATCTGATAGCCAGCAAGAGATTTTAGTGTCTGATAACTACTGATACAGGATATATAAATTCTGAGCAAAATTACTTTAAAGAAGTTTGTTTTGCTATGAAGAATGATTGTTTCACTGCAGGAGCAGAAGATTAATGCTTCTCATGAATGTGGTAGGAGGCACAGGTTCATGCTCAGGAGAGTAAAGTACTATAAAATTTCTTTTTAGACTGCCATTTTTATCTGGAGGGTAGAAGCTGCCACAGAAGACTGCATGTGCTTAAGATGATTCAGAAAAGCATGCTGGGCTGGGTCTAATACACCTTGAGTGCTAACACAGACTTCACAGATAAGGCAACAAAACAAAAACCACTATAAAAGCAATTCATGGTGCAATTACTCACTCACTGGAAAAATTCTAGGTTGTACTACATCCTACCATAAAGTGCCTTTATAGCTCAAAACTTAATTTCAAACTGGAATCTTCACTATGATGTTTGTTAATATAAGCATTGTTAATATAAGACTGTCTGTCTTCAGGCAATTATTTAGTGTTCATTCCCCTTTCACATTCCACCTGTGAGGTCTCTTTGGCAGAACAGAGTCCCTGCTGCAGCACAGCAGAAGCCACTTAAACAAAGGCTCGGGGTCCACACTATTCCTCAGGGAGCAACATCTCACTCGGGCTTTGTAGGCAGCCGCATTTTGTCCAGAGCTCTTTGTCCGTCCTGCCAGTAGCCACACGCGCTGCCCCTGGGCAGGAGGCTCTGCAAAGACTTGGTACAGGCATCCTCACTAGGGCGCCGCTTAAGTTACTTCACTGTTGCTGGAAATGCTGTGTGAATGAGCTTGGCCATCCAAACTGCTGCCACAGGCTTGGCTTCCTTCTCCACAAAATACCACGGATGAGGAATCATGGGGATCCTCCTCGGCGTAATTGTCGAACAGCTCTAAAACAGGCATGCTAGGGTCCTTCAAATACTGGAGAAAGCCAGAAACAACAGTTTAGACATCTATCCACAGTTGCATTGGAAGTTACAGAGACAGGGCAGGTACCACCACCTACGGGCACAGCAAGTTGCTTCAGAGCAGAATTCACAGCGAAAGCTGCTAAATGTATATTCTATTCTGGATTTCCTTGAAAATACATTGAACAAGGAGAAAATTAAAAGTACCTTATTTCTGTGGGGGGAAAAAAAAATTTACAAAAATCAATCGTGCAAACCTCCATTTAAGTAGGTTAAAGCAGCCTGAATTTCCTATTTTTTTTAAAATAAATTTTCACAGAATCACAGAATCATGAAGGTTGGAAAAGACCTTTAGGATCATCAAGTCCAACCACCAACCCAACACCACCATACCCACTAAACCATGTCCTGAAGTGCCACGTCTACACGTTTTTTGAACACTTCCAGCGATGGTGACTCCACCACCTCCCTGGGCAGCCTGTTCCCATGCTTGACCACTCTTCCAGTAAAGAAAATTTTCCTAATACCCAGTCTAAACCTCCCCTGGTGCAACTTGAGGCCATTTCCTCTTTTCATGTCAGTTCATGCAAATTCCTACCAGTTAAGAACAAATCACAGAAGAAAACACTTCTTTATTACAGTATTGGGGACATAACCTCCAACTGCAGGACTCTAGCAACTGACAGATTGTCTAAAGCACTGATGGAGAAAATGAGATCTAAGATTCTGGTTTGTTCAGTGTCGGGCAAGTCCAATTGCCTCTTTATTGTTACCAGAAAACTCTAGTGGCATTCTTCTCTGACTTCCCCTCTGCTCTCCCTTCCTCCAAAATCATGCATTCATTGTAAAGCTGATAACTTAATCAAAGAAAGGAGCATTAGAAGAAAAACACAGGCCAGAGAAAATGCTTTCTGTTCCTCCTGCCACCCCCGGATACTCTCCTTATCATTAATCTGATGTTGTGTTTCGCAGGGAATTGGAGCCATTTACCACTTCACGTACTGAACAAAAAAATCCAAAACCTGCTACTGAACACACGTTCCCTGATTTAAAAAATGGTTAAAATAAATGCCTGGAACACAGACACCTTCACATTGTTAAAAGACTGATGTAGCTTGTAGTTTTACCCGAAAGCTTGTTCTGGAGGTACCAGGAGCTGGCTGAGACAGGACCACAGCTCAAGTCACATCTATCATGGGACAAAATTAACCTTAGTTTCAATTAAGGCACCACTTCCTCTGTAATCACAGCAAGACCAACGAGCAACAGAATTATTTTTTCAGGTGTATTAAAACGAATGTTTCATATGGGAACCTCAAATACATCCACTTTAGCAAATTCAAGACATAAATGAGCCTTGGTTTGGATTTGCTATGTGAAGGTGTTTCTGCAGTAAAACTGCTCCCTGTAACTCAAATGGTGGAAGCAGAGATTCTTCTGCAAAGCAGGGAAGCATGTGATTTTTCTCAAAATCTAGAAGAGTACATATGAAACTGCCTTAAAGAATCAGTATAGAATACTGATGGAAAGTGTTTTAAGAGGAGAAGCCTCAGGCTGGTCGATCCCTTTTAGAAATACATATTTTAAAAATTCTGGACATTTACTGATTTTCCTTAATTTCTTATCAGTGTTTTGCCCAAAACCAGGCTCACCGTTGTTCAAGAGTATCTACTTTTGCTGCATATTTTCCAGATTAATACAATTACTCCAGAACACATGATGATAGACTCTATTCTTGCAAGCCCTTGGCATGAAATGCTGCACTATTTCAGTACACTGTACAAAGATTTCCCCCCCCCACGAGATACACTTTCCTGGGTATGCGATACAGCTGTCTCCACTGAGCTCCCATGAAACAGTAGCTAAGGCAGCAAGAAGAGAGAAAATGATGTATTCGGGACTCTGCTGAAAGCCTGGGTTCAGTCACCCACACTTCTATAAATTTAGAAAAACAGCTCCACAATCACAGAGCTACCACAGTACTATGGACTACTCTGACACACAGACACATACAAAGAAATACACCTCACAGAACTGCAAAGAAATACAAGCTTTTATAAATACAGAATGTATGCTGAACAAGAACTTTTCAATCAAGAACTGCTTAAAAGACTACTTACTGTTTAAATACTAAAAAGAGGAAGATGAACAGGACTGAAACAAGATCATTTAATACAGAAATGTGTGAGCTACAAGGAGGAGAAAAGCCCCAGGATGACTTCTGAGTATTGCAAAAACTACAGGAAAAAGAAAAAAAAAGAAAAAGCCCAAGAACATTCCCCTAGGTAGTCCTTCGTCTTCAAGACAGTCCTTGCTCTTAAAACGATCAGTGCTCACTTTTCCATATTTGATTTCTAATCAGAGACTTAGGTCCCAAGTAAATGTTCTGCAGCACACAAAAGCTTTTTGCTTACAGCGTGCAACTGTTTCAGGCCTGATGACTTCGGTAAGCCAAGAAAGGGGTAGACAAGGGATAGTCAAGGAACAGAGAATCTTACTCCAGTTTCGTAACAGGATTATAGCAGCATTTGTATCTTAGTGCAGAAAAAAAAATAATTCCGTTGAGTAAAAGAGCAATAAAGTAGGAGTTGATTGATAGATGAGAAAAGTAACAATTTACACTAAGTCAACAATTATTTGTATCTATTTCTGTTACAGAACAGCTAGCTCCGTTCATATTCACTCCAAGATTATCACTGTCTTTACAGGGGGAGGGGAGCAGGGGCGAGAAAATAAGATGTCTACACTTACCTCTTCAAAGTGTGATGGGATTTCTAAAGGTGGCCGAGACCAGTATTTTATTGTTTTGTGGTGTCTCCACAGAAGAAACAAACCAACTGTTACCAGATTTACAAAAAGTAACACCAACAAAAATATTAGTATAATATATCCAGCCCTGGTTGCCTCTGAAAAAGAAAAATAAAAAAACATGGGAAAACCACCATATACATATGGTAGGTTCATATTTATACATCATCAAGTGTAAAACAATATACAGCAAGCTAAAAGTTACTATACTTGGTAATCAAAGCTTAATTTCCAAGGCTAAGGTCACAACCCTACTATAGATGCACTCTAAACAAGTAGCTTGTTTTGCGATTCCACATGGAAGTCACCAGCTCCCAAGAGCTTCTGCCCCTCAGTCACACAGCCCAGGGCAAGCTTCTCCTTGACACGCTCACAGGGCAAACGCAGAGCTGGAGGAATCACTGCTGGCGGGCAGAGGGCAGGCAGGGGAATGCCATCTGTCCTTCCACCCTCAACATGTCAGCAAGGGCCATTAACGCCAGGGGCTTCTCTTTCAGAGCATACGCCTCCCTTCAGCAAAGGGAGCATCACAGCCTCCAACGCCGCAGCTCTGAGGCTTGCAATCAAGCACTCAGTCAATACCAGCCGGGAGCTCAGCTCCTACGGGCTTCAGAAACTGCATAAGCAGGTTTCATCTACATGTCTTCCAGTGTTCGAAGCACGCTGAAGATCAGTTGTGCCTGTGTGTTGGTGGTTGCACGGCGAGATTGAAGAGAGGGACAACCCTGTTATACCCCCTCCTCCCCTCACCCTCTCTCTTCTCTTGTACAAAAACTACACAGCTCGAAATGGCAGAGAAGGAAGCAGGTCAAAGAGGAGAGGGACATCCCTGTCCTGCAGAAGGCAGTAGCTGAGGGAAAGGATTTACAAGAGTAACGCCATCTCCTTCATCACAGACTTCCTCTAAAGACCACGTATTTGTATTTTCTTTCTTTGCATGTTTCTAGAAAGTAATACCCATAGCAGTACTTATGAAGGAAAAGGACACGGGAAAGAGTACAACACAGACCCTCAATTATCGACTGAAAAAATTCCTCATTATTTTGCTGTTAATGACAATTGTGAACCACTGTCAGTGGTGCTCTCTTAGCACTCCTGACAAATACGGGTATGTAAGTGATCAGTTACATGATCTAAGACTCAAGTTCTACACTCACCCCATTATATACAAAAAGTAACAAAATCAGATTTATACCACTGACTGTAGTTCTGTAACACTCTGGGACACTTTGCAGTCCAAGTAAATGGAGACCAGAATGCGTCATCAGTTTGACTTGAATTCTAAAACAATAAAGTGTCAATTCCTTTAGATTTTCAATTTTGAATAGTGTATTGCTCGTCTTTGTCTCCTGTTTAAAAGACAAAAATATATAGCTGTTACTGTAAAAAAACAGACCTGTCTTCAACACAAATGCCCTCCCCATATTTAAGTTTCTCATTCTAAAAGCAGAGATTTTATTTTTTGTAATTCAGCTTTCCTAAACAAGAGAAGCAGTGAAATATATTTCAACTTTCGTACATGAATGCATTTGAAATTTCATTATTTTTAAATCAAATTAAGCCTGACCATTTAAAAACCATCTATAAGGGCACGAACAGCAGAGGCATGGAAACTGATGCAAGGTCTCATTTCATCCACAATATGCTGCTGGAGGCTTTGACACAGCTTCTCTAAGAGCTCAGGCAGCAAGCGCAATGTGGGAAGGGGAGGGAGAAACAGGCCACGAGAAGTGCCTCCACCACCAGAGGTGGCTGACAGAAGTGTAGTTCAATGAAGAGCTTCCACCATCTCAGCTCCTTCTACTGAAGGGGAAAGCAGCTGACGAGCAGCACAAAGACTCCACACGGCCACCACAGTCTTTTGGGAATTTTTAAGCTGTAAGGGGCTAGGATAATAGCCTCAGTGAAGCCTACAGAAGCATACAGGAGTGACTTCTTGCCTGAATCTCAAACATGGAGGTATTTTATGTGTGAAAGAAAAATACATGTTGGTGCAATAGAGGAAGGAAATGGAGGCATTTCAGATATAGCAACATCTTTGAAGAAAAAGGGTTTTAAAATAATTTTTTTCTGCTTCTGTTTTTTAAACACTTGACTTCAGAATGACATTCTGTTGAATCTTCTTCCTCTTCTGTTTTTTTTTTTTTGTTTTGTTTTTTTTTTTTTGAAGTGTAACTTAATCCCTCCCCTGCAATGCTGGCCTGTCAAGAACACAGCTAGCAGGGCCCCAGACAGCAGCATAAGCACACAACTAGACCAACACCTCTAAGTCTCAATACAAACAGGGACAGCTCATCCCAGCTGTGTCCAGCACATTTCTAATAACTCTGCCTTTCTCTGCCCGAGGAACAGGCAGTTATCAGGCCAAAGCAGCCTGTTACTGAAGCTGCCAGTACAAACAAGCCCAGCACAGGAAAGGAGGAAGGATATTTCAGACTCTTCCAAATCGCCTGAGCAACCTTCGGAATCTAAACGCCATTTTAAAGCTACCTTTGACACTTTGTGGATTCTCTCCCTTGATCTGCAATGTGATTTAACCTTTGGAGAGTTATATGGAGGAAGAAAGATGTTTTTGAAAGTTTCGTAATACATGCAATACTTGTGCCAAGAGCAAATTAACTTTTTTTCAAGACACCAACTGATGACCTTCACTGCTAGAGGAAAAAAACTGACCTTCGTTTTCTTCCTTCATTTCTGCTGTTTTGCCGAGAGACAATGACTCATATCTCTTAGTCACAAAGGCATTATGAACAAAATAAATTAGAGAGAATTCTTACTTTTTTAGTAGTACTTGTTGCATTCTCCCAGTAGGACACATGATATTCAAGAACATCACCTGTTTCAGATCCAAAAGGGGGTGTGACACTCATGAGAAGCGAGTCAGAGCTCACAATCACGCTGTTCAGTTTAGGGGGCCCTACAGTAGCTGAAAACAAACGCAGAAAAAGCAGTGAACCTCTGGGATGCGGAACAGCTCATCATACTGTCTCCAGCTTTAATTAGATACTCTCAGCAAACATGCTAAATATTGACAGTTTTTTCCTCAAGAAAAGGAATACAACATTTTCTCGTCTACTTAATGCATTTAAGATATCTACTTTATTACAGTTCTAAGGAAAAAGACTTGAAAGCATAAGTGAAACTAGACAATTCCTGTTAGCTTTCCCTGGAAATTCAGTAAATAATCACTAGAATGTATCTGAATTTCCCTGCAGTTAACGGTGATACAATTTTGTTCCTCTTTTTTTTTTTTTTCTTCAAATAGCCAGCAACATACTCCGTGTTCTCTAAAAAACATACTGTTTGGGTCAATAGATTGGAAGAGGCATAACTAGTTTCTCCCTCCTTGCTTTGATGTCTCCATCTGTCCTATAGGGTAAAGATGATGACTTCATTTTGTGAATCAGAAGACTATCATACTTGTGTGATCACAGGTCATATATGGTCATTAGTTATTTATGTGTTGTATCTTGACTTCTTCCACCAGTTAAGCTTATCAGCATTTGTAAAGCACTCCAAGATCTCAAAAAATCCACTCACACAATCAGAGTAGTTAGCAGCTGCTATTAACAGTAAAAGTCAATCCTTGCATGCAACCATTGCTTATTGTATCTCCAAAAACAAAGCAGAACCTGCTCTGTCCACTGTTACTTTAAACAAAACTGGCACCCATGATCTTTATATTGGTGGAGAAATTTCAGTTTCTTTCTACTTCCTGTTGCTGTACAACTGTAAATGTCTTATTGTGTGCCCTCACAAATTCCAGAAGCTCCCCTCTCGAGTGGGACTGAACCAAACATTAAAGGAAGAGAACAACGCAACAGAGTAGCTCATGGTCTTGGCGTCTAGGAACTGACCTTGAGGTCAGTCACATGAGAATGATCATGTAATGTTCCTCTTGCTCCCCCAAGGAACAGACACACAAACATCTCTCCCACACCAAGCCTCTGCTTTGTCTTGTATTCCTGTTAGCCCAGTGCTTTCCTAACCCCCAAAGGTTCCCACTCTTAAATAATGCTGCGTCACAAGCTATGGACACGTCAGTTGTAAACTTCAATGCAGGACTCAGGCAATTCCTCACCCCCACACTCTTTACTACTAGAGAAAATCCAAGATTTAGAACTGAACATCGGGGAAAGTATCATACTCTTTGCAGCATGGACCACCACTGCTCCTCACAAGGTATGGGAGAACTTGAACTAAAAAGTTAATAAATCCATTCCTCTGCTTCATTATCATTTCAGAGGTATTTTTAAACTCAACGTTTACTTTCTTCTAATCCTGAAACCAATCACAGCAAGGCAAAGAGCAGATCTTGTAAAGAACAACAACACGCTCATTCTAACAGTCAACTGATTTAAAGTGTGCCCTTGACCCCTCTACACTGTAGTGAGGACAGTTCACATTTATTAGAAGAGGGATCTGTTCAATAGAAACAGGCAGTTTGTACTCAGACTACCACAAATCAACGGAGTGTATGTGTGCATGTGGCAGTGGTAAGTGGGAAAATAAGAAAATGGAAAACTAAGAATGTATGTCGTAGCTCTTATAAGGCTCAACTACCCAAGGAAGCTCATCTGTTTCTCTTTCGATACCTGTTGAAAGAGCGTACTGCTAACCCCACTACAAAAGGACTAAGTAGTATGAAATTCCTAGTGATGCACTGAGGCCTCGTAGTCTTTGTTAACCAAACACCTACAATTCTCTCACATGGCTGTTGTACATAATAAAGACAAAAAAGGTCTAGAACAGACACACTTTTTTCCAAAGAAATTTCCTTTGAGAGAGACTGAAATCATAAACAGCACTTACTGTTTCTCTCTGCCACAAATGGATCTGTTTCCACCCAGTCAGAAGTCACTTGCCCTAGCTCAGCCCTCACGCGCAAAACAACAGTCCAGCGCCGCTCCCTAAGTGACGAGGGGAAACTGCATTCAGTCTGAGCAATACGGGTGCAGTTCATCTCATCCCACTCGTTAAAGGCCCCTCTGCAATGCAAAACAAAGGATAAAAAGCATCAGCAGAACAGTGCAACTACCTAAGTTACAATCCCTCCCACCTGGGCAATTTTTTGTAACTAAACTACCGCTTTCATGCGGGTTTAATTCTACAGTCCTTTCAGCACCTCCATCTCCCCAGTATCTGGGAAAAATTTAAATTAGTGAGAGAGAATTTGGTAAGGCTGAAATTATACAGGAAACTATGCTGTTCAATCTTTTATCAGTTTAGTGGACATATCACAGACTAAGAGATTGTCAGTCTTCAGAAACTGCTTTTGGATATACATAAAAGCATCTGTAATAGACAACTCATTCTTTTATTTCTGTGTTTATTCATTTTTAGGGTTTTTTTGGGAGGTGTTTTTTTTTCTTAATTGTGTTGCTGGATTAGAGCAAAATTAGTTTGGTTGTTTTTAGAACTATTTACTTACGTTTTAAAATGGACTGTATATGACACCAAGCCTCCATCCACTTCAACAGGAGACCACCTCAGCAAACTATGGAAGTTATAGGAATAAATCATCACATTCTTTGGTGCCGGTAAATGGGGAGAAAATTCTAAAGTAAAAAGAGGAATAAAAATAATTATTGAAACATTCAAGTACACAGTAACTAACTTTTGGTCTCCAAAGTCCACCACCATATATTATTACATTTTCACTGCTTTGCAAGCAAAACCATTCCTCCTCCTCATTCCATTTCTAGGTGCACTACTACCAATATGTTTAAATCCCTGCTATCCCCAAAGCACCTAACTGCAACTTCCTGCTTTTATTTATTCCATATAGAATACAGCACTGAAAGTACCAAGCCCAGCACAAAACAATAAACCCCACCCAGGTGCCCCACAAAGCTATAAATTAAGGTCCACTGCCACTTGTTATTACAAAAGTTCATCTATTTCAATTGTCTGCATCTCACATTTTACCGTGTTAACAACTCAGAACACATTTTTCCGGACCATCTGCCTCCTGGTAATTTGTTCGAAAATGCTGAGTTCACTTCACTGAAACTTTCCAGGAAAACAAGTGAAAAAAAACCCCAAAAAACCTTCTCATACTTAAAATATTCACAAACACATAGCGCACCAGTCCACTTGCAAGCCTAAAGTTTTGTCAATTTTGAAAAAGATTCCACAACATAGAAAAGGACACAAACCTCTGTTAGAGGTGTGCCTTCTGCTAGTAGGAATGTCCATCCAAATGTGGTGACACTATGAACTTCTGGGGGTGAATGAAGACTGCAAGCGCTCTTGAGAAGCTTGTCAGGCAGCGAGCAACATGGAAGCGGAGAGCAAACAGTTGTGTCCCTAGTACAGGAGAAGAGCCGCTTCCCTGCTGGCCCAAGCAGAGTGGAGGAAGAAGCCTTCTGTTGAGACTGGAGCAGGGCCACAGGCCAGGCACTGAGCTGGGGGCAGAGGGGTAGAAAAGCCAAGTGGAGGGAAGGCAGCCGAGCAAAAGGCAGAGAACAAAGGCCTGGGGGAAATGGGGGCGGGTGAAGTAAAGAAAGGCAAACAAGCAGGGTAGCAGCTGGACGGAGATGTTAGCTGGCAAACAGGGCAAAACAGCAGGCTGGAGAACCAAAACACACTGAAAGGCAAGGAGACCAAGGACAAGGAATTGGGATAGCCAAAAGAAAGAGACTAAGATTACCACAAGCAGGCTGACGCGAGGAAGACAGGAAAACACAGTTATCAAACGCCTTTAAAACCAGAAAAGCCTCACAACTTTAACCACAGCACTTGCAGTCACTCAGGCTGGCAGGGCCCTCGGAGGTCTCCAGTCCAAGCTCTTGCCCGAGCAGGGCCAGCTCTGGCATCAGGCCAGCCTGCTCAGGGCCTTCTCCAGGCAGGTCCTGAAACCTCCAAGGACAGAGCCTGCACATGCTTGCTGGGCAACAGCTTCACTGCCTACCTGTCCAAAGAGGAAGAAAGGTTTTCCTACCACACTTGACTAGTATTTGTCCATGTAGTGATCCCTTACGCCATTAAACATACTGGGTCAACAGGTCCTAAGCTCAAAGATGACCGTGATATGACATTGCACGCGATAAAATTTCCATTTTTCATTCTAAGACAATAGTCTCCTAAGATACTGTTTGTTTATTTTTACATAAATAAGATCAGAAGATCAAGCACTTAAGCTAAATTCCAGCCCTGGCCTTCTTTGGGAATATGGGGATAGAGTTTTTTCTTTTCGATTTCTACATCTTTTTGTTACACAGCACCAGACAGCACACTGATGCTGACAGTGCTGTCTTTCAGAACAGATGTCATGACAGGCTCTTAACATCATCCATGTACAGGAAAGAGACAACACCAATCTTCATAAAGTTGCCTTAAACCCTAAGTCCAAAATACAAAATAACTATTTAAGCTTTCAAAGTTTTAATTAGGTATGATACTAGTTTCTCAGCCGTAACTTTTGAGTAGTGCTTTTCAGTAAACACACATTGCCATAGGTTACGGATGGATCCTTCAGCATTGCAAACCTGTTTGAGATTCCTTACAGTTACAAACGCTACCTAAACTATTAATCACTCACGTATTTTAAAGGTCGCTAAGTAACCTTTTCTTCATTCTTTCTTGCACTCTCACTGCTGGTCTGGCATGTGGCAAGGTATCTCACACCATCAGTAATCTGTGCACTCAGACATCTGATACAAACTAATTTTACAAAATTCAAGCAAGCTGTCAGAATGAAACACAAGCACTAGCTTTTTTTTTCCTCTCCCTCTTAAAAAAAATAAAGCAAAAAGAAAAAACAAGGAAGGACGTGGCCCGCTGGTTTATCTTCTCCTCAATCTGGACTCCCTTAACAGCTTCAAAAACACTGAAGAAGTTATCAAATCTACGGCTCTGTAGTTGAACATCAGGGTGTTGCATGCCGCAAGGCACTTACTACTGCACCGAGGAGCTGGTTTTGTAGCACACCAAGGGAACACATTTGTATTTAGGTTAGATGACTTAACTTAAATTTCTGAAATCACACACTGAGCTCCTTAATGATCTTTAGTTTGCATGACCCAAAGTAACAAAATGCACACTTGAGGAAAAAGCACCTACATATGCAAGTACTCTAGAAAAACCCGAACTACCTTAGCCAGAGACAGGCAGAAATGTCTTGTCCTTTCTCTCCATCTGGAAAACGGTCTCTCTGAACCAGTTCTTTTAAAGCATCTGCAAAACAATGCTCAGATTGCTTTTTCCTGATGCAGAGACTTCCTGACTCTTCAAGCCTCAGGTCAAAGCTTTCACATAGCAGAGTGTAAAGCCACAAATTACAATGAGTGAAAGCAGCTCAGCTTGGCCTAGCCATCAGTTTCACAGCCTCTGTGTCTGCTGCTGCAAGATTCCTGATCCCTTCCCCTGCATCAGCCTTAGAACACATCATTTTGCGAAATGGCAAAAAAGAAGTCTGGGGTGTTTTGGATGGACTTTTGCTGTCCTAGTGTACCAAACTGGCTTTTCATATTGTCAGACCACCATCAAAGCCTGCAAAAGTTGAACAGCAGAAGTGTGTGGCCAGGTGGGGACAGGTGACAACAGCTGGCTATTCTTTCGGCTCAGGTTTTAACATGTAGCATTTCCTTTTGCATCAGAAGTGCAACGCACCATGCCTACAAGAAGGAGCACAGAGGGGAAGGAGGCCCTAAACACAAGCAGAACACCAGAACAGCTCCCTGGGAAATCCCACTGCTGCCGGGTCTCCCCAGCTCGCCTCAAGCCACCCACGGGCATTTGGACTCCCAAGCCCAGCCACAGACTGCAGGCCTGGAAATGGAAGCTGCCCCCAAACAGCTGGAGAGCCCCATGGGGCTCACCAGTCACAGGCTGGCCAGCCATGCCTGGATGAACACGAGAAAACATGACGGCAGATGTGCTGAATTCACAGAGGTACCCTCATGCCTGAGTAAGGGCTGCGCTGTATGTATGAAGTCTGCATATGTCTTGTGCATTCAAGACATGTCACAGCAGCTCTTCCACACCTGAAGCCAGGATTATACTGCTGAGCTGTAACTCGACCTGAGGAGCAAAGCCTCCCCCCCTTATGGCAAAACATTTACATGGAAGTCTAAAGCCAATCCTACCTAAACCGTCAATTCACAAAATTAAACGGAGGAGGCTGAAGTACAGCTGTTGAACGGGTGCCACATCACAAACTAGAGACTTACACCGTATCAATCCCCTCAAGGCTGAACCCGTGCAGGTTTTAGCCACTCTCTCTGGGGCCACACCACCACAGAGCCAGCCTCGGGCCGGGAACGGGCCGAGAGGCACTGCCGCGCTCTCCCCCGCCAAGGCTGCCACAGCCCAGGCCCTCAGCTCCACAGGCTCTCGTCGCCCTCGGGGCCGGAAGCCCGCCGGGGAAGAGGCCCACGGAGAGGCGCAGGCCGGGCGGCAGCCTGCAGCCACGCGCCGCCGGCCAGCACCGCAGCGAACCCCGAGCCCCGCTGCACCCACCTGCGCCCCAGGCCCGGACCGAGCCCAGGAGGAGGAAGAGGAAGAGGAAGGAGAGGAGCGGCACCCGACACGGCATGGCCCGGCTGGCAGCGCCCCGCCGCCCGGCCCCGCTTGTGGCAGCGGCTGCTCGCCAGTCCCTGAGAAGCGGGGCCGGCGGCGGGCAGGCCTCAGCGGGGCCGCCTCACGCCCACGGCCCGGCCCCGGCGGCTGCTGCTGGCTGGGGAGAGCGGGGGTGGGGGGGCCGCTGCCTCTCGGCCCCGCTCCGCCTCCACCCCCGCCTACGGAGAGGCAGAGCCCGCCCTCGGCCGCGCCTGCAGCGCTGAGGCAGGCCGGGGTAGCCGCGGGCGCCATTTGCCGAGGACAGGGGTCGGCCGGGGGCGTTCCCCTCAAGCGTGTGCCCGCCCCTGCCCGGCGCCCACGGAGGAGGCCCTGCAGTCGGCACCGCACGCGGCGTGGACGCGCTCCCAGGCCCCGAGGGTCGCGTGCGAGTTCCTGGCATGCGGTCGATGTGAGAAAACCTCGCCATTAAGCGGTTAAAAAGTTCCCCAGCTTTCTCTGGCCGCATCTAGCGAACACCAACCCGCGGTTAGGCCTAACCACATACCTGGTAACGTAACTGATGCTTTTGATTACACAGTATGGCGACCAAAAAACCTGGAGGTGATGCTGGGGAGGGGGCAACATTCCCCCCAGATGATTACTATTTTAATAGAACAAGTGTTTTTAAACATTCACTAGGCAGGGATCAGTTGTTTTTTAAAGCTTCGGCAGTACTTTAGTTTAAAAGCACCATAAAGCGGAGGAGTATTTCATACATCTCCCAAACAAAGTCAAAATACTCAAATACTTCAGAGAGAAAATACGTTTTATTAGTACTAGACTGGGAAGTCAGCATAACTATGGCTGGTAGGACTGCCAACAGAGGAAACCCTGCAGAGTTAGGGTGCTTAAAACATCTTTAATATTAATAGAGGTGATGTTTGGCCGCTTGAAGGCTCCGTGAGCAAAGTTTACACGGCTGCCATCAGATTTCCAACAAAAGAAAAGCAGGCAAGTACAGCAAGAGTACCTTGCATTCAGAGCGTGAGGTCAAAGGGCTGGGCAGCTTTGGCATCCAAGTGTGCTCAGATGAATCACTTGATTTCACTGTAATTCGGCTCTTCCTCAATCAAAAGAGAGATTCCTCCCTTTCTCTTAGCCCCGCATGGCCTGCTGTTATAAATTGCAAGCTTTCAGACCAAAGATCCTCCTTTTGCAGGAAGTGCAGTAATAAAACAGGCCAGGATCTCACTGAAAGCCTTTTTTAACACTGATGCAAATGATAATAGCTACAAAGGAGTATAAACAAAAGGGGGAAAAAAAAGCCAATGCTGAAAAGCTGACTGGTTGGTTGATTGTGAAAATAAGATGGGGTAGAGGGGGATGGCAGAGATTAAAGTCATTCAGTTGTAGACTGAGCCCATTTTCTCTGCAGTTAGTGTGTCTGACCTCTTTTTGAACCCTTCTGGGAAGAGTGACTCAGCTCTCTCGGTCAAGCAGCACTCTTCTACTGAAACCCTCCGCTCCACAAGCTTCACTTTGGGATTTCCCCAGTGCCAGGCCTGTGCTGAGACACAGATCCTTTAATAATGAAGGCTGAAGCCAGTGGAGGAATTTCAGTGACACACTGTTAGCGCGACTTGTGGAGCATTTCTGGTGGCAGGTAGCCAAGCAGGTAGCAGGGAAAGCCATTGGCAATTTCTAACTTAAATAACAAAATGGCATGTCCAAAAGGCATGTTAATTTTAGTGGCATCTCTAATTCCTGCATTAATAAGATTCTGATTCACAGAGGAAACTTAGATATATTAAACCACAACTCAAAACATGAATTCTGAAATGGGGTTTCCCTCTACCCTTGCACTGAAAGGCACATATTTACTGTAATTGTTAGAGAAATCCCGTAACAGATCATGTGTGTTTTCCCTTTGCCAGACCAGACAGGAAACTTTTGCCAGTTTTTGGTTTTGCTCCAGCTGATCTCTCTCTTACCTGGAGCTTCCTATTAAGTCAAAGACCAAGAAATGACTCTCTTACAGTCTAGCAGGCTGTTAGGAGGGAACTCAAAATGACTGTTGTGACTTCATGAAAAGACATTAATGAAATCTGTCGTTTTCACCATCAGTGCATGATGGATGACTTCTTAAAACTGGTAGTTTAAGGGGAGATGGAGAGAGAGGAGAGAACTGAGAATAAATAATGAGCTAATGAAGATGGAGAGAAGAGAGAACTGGAGCCAATGCTCCAGTTCTCAATCCTATCAATCAGCTCCAAAAGGAAAAAAATATTAATTAACCCAGGAAATCAGTAGAACCTACAGGAGTTCAGAAATAATTATGTATATCTTTGCTGGGTAAAAAACTGGCTGGACAGCCAAGCCCAGACAGTTATGGTGAATGGAGTTAAATCCAGTTGGCAGCCAGTCACAAGCCGTGTTCCCCAGGGCTCAGTTTTGGGGCTGGTCGTGTTCAATATCTTTATGGATGATCTGGATGAGGGGATCGAGTGCTCCCTCAGTAAGTTTGCAGATGACACCAAGTTGGGTGGGAGTGTTGATCTGCTGGAGGGTAGGAGGGCTCTGCAGAGGGATCTGGACAGGCTGGATGGGCCGAGGTCAACTGTATGAGGTTTAACAAAGCCAAGTGCTGGGTCCTGCACTTGGGTCACAACAACCCCATGCAAGGCTACAGGCTTGAGGAGGAGTGGCTGGAGAGCTGCCCGGCAGAAAAGGACCTGGGGGTGCTGGTGGACAGCTGGCTGGACATGAGCCAGCAGCATGCCCAGGTGCCCAAGAAGGCCACCAGCAACCTGGGCTGTATCAGAACTAGTGTGGCCAGCAGGAGTAGGGAAGTGATCGTGCCCCTGTACTCGGCACTGGTGAGGCCGCACCTCGAATCCTGTGTTCAGTTTTGGGCCCCTCACTACAAGAAGGACATTGAGGTGCTGGAGTGTGTCCAGAGAAGGGCAACGAAGCTGGTGAGGGGTCTGGAGCACTTGTCTTATGTGGAGCGGCTGAGGGAACTGGGATTGTTCAATCTGGAGAAGAGGAGGCTGAGGGGAGATCTTATCACTCTCTACAACTACCTGAAAGGGGGTTGTAGCAAGGTGGGTGTTGGTGTCTTCTCCCAAGTAACTAGTGATAGGATGAGAGGAAATGACCTCAAGTTGCGCCAGGGGAGGTTTAAATTTGATATGAGGAAAAATTTCTTTACTGAAAGAGTGGTCAAGCATTGGAACAGGCTGCCCAGGGAAGTGGTGGAGTCACCATCCCTGGAAGTGTTCAAAAAACATGTTGACGTGGCACTTTGGGACCTAGTTTAGTGGGCATGGTGGTGTTGGGTTGACAGTTGGACTTGATGATCTTAGAGGTCTTTTTCAACCTTAATGATTCTGTGATTCTATGATTCTGTATTGCTTTATTTTCTTTGAGCTTAGGGAGCAAAAAGCAAAGCTAATGTCAAACTAGAAAGTAAGGGATAAATTATTTTTTCTTGCTGGTCCCTTTCCCTCAGTAAAAGCTATCAACATGAGAAAGTGAAAGGTAGCAAGAGAAGGCAGAAGGAAATACATTTCAGAGGAGAAATAGCTCCATCTGTCACTGCAAGTTACAGACTCTTAAAATCACTGAAAAGTCTTATGTGTCGAAAAAAAGAAAATTCATGATGGCACATAACTGCGGTAGATTGACATAGTAAGTATTTTGGGTGTATTTCACTAATGCAAACTATTTGCTACTTTAAAATCCCAGCCTTGCCAGTTATTATATGTGGATGCTGAAACCAACTCACCCATAAGAAGACAGCTAATCAACATCAAGGCAATCATTTTCCTGCAGCCAAATTTCTGGCACCGAATCTTGAAAAAAATTGGAATCCACAAAACATAAGCAATTTCTCCAGAAATAACACATAGATAGAGGTGAAATGCATCCATTGTAGGACTCAGGGACACCTCATACATCAGGTCATGATTGATAGGTGAACAATTTTGGAACCACAGTGGTCTAAGAGGGAAATCAACCACCTTCCTTGTGTTCCTCCATTACCCCTCTTGTAGGCATCTCATGTAAAGAACCATGCCTAAGTCAGTTAAGAAACCAAAAAAAAAAAAAAGGAAGAAGATAAAAAAGAAGAATCTCCCCTCCTCTCCAATATGTAAATGACTGAAAATTTTTAACAGGCACTGGAATTTATCTATGGTACCTATTCTGCCAATGTTTTGAGTTGCATGAACTTACAGATGCTTGCAAGGTATGTCATTAATGTGCAAGAAACAACATAAATGTACCGAGAACAGGAAACAAAAGTAAACACACAAAAGAAAGACCACTCCTATTCAAACTATACTTCAGCAAGCCTTAAACAAATTAAAGACTTGTTTTGACAAAAGCTAGCTCTTCAAACTTTTACCTCTTTACTTCCAACTCATGGTATCTGCTGACAGGATTTTTAATCATCTTCCTGGAAGAGAAATGTAATTGAGTTATTTGATATATTGGCCTAATATGGGGAGGGGAAAAAAAAAGGACATCTTAGAGGAAAACCATACTGGTTTGTTCAGACACAAAGCCTCCCCCTGCAAAATATGCTGTGGTAGCTCTACTAACTTGTGGGAGAAAGCTGGAATGATCTGGACTCTCAGCTGCAAACTGTGTCCTTTTGGAGGTAGATGGAAAGGTATTTAGACCTGTAAAAGGGCATCTCCAATTCAGCAAGGTATCTTGGTTCTCTTAAAAGTTCCACTCCCTCTGGGACTTTCAATAACTAAAATGTTCTGGTCCCCAGCACCTGACAGACTAAGACTTCTGCAGCCCACTTCTATTCACAAGGGGTTTGTAATGGGAAACATCATTGCACAGCAGATGGATGAAGACATCAATCTCTTTGTCTTCCCATGCTCTTATTCACAACCTGCAATGGCAGAGGTGCTGCCATGAAATAGTTGAAAAGTTAAAAACAAGTCACAAGATTAAAAAAATGGTCCTACTGTCTTGATACTGGAGATAAAGATTATATTGCACTTTTGCGTTCAGACATCCCGTATATACCAGCCTCTGTCTTTGAATGTATGAGAGAGTGGACAAATATTTTATCCACTCACAAATGCATGGAAAGAGGTGATTTGGGGTGGTGCTAAAGGGCTGATAAACATATGTTTATTCTCTTTTGGTTGTCCCTTGACACAGCCACCTCAGTCTTGGTCCCCCACGCGACAGCTCTCTTTCCCTGTCAGTCGTTCTTTAGCACCCGTATCTGTTCTGCTCTCCCAACTGCATTTGTGTTCCTCCAGCTGCTGCAGGATCCATTCCTGGTGCTTCCCCTTGAAAAAAGTGAGGGAGAGGAAAGGAAAAAAGAATCCAAAACTGGGAAAGAGGAGCCAGGAAGGCAACTGGGAGAAAAAGCGTGCGCAAGCTGCCACGCAGCCAGCCGGCCTCATGGCGGTTGGACTACAGCGATGCCCGCGCTCAGAAGGAAATGCTGGGTAGAGCAGGCTTCACTCTGCAAGGAGACATGAGCACCCACAACTAGCCAGCAGTGCCTGCACCCTGCTCCGGCCTCCGGGAGTGTCAGAAATGCTGGAGTTTGCATATGGCCCTGCAAACTTGGTATTCTGGTGACTCTGGCAGTGGGGGCCTGATGAGGCCCACGGTAAGGTAGGCACGTGGGCACGGGTTTTCCAGGCCAGCACCGTGAGGAGTCAGACTTCTCACCAGCTCTTTGCTGAGCCTGATATTCTTCATCATCTCGCAGAAATCGGCAACTCTGTCAGCAAGATAGATGAGCACTATTAGTTCAGTGCCACCACGGGGAAAAGCTCTGCTGCTGACTGAAGGGGATTCCCACAGCATTACACAACCAGAAAACACCCGAGTCATATGCAGTGAGGTTTTAGAGATCAGCCTTCTCCTCAGGGGAATAACATTACTTTATTTCTCTGAGCAGTTCTGAGGTAAGTTTATAAAGTGAAAAAGAGAGTTAAGGAAGCTATGTCACACCAGCAAAGAGACTTGCTTTGTGCTTTAGCTACTTTTTGAGTTTTAATGGAAAGTTGGCGCTGTCGTGCTTTGCATTTCTATCTTGTAGCACAGGGCAGTGTTGTTTCTAATCACAGAATGTATCAGTTAGCAGTTAATGTCGAGGCACAAGGTAGGAAATATTTTCATTTGTTTAGTATTTAATACAAATGCATTACAGTGGGAGCTTGGCCCCACTGAACTCTCCACAGGTTGTCTCCTCCCACTCACAGGCACAGCAGCAAGCTGTACTCATATGAGGCTCAAGTTATACTGTCTGTGCCTCTCAAAAGAAGAGAAGACGAAGAGATCAGGAAGAAAAAAGAAACACCTCCCTCCCTTGATCTTGTTTGCATATTCTGAATTAGAGCCTTATTTAGGATGTTTACTGATGAACTGAGCAACTAGGATAGGCTTTTCTGGAGGCCAGTGGATTTGAGCCCATTGTGGTGTGTGCATTTTAGTATACTGTGCTGCTTAAATTAAAAGAGAGTTTTCGCAATTCATTTACAGAAACTGACTGATGAAATAAAGTCTCCTAGAATGGAGAGGAAGTACAAGCAGTTAGTCACGACATGCCTACTTACAGCAGTTTACATAAGCAGCAGAAACAGATGTGCTTATGTGGATAAACACCTCTTATCTGCTGTAGATAAACTTGTTTTCCAGATCGTTGTTTCTAAGACAAGGTATGTCTTAATGTCTGAAACTGATCATTAATTTAAGATGCCCAGGCATGTTGTTGATTGTTGTAAATAGTTGTATTAACAACAGACAGTGATAAAAAAAACCAAGTTCCTCAAATACTGACATTTAGATGCAGAATTCTTTGGAAGATACAATTTTGGGTGTGGGAATTTTCAAGGGGATAGGGAAGGAGGTTAAAACAGATCAATGCCACAAATCATTCTTCTTTGAAGAGTGCATCCTAAGGCATGTTACCTGATCAAATATTATTTCTGGTAATGGAAGGCTTGCAGCACTGGGAGATGACTTACAAAAGCACCTCTAGAAAACATGAGTGTCCCAAAACAGTTGCCTGTAAAAAACTCATCTTTCTCCTTTGAGTTCTTGTCTAACATATACATTTATATTGTAGGCAAATACATGCAGTGACCACATTAAAATGCCTGGGAGAGAATCCCTGGCTTCCTACCTGAAAAAAAGCCAAGCCGACCACACAGTCAGTTGCACTATAAAGAGGAGGCTGTGTCCCCTCTCGGCTGCGTCCCCTCTCTGGCTCGTCGCACGGGTCTAGCTCACTGGCCTGGCTGATTTGACACAACTCTTCTCGGGATTAGTTGAACTGATGCATCCCAGCACCATGCAGTTACTAGATCTAACACAAGGGAGTGAGGAAGGAGTTGGGAGATGAAGGCTTGAGGCTGGGGTAGAAGAGAAACAACACTCATCCAGTCCGACAGCTGTAAAATCAGCTCTTCTGTAAGGTCAAATCTCAACTTGCAGGACTGCCTTACCTTTAGCAACATCTCTCTGATGCCTGAACTAGACCATATTGCTTACTGAAAAGCACAAGCGGAGATCTATGACATGACCTTCTGAATCTCACTGATTACTGGAACTTCAAATGGATGTTGCCAACACCACTCAAGCTCTTGATGAACAAGATCCTAATCAGACTTTGAGGCCCTGTCTTGGCTCCCTCAAAAGTTATCAGAAGCAGTTTTCCACTGGTTCATCCTCCTCTGGGCACAGACTAGGATGGTTAAATCACTGTCTTCAGGCTATGAGAAAGCATGCCTAAAGTAAGAGAAGGCTCAAAAGTAGAGCTTTGAATTTTGTAATATTTGACAAGAAAACATATGGATTCACTCAAACCAGATGATTGAATTCTGGCACCACCTTAGGTTCAGTTTGAAATTTGATCTCAGATAACTAAAGAAAAAGGAAGTAGAAGAAAAAAAAAAGGACTAACAAAATTTGTCTTTAGGGTCTGAATCTCTCCCACCCAGTCAGACAGCATAAACAAACAAAGGTGGAAACTAGTTGCTCAAAGTGTTTCTTCTTGCAGCATGTCTAAGGCCATGCAGCTGCCGGCTGCTATTGCATTGCTTCTCTTTCCTTACATATTTTGATCATTTTTTAGCCTTGGATTAAGTAACAGGAGACTATCTGCTTTTGTCAGGTTGGTTTATTGTTTTTTTTTTCCCTGCCAGTTTACTGAGCTCTGGAGAAACTAGCTCTGGCACAAGACAAAGGGTGAAACTGTGGTCCGGGGAACTGTGAAGGCAGCAGGTAGGTTGGCTCAGGGTGCCATGAATGACAGCCTGTGTTTAAATCCTGCTATGAAACTGGGTCCTTCACAGGAAGAATCTAGATAGGCCTCGCAAAAAACACCTCGTCTAAACAGAATGGGGAGTGAAAAGTCAAAGAAGCTGTCAAAGGACTTCTGTTTACTTCATACAGCAAAATGAGATTTTTTTCTAGATTCCAAATTGCAGCCTGAAGGGAAGGGAAACAAGCATTGCAGATAGGGACATAATTGAACCTCAGTCTGTGAATGTCAGCTGTTTTGCTTTATAGGCTTTTCTGGGGGAGAGTTACTTGCTGTTAAGTGAATTTTTTTTGGAGGAAGAGAAGGAGAATTGCATGATTATATTTGCCTAAGCCTTCCAGCATCTAAATGATGAGGTACAAGCTAAGATTCAGGTGAAGAATTTGGCCTGGTAAATTGATAGGAGATCTGGAATCAAAGTTTTTCATGTAGAGGGCCTTATGAGATCCTGATACCAAAACTGTGTGGGCCCTGTGGGCACCCACAGAGCCCACTCCTGTCCTGACTTAACCTCATTTGGTGACAAAAGACCTGAGAAGAATTCACGTCTCGGCTTTTCCAAATCAGAAATGGCTGAACACAGGCAGAGACCATTTTGCAATTTTTATTGACCTGTGAGGCAAAGATCTTGGTCTTTATTAGTCCATAGCTGCAAAACGTGCTTTAAAACAACCAGACATTTTCTGAATGTCCAGTTTGGCAGGAAAAAATTCTTACAAAGTCCATCAATGAAACAGTCTGTGGGTGCTAAATAGATCTAGAAGTTGACTAGTGCTATACTACTTTGCATGGTTAAGAGGATCACACTCCACTTTGCCATCTGTGTAACATGGTGATGTTATGTACCATTCCCTGAATATGATGTCCTGTGATATGAGGAAGAAATATTTGGCAGGTTTTAACTGCAGACACACTAGTTGCAGCCTAAGTGTCTTCTGAAGTGTAGAGGGCTCAAACACTCAGTCTCACAAGATGTATTCACAATGAAACAAGGCAGCTACACAACTGGCAAACCAAGGAGAAGGAGAGGAGTGAAACAGAGTCCAGGACTTTCAAGATAGTATCGAGTTTATCATTTTCTGAGGTGGGGAATCTCTGTCAACCAGACACCCCATTCAGCTGTTCCATTTTTGCCTGAAATGAGCACGTAGTGTGCAGTTCTCCCAAAGACTGCATTCGTGGAAAGACAAGGAGAAGGATGTGGCTAAATTAGGAAAGGTTTGGGACCATTATAAAGCAAAGGTACTTCTGATACAAGATTTAAATGTGATGTCAAAATACACAGCTTGCAGACTGAGAAATGTGAATTAATCCCTTTACTGAAAGGGATTACAGATGCTGGAATAACTGTACCAAATTTTAAAATATGTAGATAAAAGCACTTAGGTTCCTGAGATCTAAAATAAGCCTCGAACCACCACTCTTTCAGGAAGTAACCAGGAAATAGTAACTATTACACCTCTTTCTCTGAAGGTGAATAGGAACTGAATCTGTCACTCTCAGACTGAGCGATATTAGTTATGAGAATCTCCTCCAACAGGAGATTGAGTAAGGTTCCTGAAAAAGAACTAGACACGATGGGTTTGGAAATGGTAATGCTTTAAGTTAGTTATAGATGTCATCATAACCAAATGCCATCAGACTCCAATATTGCAGTGCGATTAAATATTTACTGCAATATCCTTTGGGGATGGTAACTTTGGGGACTCTAAAGGGGAACTGGTGACTAAAGCTGGAAAAACTATATTGATTTGTGTCCTTTAGGTTACTCTCAAAAGTTCTTTAGAGTCAAGGGCTGCAGTACAAATATGGCTGAACTAATTTGATGCATTCACGAAAACTCCGCTTACATCTCAGAGGCTTCTGTATGAGAAAGCTTTCACAAAAGAGCAGATACATGGCATGGGCAGAAAGTGGTTTTCCTCCTAGAGGTAGGATTCACGATCTTAATAGTTTTCTGGAAAAACTTTGGTTGAACAAAGCACTTAATTCCAATTGCTATATATTATTTTCTGCAAATACTAAGTCCTCAGCACTGTTTAAAAACAGAAATTAGTGGCCGAGAATGTCTCTGAAGGACAACTGATATGGCCGTTGGTCTAGCAGGGAAGCCGAAGACAGTGGAAGAACCCAACTTTGTGCCAGAGGTGCATCCAGACCTCTAGTATCTGGTACAGAATTTGTAGAGTTTCTCTGCAATGTAAAGAGATTGATCCTATGACTAGAGAAAGGACACTGCTTTCTGTGTAGGCAATGGCAATCCTTTATGGCCTCTGACACAGGGACAAGGAGCATTTCTTGACCCATTTGCCTTTGATCATGCATGAGCAGATAGGAAGTCACACCAGCCGTAGATGTAACACAAAAGGACCCAGAGCTCTGGTGACCCTCTCCTGTAGTCACTGTAGGCAGAGAGGCAACAGAGCAAAGGCAAGGGAACTACCAGAGATCTCATGCTGCTTCTGGGGTAGGTGAGACCCAGTTTTCTGATGAAGAATACTGTGAGGCCAGCCCAGAGAATGAAGGAGGTCTCCTTGCTGTTTTCTGGAGAGAACACTGCAGAAACCTTAGTCTCCACTGTTAGTTGCTACCATCATCGCTTGCACGCTCAACCTTTATTTGAAAAGCCAGGCTGGTAATACCAAGACATGCTCTGTGTTCTTTGTCAAAGCAGTAAAGGGAATGGTAGTGGCTCTGCAGGAGAGGAGCCTCTGCCACTACAAAAAACGTGGCTGTATGCAGCCAAAGTTTCAGAGCAGTATACAGAAGTCCTGCAGAAGAATCAATATGAAGAGAACGTGGGGGATGAGGGAAAACTGGTCATACCAGGGAAGTGAATAAGCTTTTAGGTCAACAAGGGCCTTAGAAAAATATAAGGTAACTTCCTAGGAAGGTGTGAAAGGAAATTTGCTATGACTCAGTCAAGAAGTTCAAAAGAACTGAGAGGAGGTGCATGCTGGTCCTTTTATAAACTTGTAGGGCATGTACAGACAGGAATGACTGATGCAGCCAGGGTAAAGAATAGTCTAGCCAGTACAGCTTGTGCATATAGGTTGCTCAGTGTGACTGCAAATCTAGATGTGTATTTGAAGGAGAATTTTGATTGTATCCCACTTATACATTTACAACTTTGATGTTAAAAAAAGGAGCAGGGCCCCAGTCCTGCAGACTGAGCTGTGGTGAAAAAAACAGACATTTTCTGGGGCTTCATTTGCAGGAATAGGGCTTGTAAACTCAAAAGAGGAAATTAACTCATAAAAACTTTCAGTAGAAAACATGCTCAAAAGGAAGGCAGATGCACCAGTGTATGTATGCATGTACGCATGCCACACACATTTATTGAGAAGAGATGATTTAAGAAAAATCTGTGCCTCTCATGGAAAGATATAAAAGTTTTGAGGTATCATCGTTCCCATAGGGGAAAAGACACAAAACTGCTAACATCTTTTAAGATTTTTCAGCTTTCCAGCTATGAACTTTCTCGTGTGTGTTTTACTTCACAAAAAGATAAGAAACTGTGTGCTCACTCTGATCTTTATCATGCGTGGGAAGGAAGAGACATGCTATCATATAGAGCTACAAACTCCCCCCCCTTTTTTCCCCCTTCTGAGCTTTCAGAAAAACTCTCAAGTTGCATAAGAACACAGGGCCAGGGACACACAGGTTTGACAGTGGGGTTGACTGGAGGGTAGCACCTTAGATCCTACCAGGGCACAAACAGAAACAGTTCACCTAGCAGAAATTTTTCTGGCAAGTTTATGCATGTGTTTTGCATACAGTGTAAAAGACCTTTGGGCTCAAAATGCCGACAGGCCCCTACCTTGGGATATCAAGCGGAGTCTAATGGCTGGACCTTTTCCAGAATTAATTCTATGACAACCTCCCTCAAATGTCTAGACATTTGTGAGCTCAGTGTAAGTTTATTTTGTATGTTATGAGTCATCTTCTCAGTGAAAGGTTATGTGGAAGGAGCGCGTTCACGCCTTTAAGGGTATCTGGCTATTCCATCAAGGATCAGGGACCATGTCAATAAGGAAACTAAGGAAAAAAAAAAGAGGAATACCAGAAAAAACGTGTGCAGAGACACCCGGCAAAACAAACCCTGCCCCTCACACCGACCGGTGGACTCTCCAGGAACTGCAGGCACCACTCCCAGGACAGGGAAGTCGCAACCTGGAGTTTGCAACCGATTAAGGTTGTGAACCAGCGGCAGGTCCCAGACATCTGGCTGGGAGGTGTTCAGGAATCAACAGAGCTGTACAAACCCATGAGAGGATGTGCAGAGGGAAGGGGAAGCAGAAAGGAACAAAAAGGGGGATAGGCAGAAAGGGGTATAAAAGGGGCTAGTTGTATATAAAATAAGGGCAGCCTGTACGCTTGTCTGGCTGAGCCCCGTGCCTGATCACTGCAGTCTGTCCTATCTTCTTGTATTTTGTTACTACATTTTTTCTTAACTATTTATTTTTCTGTGTAATCTTATTCTCTATCCTGTGTACATGTACGGCAAGGACTAAGTGCCAGCTACCGGTGAGAGCTGTGTGTGTGTGAGTGGATTTGGTGCAAGCTCCTGGAGTAGGGGTCTTTAACCTCCAGCCACTGGTGTGGGAATGGTGTGTCTCCTGAAAACCAGCTCCTTGGAAGGACTAGTGGGAGTGAGGGGCTCAGCACGGGCAGCTGGAGCAGGACTGCAGGTCACAGCCGGTGTGCCTTCCCGAGTCTTGGCGTGCGCGGGGGTGTACATGTGTATTCACCAGCAAACTCCACGCTGGACTAGCCAGCAAGCCCGGGGGCCTCGGGTATCAGGCAGGCAAGGGTTCATGCTGGTGTCTAGGGGAACTTGTGGAGTGCCAGTGGGACAAGCATGTGAGTGCGTGTGTTTGCTAGTGAACATCAAGGTGGACTAGCCAGGGAGCAGGGGACCATGAAGCAGGGCTATACCACCAAGGTAGAAGGTCCTTGGAGGATCAATGAACGTGTGTGTGCTTTCGCTAGTGAGCTTCTATCTCTACCATCTGAAGAGGAGGAAGAGGACATGTCTGTCTATGCTTTATGCAAGTCCTGTATGTAGGTGCAGCTGGCATGTGGCAGTCCATGTAACCAGCTGTGCCAGTGCCTTCTGTGCGTGCATGTCTCTGGGACACATGCTCAGCTCGGCTACTGGTTGAACCTGTAAACATGAGAGTAGTAGCCACGTCCCCCAGCCTGGGCAGAGACCCCAGGTCCTTGGGCTGGGCTCTAGCAACCAGGCAGGAGGGAGTCCTGAGACACAGCAGCTGCAGAAGGGAAAAAAACCCCCAGAAATTAGCAAAGCTAACAGTGCACTGAACACATGAAACCTATTACAGTATTAATGAATACAGAAATTTCATTTCCTTTTTCATACACCTTGTGGCACACTGGCAAATCATTTCGCAAACAATACCCGAAAGCTTTTTG
This sequence comes from Phaethon aethereus, assembly GCF_964289735.1. Classification (NCBI taxonomy): domain Eukaryota; kingdom Metazoa; phylum Chordata; class Aves; order Phaethontiformes; family Phaethontidae; genus Phaethon; species Phaethon aethereus. The sequence continues at coordinate 117,809,837 of NC_138575.1, read as the reverse complement.
GAAAGGGATCTCTTTCTGAAGTTTTACTGTGTTACTAGAACATGCTACACTGGGTTTTCTGTAGAAATGCGGATCAGACGCTGCCCCCCCCCCAACCCCAAGTAAAGGACAAAGGGCTGAGAAGTGTTTATAAGTATCAGCTAATATGGATATACATATATGTCAGTCTAACCTAGTTTAAAAGTGCAAGACTCAGGGATTTTGTGCTGGAGGGAGCAGATTGTGGATGTTTATTTCAAGAGTTAATATCAGAGTTCTCAGTGGATATCCGCTACGAAACAATGCTGGAGGATCCATAATGAGTCAAAAGTCTTATGAGTCAGTATACAAACTGGCAACACATGCCTAAGCAGCCACAGGCTGTACAAATAATTGATGAACAGCTGTGGCCTTCTCTCCATTTGGTATTATAGAACAATAATAACCTTTTTGTTGTTGATACTTCACAGAATCACTAAGGTTGGAAAGGGCCTTCAAGATCATCAAGTCCAACCATTAATCCAGCGCCACCATGTCCCCTAAAACATGTCCTGAAGCGCCACATCCACACGTTTTTTGAACACTTCCAGAGATGGTGACTCCACCACCTCCCTGGGCAGCCTGTTCCAATGCTTGACAACCCTCTCAGTGAAGAAATTTTTCCTAATATCCAATCTAAACCTCCCTGGCGCAACTTGAGGCCATTTCCTCTCATCCTATCACTAGTTAGTTGGGAGAAGAGACCAACACCCACATTGCCACAACCCCCTTTCAGGTAGTTGTAGAGAGCGATAAGGTCTCCTCTCAGCCTCCTCTTCTCCAGACTAAACAACCCCAGTTCCCTCAGCTGCTCCCCATAAGACTTGTGCCCCAGACCCCTCACCAGCTTCGTTGCCCTTCTCTGGACACGCTCCAGCACCTCAATGTCCTTCTTGTAGTGAGGGGCCCAAAACTGAACACAGGATTCGAGCTGCGGCCTCACCAGTGCCGAGTACAGGAGCACGATCACTTCCCTGCTCCTGCTGGCCACACTAGTTCTGATAGAGGCCAGGACGCTGTGGCCTTCTTGGCCACCTAAGCACACTGCCGGCTCATGTTCAGCCGGCTGTCAATATATCATAACTTATGATATACTTATGTGCAGAGCACAGAGACAACTGCCATACATAACATAGAGGTTTCTTTCAGATGTCATTAGCTAAAAAGCAGTGTTTTTTAAACAAAATTATACATTTATACACTGACCTTGAATCTCATTTGAAAATAGACAAGAGAAAAAAATAGCAATAAAAAAATCAGTACTATGATATACTTTAAATCAACAGCTTTACGTTACTGACTGACATTAGTCTGTCGGTTACAAATATATGTATGGAGAAGAATCTAAGGATAAGGTCATTGTGGCAGAAAATTACTGGCTAAATACTTTGTATATTTTAATTTGAAATAATTCTCTTTTTAAGGGACTGTTTAATAAATCTGGAAAAAAAAGTACTTTTGAATATTGCCCCTGTCCTTGTCCCATCTTAACTCTTGTGTGAGGATTTTTCATTTGCTGTTATGAGACTAGCAGAGGGAGCTCAAAACACTAGGTACCAACAGGGCTGCTAGCAAGGTATGCCAGGGGAAAAACCTCGCTTCTCCTGTGATTGAATAATAATACCTGGCAGGTTTAGTAAATAAATGACACTCAGCGAAGGAAAGGGGATATAGTTACTGGAAGCTAAGCAAAGCTGCCACTGACACCATTTTCTTTTTGAATATGGTTTGCTTTTGGTGTCTTAGGAAAAAGGCATCAGCAACTCAGTTGGATCTGGTACTAATTATGAGATTATTTCCGGGATGCCAGAAACTGCACCAAAAAAAAAAAAAAAAAAAAAAGAGAACTAGTTAAAATTATAGTATTTTTCAAGTTTTGTGTCTCCATGACAAAACATTGGCACAAGGTCAAGCAGAAGTTTCTTTGATTCTGTGCCATTCCCTGTCAGATTAACTAGATCATGTGTTGCTTATATGGTGGTAGCTTTCACTAATCATAATAATTTTGAACTTAAGAGATGCTTAGGTAGTCAATTTGGCACCACCAATTCAACATCACTGAATAAATTCCCAGAGTCTGTACCCATTTATATTAAAAACAGAATTTCCTGGTATTATGGTTGCTTCCTGTGCAAAGAAAACAAGACAACAGCTGCTGTTCAGTGATTTCAAAATCTTTTGCATTCTGTTCTGAAATCAAGATACTTTGACAATACAAGTTTTTCTAGTGTAAAGTTTGTCAAAATATTTTCCAAGGAGCTAAGTAAAATAATTTGTCCTGACACCCCACAATGTCATATTGCTTTTTTTAAAATGGGATATTATATGCCTAGGAAATATCATCTGTGATGAAAACAAGAGCTTACTAAGAGCACGACTACTTTGATGTAATTCCTCACTGAGACCCGTGTGAGATTCACTTGCCAGCTAGCTGCAGTATCAAACATGCTGGCAATGTCAAGAGGAAGAAGTTATACATAGACCAACTGTGTTTTCTATTGGTTTGCTCTGCATTATAGACTGCACATATATCCTCAGGAGAAGATGTCTTGCTAGAAAACTTGAGGGTAATCTTGCTTACATTTCTAGAAACCTACTTAAAGTACTCTGTGTGTGAGCAATCACTTAAGCAAGTCTTTGAAAGTTCAGATTCTCTGTCACAGACAGCAATGGTGAATAAACCATTTGTCAAAAAGTGGCATTTCGTCCAATGCCTTGGGATTCTTAACATGTATCACTGCACTTCTTTTAGTTGGGTGTTATGGGTAGGGAAATTTGGGCAGGGACAGGTGGACAGTTAAGAAATGCAAGTTAAGCATTATAGAAATTTCATTTTATTCTGATGACTATCAGCCTGCAACGAGAGTATCTTTTTCCTTAAAAATTTACCAAATTATCTCTTTTAGTGCCACAAGCCTATCTGTCAGAAATTTCCCAGTCTTACCTGCAACCCTAACAAACTCTGATTATCAGGAGGACTTATGCCATGGCTGGTATTCCTCTAGCTTAACTGCTCAGCACAGAGACCAGTTATTTTCATGTGACTGTTTATCAACTACCTCACGTTTTGAAGTTTGCTGCAATTATACTTTTAATGGGCCCTTGACAGAGCATCTGGGAAAAAAAACCCCAAAACCAAAGAAGAACAAAAAGTGGCTTAGTTCACTACTTGAACGTTTTGCAATACTGTCCAAAAAGAGAGAATCACAGACTCAAAGCATGTCTGGAAGGCATCTCTGGAGAGCATCTGGTCCAACACCCCTGCTCAGGCAGGGCCACCTAGAGCTGATTGCCCAGGACTGTGCCCGGATGGCTTCCGAGTATCTCCAGGGCTCGAGACTCCATCACCTCCCTGGGTTGCCCAGGTGCTCGGTCACCCCCACAGTGAAAAAGTGTTCCTTGATGTTCCGAGGAAACACCCGTGTTTCAGTCTGTACCCGTTGCCCCGGGCCTGCCGCTGGGCACCACTGAGAAGAGCCTGGCTCTGTCCTCTCTGCACCTTCCCTTCAGGCATTTACATACACTGATGAGATCCCCCCTTGAACCTTCTGTTCTCCAGGCTGAACAGTCCCAGCTCTCCCAGTCTTTCCTCACAGGAAGGATGCTCCAGTCCCTTCACCAACTTAATGGCCCATTGCTTGGCTCTCTCCAGTGTGTCCATGTCCCTCTTGTACTGGGGAGCCCAGAGCTGGACACAGCACTCTAGGTGTGGCTTCACCAGTGCTGAGTAAAGGTAGATCATTAAAGTCATCAATCCCTCAGAAAGGCATGTACGCCCCAAGACTCACTTACATTTCTTCCTTTACATTGAATGCTCCATTAGCAGGTACTACCGTACCTATGAATTTCATCTTAACTGAAAATCATCACTGGCAGGCATTCAAATAAATACTTACACTGCCAGGAAGAATAGACCATAGCCATCTATTGCAATTCCTCCTCTGCAGATCTCCTCTGCTTCCCCCTGCCCAAAAGACACTGAATTCCTAGTGAAATGAGAAATAATCGTACTGTCACGTGTCTTCAGATTTTTTGTTTTTTAAATAAAGTCCCTGTGTCAAAAGGCAGCGCCTAACACTTATAAATATGCCAAGTACCTCCGTACAAAGTACAGTCAAGTGCTAATGGCACTGCACAATTAGTAGTCAGTAAAGCATCCCTACAAAAATGATCCAATATCCCAGATTTACCATGGAAGGGATTCTCTACCAACTGTATTTTTATCTGAACGTTCTTACCCAGGCTTCAACACCAAGCGCATGATTTTGAAATTATATATATAAAAAACAATCCTTATAACAGAATCCATTCCGAAGGCAGAGTCATGGGACGGTCACAACATGTGTGACTCAATATGCAAAATCATTACCAGATGCTCGTTTCCTTTCAATTAACAATCCCATGACAGAAAACTTCTGCTTCGTCACCCCTCTCCACACAGAGTCTTAAAGCTGATTATATTGCATGTATGCTACAATATCACCCTTGGTTAAGTACATCTAGTTTCAAAAACACTGGGTTTGATTAACTTGCTTGTGATTTTTACCATCAATACTGACAAATCCAAGTCTACATTGTCCAGTTGAAAGTATTCTGTATATTATTAACAGGGCTGTATCTTATCCCACTTAATAATAAAGATCAGCTTTCTATTGTCAGAAATATTTTGAACAAGGAAAAAGAACACACTTCAAGGGTTCTTAGAAAGACTTGGGAACTTGAAAATAGGCATTTAAACAAAGTTCCTTTATGCACTGTAATAAACTCCTCTTAGAAGTTGAACTGTAAAAGTTCTATCAAATTATTTTTCTACTATTTCTGGATACATCTGAAACATATCAGAATGTGATTGCCTCAGGTATTTAGGAACTTAACTTTTCAGTTTAAGTATTAGATATTGTATAGATAGAATGAGTATTTCCATCTTACAGTTCTGGTTTTGCTTCTTCTGGCAATATTGAAAAGAACCGACACAAGATTTCCTGTGACCCACCTTATAATCAAACTTCAAGCATACATATATATTCATTACCATTCATTTAGTTCTACATTTTGAAGAAAAAATGTGGATTGCTTGCAAATTATGAATTCAGAAACATTCACTGTAGACTGCCATCATTTGAAACCTGACAGTGAAATCCTTCACAGTAAATAGCTTTCTTCCAGAGTGCCAAAACTCTGGAAAGCAAATAAAATCTTGTGTCACAGGAAACAGTTATCAAAACAATCGCCCACAGTTAGCTGCTGAAGTATCAGATGAAACTTTCTCACAAGATGAGCAGGGAAAAACAAAACAAAACCAAGACCCACCACACCTTACTTCAGTAAACATGTTTAGAATAGCTTCACTTTTGAAAATCCCTCAAATGAAAATATGTCCCCAAACCCTACTGTAAAGTAGGTAACAAATAAGAAAAAAAAAAAAGACTGAAATTGAAGTTGTCCAGGGAAAAAAACCACCCAGTGAAGTCAGCTACAGCATAAATCATGAAGAGGAACAGTTGCTGTGGGGCTACAACTTGTTAATGCAAACTTAGATTACACTGAAGAGACCACACAAATACAGAGAACTTACCATCGTAAGTATCTCACGGCAATTCATGACAGAAGCTATTTGCCAAAGATCATAACGACTGGAATGCTTACGTTCAGTGTTCTCATTTTAAGCCCTGATTCAGAAAATGAATTATCACTTTCTTCCCCATTTGTCTAAATCACGCAACTCTCCCAACGTAAGCCCTAATTAAATTTATATATGATATTCTTCACATTGGGTTTTTTAGGAAGGACAATAACTGAAGACTCATGGGAACTTCCTAAGTATTCATGGTGTAGCTTCAATGTCCCTGGATCAAAAATATATGGAACCAAGAAAGGGATAAAGAAGTAAATGTGCAAAATTTATTATGTTCTTCAATGAACACAGGGACAGAAAATGTATAAAATTAGATCACATCTTCAAAACTAAAAAAAAAAAAATTATATATATAAAAACACAAACAGTTGCTTGTTACAATAAACAGCCCACATGAAGCTCAAAACCAGTTTACTCTAAATCAGTTTCTTCATAAAAAATAAGCTACTTCAAAAAAATTACTTCGTTAGAAGAAAGTGGTATGTATAATAAAAATACTATTGCAGCATATCCTTATAATTTGTACACAGAAAAGTCTGTTGGCAAAATGAGACTAAGCTGAAAAAGCTTTCAGTGCAAGCATCCTCACCATTCCTTGTAACTATAGAAACAAGTTTCTTCCTTGTTAAGAGATTCCCATCTCTAAATACAATTCAGTTAGAAGTAAATATGTTGCACTACTGCTTATCTAGCCATGGGGGAAAAAAAAAAAAAATCAAGACTATGCCTCTTAACAGTTTTAGTTTAGAAACATTTAGTTTTAGAAACATTTAGTTTCTTCTTGCAGTGTACATTTGTCTTGGAAGTTTGTTGCTTTTTATCCCAAATGCAGTGCAAATCAATTTGACCCAACCTCTATTTACAAAGAGCTTCCACTATGAAATTTTTCTTTATCCTAAAGTGAAGCGAACCTCCTTCCTGCCTTTTCCCCTCCCCACACCTGCCCAGATTCCCAAGTGCTGTGGGGGGAGAGCACCCTGATGCAGGGACACAGCTATGTGAACAAGCAAGCGGGCACTGGGAGCATCCCGCAGCCATGGCCACAAGGAATCCTACAAGGAGGCTCGGAGGAGCCACCTCACTGAAGCCACTGTTGGTCTCTTCGCATCTTTTGCTCTGGACCCGCTAAGCCAAAAAGCACTGCCCGAGGGGGCTGGAAGAGAACATCAGAAAAATCCGGCATCAATTTCCTTCTGCCTGTGTAAACATGGTAAGATTCAATACTGGAATTTAAGGTTTCTGTCACAGTAGTACATGCTGGCATTCAAAACAACCTCTAAGATAGTGAGAAACTCTTCCTGGGGAACAGCGTAGCCTTCTGCTGAGACTACCAGGTTCAAGTATATAAAGTGTACAGATCTGCTCCTCTTTAGGCAGATGGTATTTTTTTTATCATATGATGAAAAGTCAGTCAAAATGGTATACGGTATGAGGAGTCAACTGTGTTTTAACTTCAGTTAGCTTGTAGCAGAAAGGATATGTAACTTCCCATTACCAAAGTGCAGATTTGGAAACCTGAAGACAAAGATCCCAAAGTCACATTGTCTGTCTTAGACTGTGACTTCTATAACAAAAAAGTTTCAAGTGTTCATAACGCTGCTGGTCCCTTACATGAATTTTATCTTCCTAAAAGTTATACTATTTCCTTTTCTAGCGTTTCTTCTGACACTTTGTTCCCTGAAGTATCGTCATCGTTAGAGTAATTTCCTGAATCTCGACTGCTCTGTTTAGAATGTTTGTAGTCTTTAAAACCAATTTGATTTACTTCTTCTGTGATGATAGTCTCAATTATAGAACAATTTTCTATTGGTTCTTCTGTAGCTGGCAGATAAGGATTGCTGAAGAGCTGTTCTCCAAAACCCTGCAAAAAGAGAAGCAGAAAAAAGGGAGATGGACATTCATAACTAACACCTAAATAATGATTCTGCTTAACACCACAGCTGCACAAATCTGGTTTATCGTATTCAGTAAAATAATGAGGCTTTCACCTATAACATGCCATTTGTTTCCCTAAGTTCACAAGCTAAAGGTTAGGATGTTAGCTGCATTCACATAGTCGAACACCAACAAACAACTCTAACATTAATCTTCATTCTTTTACTATGCTTGTAGTTGTCAATCATCTATATAATTGCAGTATTTCATTGATTTATGAATGAGGCCACGCAAGAACTAAGGGAAAATCCTAATTTAGAACACTTTCAAAGATCACATGGTCGCACAGGAATGACAGGCGTGCATTTGCAAAAAGTCTACAAATCATTATCAGTTATAAAGCAAAGTCTGAAAGAAGAAAGAGAAAGTGAGCTGCTGCAGTGGGATACCAAGCCTTACGCAGCTCGCAATGGTGCACTGCTGTCTACCCTACATGCTTTAAATCTATTCTCCAAAGTGGTCATTTGTAACAAATCCATCACAAAAGGTTCTAAATATGCATCACATTAATTATCTTACCAGTATTCTACTGAACAAACCAACTAAAATGCTGTCTTACAAATAAATTAAATTCAAATTAGCCCTTGTAAATTATGAGACTGGTTTTAAATTAGAAATTTATTCAGCAAGCTTTGTATACTACATATCCTAAGAGCATTGGTGAGATGACGACATGTTTGGAAGGTCATACACTGCTCAAAATCAACGTTCTGAGAGACACAGAAGAAAGTACAGCGAAAAGCAGTTCTTGCTACATTTCAAAATATACCTACGCTTACGTGTTGGCCTGTTCATTCCAGAACAGGATCCCTGCTAAGTACTACCTGTGCCAAACTGAGCTGGAAATTGGACAACTTCTGCCCTCTTTAAGACCATCCAGGCCCCTAGGTCAGGAGATGGTAGAAGCGTTTGCTGCCTGCTACACCAAAATTTCCTCTAAAGACTGGGCCTGTGTTTTCACCTCCTCTGAATCTTAAAAGATGGCAAAAAGGCTAGCACATGCTCTTCCAGATAACACAGTGAGAAAACATATCTGGTCTCACATAGCAGGGCAAAAGTACATTATCACATTGGGTAGACATGCACACTCTCTGGAATGAAGGATCGTTAGAAACAGTTTTGCACAGATAGAAGAAAAAACAAAAGTTAAACTACTTGCTAATCACAGAATTCTAGAAATTGACACAACCCTTTTTTTTCATAGGAATTCCTGCACTTAGTTAAAACTTATACAATTTATCTTGGCATACCCATAAGACCACAGGATAACAGACAAAGACTTTTTCACAGTATTTTCTGTTCATTTTTCTAAAAATACATCTGCTTAGTGAATGATAAAAATAAACTTCATCTTACCTCTATGTTCAAAGGAGGCTGGCATGATGGAAAGAACACGTATTTGATTTTACTGTAGGCTTGATACATGGCAAAAAGGAGCGGCATAGCCAAAAGCAAGACAGCAATCAGAGCAGTTACAAATGTTGCTAAAATGATCAGAGGCAACATTTTATCTAAAAAAGTGAATAGAAACCATTCAGTCTAGGTGTACATGAACTACAAAGATTAAAGAATGGATTATCTCCAAATCTGATACAGTATTAATCACAAAATTTCACATTTCTACAGTACTATATCCAGCCACGATAATAATTACAAAAACGATACCATTCCCATATCTTAGATAACTTATTAAAAACACAGCACAAAATATTTACCCAATATAAGAACGCAGGCATTTGTGGACAGGATCAGAACCAAGATCCAGTTATTCCCAGTTCTATTCCAGTTATATGTCACTATCTGACAGTAGGACAAAAAGGCTGCACATGACAGCTACCATGAAGCATCTGATGCATGTAAATTTACTGCACTATTGGTTGTGTACAGGGCCTAACCCCCCGGAACATAATATGTAATTGATAGAGCTCTCTCGTTTAAAAAGACAAGAGATTCGGGAGTAAGAAATTCCCATGGGCTATAGAGTAAGAACGGGCAATTACTACAGTGAAGGTGGCCCATGGTTTTTTAGACAGGAAATGATGAAAGTGCCTAGACTGCAGGGTCTTCAGGGGCCCAAAAGCATCCATATGGTTTCTGACAGGAGAAGAACTCCAATTGTAAGCTTCAGATGACTACAACACAGGCAACAGAGAGAAAAAGGATATTCAGGTGAGCATTTCTTCCTTTCACATGCTTATTTAAGAAGAAATCAATCCTAAGAATATTCCAGTTATTTTCTACACTGCTAGTCTAGACACTATCTCAGCACAAGATTTTACTTTGTCAGTATAGAAAGGTGAGATGAATTTCACTTCAGTGCCCAAACATGGCGTCATCAACTTGATGATGCCAAGCTGAGTGGTACAGTTAATTCAGTAGAAGGAATGGACATGGTCCAGAGGAACCCTGACAGGCTTGAGGAGTGGGCCCATGTGAACCTCATGAGGTTCAACAAGCCAAGGCCAAGCGCAAGTTCCTGCACCTGGGCTGCAGCAATCCTCAGTATCAATACAGGCTGAGGGATGAAGGGATTGAGGACAACTTCGCAACAGGGCTGGATGAAAAGCTGGACATGAGCCAGCAATGTGTGCTCACAGCCCAGAAGGCCAAATGCATCCTGGGCTGCATCCAAAGCAGCATGGCCAGCAGGTCGAGGGAGGGGATTCTGCCCCTCTACCCCGCTCTGGGGAGACCCCACCTGGAGTCCTGTGTCCAGCTCTGGAGCCCTCAGCACAGGAAAGACATGGACCTGTTGGAGCAGGTCTGGAGGAGGGCCACAAAATTGATCAGAGGGATGGAGCACCTCTCCTGTGAGGACAGGCTGAGAGAGTTGGGGTTGTTCAGCCTGGAGAAGAGAAGGCTCCGGGGAGATCTTATTGCAGCCCTCCAGTACTTAAAGGGGGCTTAATAAGAAAGACAGAGACACTTTTTACCAAAGCCTGTAGTGACAGGACAAGGGGCAATGCTTTTAAACTGAAAGAGGGTAGATTTAGATTAGATATAAGGAAGAAATTCTTTACAATGAGGGTGGGGAGGCACTGGAACAGGTTGCCTGGGGAAGTTGTGGGTGGCCCGTCATTGAAAGTGTTCAAGGTGAGGTTGGATGGGGCTTTGAGCAACCTGATCTTGTGAAAGATGTCCCTGCCCACAGGAGGGGGATTGGACTAGATGATCTTTGAAGGTCCCTTCCAACCCAAACCATTCCATAAGTCTATGGTCCTGCTTTCCTGTATTAACCAAGGAACTGTGGAAAACCTTCTAACAGGCTAGGCTCAGTTCCAGGAGTTAAGGTACCTTATAGTCGAAGGAGTTTACATGATGGAATTCAGCTTTTGACTACCATATTTTACTATCAAAGAAACTTTTTATCTGGCTAGTCATAAGCTATTCAGTGCTTAAGTTCAAGCTTCCTTTTCCCCTCTTCTCGCTTCTCTTTTGCAAATATATTCTCTGGCATGATCTCTAACAAAATGAAGAGAGTTTGAACATACTAAAAATAATACATAGCAGGATAACATAACATAACTTTAAAAATCATCAAGATGAGGCAATTAGGTCTTTTAATCTCTATTTCCAGTTAGTACGAATGACCAAAGAATGAGAGATTTCCACACTGGAATATAAGAATATATGGCAAGTACAGGTAAGTCATCTGTATGACTGTGTCCCTGTAAAGAGAGTCTTGAATGTACTGTTTGGTCTTAATTTAAGTCCTGCTGCAAATATTTTTTAACTAGAGACCTGCAAAGGCTTACGAAGGATTAACAATTTTATTTCCAGAGGTGTAATGATTCCCAAGCTCTACCTACCTCCAGGTGTTTTGATGCATTCCTCTTTGCTGAAATGACTGCTTTTGTTGTAAACTTCTGAGAATGCTTGTACTTTTACACAGTACAAAGTCGAGGGTGTTAGATCAGAGACTGTCCCTATTGTCTGTTTTATCTCTTTCATTTTGATTTCCTCCTGAAAAAAAGAATTGGAAGAATAAGATGCATATAAATATATGAAGAGTAAGAGTATGGAAGATACATTAAAATGTGAGCTAAAAGCATGCAAGGCTCCATTGTTTTATGATACACATAGTTATAAAACTGCAAATACAGAAATAAAAGAAGTTGAGGGGCTGGATGCTACATTACAGAGTCATACTGTAAGAAAGATGGCATCATAAGAACCCTACAACCTCTATTCAAAATTGAGCCATGTATAGCAGCTTGTACAAAACTCAGTGCAATTCTGCAAATCATTACGTATAGCCACATCAATGGAAAAAGATTAAAATGTCAATTACTTTGTGATAAAAGTAATCTTAACCAGATTTTTAAAAGAATCTTCCAGCAAAAAAATCAAACAAACTGAATGCATGATTGATACACCATATATGGGCCTCTTTGAAAACAAGCTTCTTGAGGAGAACTCAAACTCAGTGTTTAAGTCATAGTAAATTTTACATACCGTTTTAAATATTTAGGTAGTTCATACCTCAATATTTGGTGATTTTTTCCAATACAGAACCCGGTAAGACAAGTCATAATGGTCCCTCATGACTTCACTCTCAGATCCTCCTGGAGGAGAAATCTGGATATGGAGCAAAACATCACTGATGTCCACCTTTACACCAGGAGGGCCAATTTCATCTTAAAACATTTTAAAAAAAAAGTTAAAAGTAAGACTGAAAGAATAGAAACAAAAATATTGCATAAAACACTGTAATTTAAATCTATGACAATTTTAAAGAAACTTTAAATAAAATTCTAACTTGACTAATACCTTTATTCAGAATCTTGAGTCCTGAGAAATAATTGAAATATTTTCTCTTTCCGCATTCATATGTTGCTTCTGCAAGTTTCAGTGACATGAAATACACAGAGGGTGGGAATAACTCTGTGCAAGTCAAAGTGAAACTACTGAACACTTCTTTATCTCATCGGGCTATGGGCCCTGTTTTGCACATATACCCTCTTTCTCAGTTACAGTACAGTTAAAAAGTGAGAAGTATTATGGGTTTTGTTTTCTTTTGTTGAATTATTTACCTAGGTCACTGTTGTCTTATTAAAGAGTTATCTAATTACCAAGAGCTTGGACAAGGGAAAGCTGACTTACAGAACAGCTATTGATCCCATCTTCAATATAGAAGGCAGGGGATATTACCCTACATATTAGATAAACATTTCTTGACATTTATGATTGATAACTTTTTTGAAATAAAACATTTTAGTAAGGTCACATTTCTCACAAAAAAGTGCAAAGATAAAAATCACTATAATTTCACTCTGGAGAGCGTTACATATTTTTGACTTAGATGTCGCTATCGTTTAAGACTTCATTTTCTTGAAGCTCTTCAGGGTTGTATGTCAACGTAATACTGCTTCAGCACAAAATTCAGGAGTGCACTGTGTAGGGGTAGAGAGGTGAAGGAGAAGAGAGCAGATGAACAAGAAAATAGAGGCAGTGGATTCCAAAATTATTTGATTTTGGCATTGCTTTTCTGAGATATCAAGTGCTCACTGTTAGTGGCAAAAGTCAGACTAGGGATATTTGTAGTACAATCTCACACATGATCAATGTGGTATGCAGGGAGATTATAAAATGCCATATAATGCTTAATTTTGTAAAGCAAATTATATGATTCTAAATAAAGTGAAATACTGGCTGTGCTGAACAGAGAAGACCATGGAAAAACTCATGTTTAACTTGATGAGGCCAGGATTCCCACCACAGTTTCTGTAGGGGAATTTTGTATTAGATTTCATTAACCTAGCAAGTTTCTTTTTGCAAATAATAGCATTAGGTACAAGTTTGTTGAGAAATTAAAATTTAAGACGACACATTTGCTTACTTGTTACCAGAGGATCTACTTTTACTTCATTAGAAAAACATGTTTTATTATATTCACTCATGGCCTGCACACGGAGGTAATAAAATCCAGAAGTAGTAGTGATGATAGATGACAAATTGCATTGTGTATCAGTGATGTTTTCACATCCAGGTACATTCAGCCACTTCTCCGAGTAATCATCATGAAGTTTCTTTAGATACCCACTGCAAGAGATATTTTAATAGTTTTTGATGTGAGGTCCTTGAATTCTAAAAAAAAAAAAAGCATGTTCACTTGTGCTACATAGGTTTTTTTATTTTTGAAGAATGGGCCTCTTAGAAATTTCTCATATTTAGAATACTGTCTTTTCATTATCACTGAACACAGTGACGTTAACTGGATGAGGAAATACAGATTAGTGCTTTAATCATGCCTCAATACAAAAATTACATATCGGGTTTAGAAATTTTAAAATCCAAATTATGATTTTTCATATACTTCTATTAAGTTGATTATTTTTCTGTCATGCCAAAGGAATTCCAAAAGAATGCTAGAGGTAGCTCTTGTTTTCATTTAGATGCTGGCCACAATATTTGTGCAACAACTAGATATTAAGATACAGGCTTATAGACATGATGGGGATTTTTTCATGTTGGGATCTGACTAGAAGTAATCAAATATATTGGCAATTAAAACCTTGAACACCTGCATTTTTGCTCACTTCTACTCATCTAATTTCATCATATTCAAAGAGATACCAAGCAAGGCAAACTGTACATCTTTTAAAAAAGTTGCTTAGCCTATACTTAGTAGTCCATTCCATCAGGTTTTTAGCCCTCTTAAAAGAAGCCTAGTATCCTGAAATGCTAGGATACGATGTTATATGCAATCCTTTTAAAAGCCACACTGTGTCCAGATGAGTTACCCATGTTTCAATGAATACATTAAGCCACTTTTGCTAAGTATTTCACTTTAGCTTCTAATAACTATTTGCAAAACACAATGGATGGCATTTAGAATGACATAACCTGTTTAAACAGAGATATGGAAATTGTTTAACTCACATGAGATACTGTACATTGTAGCTTACATGTTGTTTATACTGATTATTCCAATGCAGATGAAATTTCATATTCAAAGCAAGAACGCTGACATTTGTTGCACAGAGTAGGTCATTCACTGCTCAAAGTCAAAAGAAAATGAAACGCACAGTTACTGAAAAGCTTTATATTATGTACAACAATTTCTCACTGAGTGCATTTCTCACGTAAATGGTCATGGTACACTTTCAATAATTAAAAGAAAATTGTCTGTTTTCATTATGAAGATGGCAAATCAAAGTCTGTGATATATACTGCATATTAAGCCTTTAGTAAAAAAAAGTTAAAAATAAATTCAGAAAAAATTAAGTACAGAAATGTTGAGATTAGTAGAAATAAACTGGTTCAGCAATAACTCAATGAGAAAAATGTGTAAAATATACACCTGTAAACATAAAGTAATTTTGATGTACCATCCGTTCAATCTAATGTTTGACTTTCTACATTCCTACACTGTTATTTTTTTTCTGAAATAAACATTTAAAACTACTTAAACTGACACTGGAACAGCACACAGAATAATTTACATTTAGACATGCAAAACAAGCAGCTGGTGACAAGCTGCCACTAAGCCATTCTTCAGAATCTGTAATAAAAAATTCACCAAGGCTTGCAAAAAAATAGTATTTAAGCTTAGATCAACTTTATATGCATTCATCTAGTGCCAAATATACAAAAGGCTTTTGTTTTGCCTACATACACCTCCCTTTCCTCCTGATTCAAACTCACTAATTAAAAAAATCCAGTTTTCCAAAATACAGAAAAGTAGTTTTTGCAATCCAAATTAATGGACAGAACATGCCTCAGAGCAAAAACCTTTTTGTACTATTAAAACTCTAATATTGACAGTTGACATATTTTATATTGATTTAAAATAGAAAATGTATATAACTGTCAAGATTACTGTTACACCAAAATCAGTAGGAACTTGGCATTTCTGCCTATTTCTGTTGCTTTAGAACAATTTACTTTCCAACAGTTTAAACTTGAGTAACCATTTTAAGACAAAACTATTTTACTCTGTACCTTTACGGGTAGTTTTTACACAATGAACGGGACTGAATAAGCCTTCTTGGGAGTCCAAAGGAAGAATTGCTTGAACTTTCAAACAATAGGTAGTTTCTGGTGCAAGGTCATCAATTATGTCAGTAGGAAAAATACTTTGACTTCTGAACTGTAAGAAACAATTGCAAATAGCATATGAAGGTAACTAGTCTTCCTGATGAGCTGATTTTTTATCCCCAGGTTTCAGCCCATTTCTATAATACGCCATCAAAAATGCTAAAATAGGAAATGCAGGACAAGATATGACCTGAATAAATTCTAAAGGAAAGTTTCCAACTTAGTCACGTGATTGAGAGGAAGGAACATGTTGTGCTCCTTTAACACGTGAAAGTGGGGAGGGATCGCAGCACTGCTCTGTGTGACATGTAACTCACCATATAAATACTCAGGCACACACTGAGAAGAGAAATAGTACACTTCCATCCCTCAATTCACTGAGGGACTCTCTCCCCTCCTGCTACCTCCTTGCTTTTGGTTTGCCAGACTTCCCAGTGCCTGACCTTTGTACACAGCTTGTACTTAACTTAAAGCTTTTTTCCCCTCTTTGATGTGTAATGATTATGACTAGGTCTTCCAAATGAACACAGATATCTCTTCAATTCCTACCCTAATCTAGCTGGCACCCATTCCCCTAAAAAGATGAAAAAAGAAAGACTGTTTCTACCTTGGTCTTTACAGAATAGCTGTATCTGCTGTGCGAGATGCACATTATGGCTCGGAAACTAGTTCACAATTACAAGACCTCAGAAGGATCCCTAGAAAACCCCAACAGACAGTATAAAACCAAAGAACTTACTTAGTGTCACAGGACAGTGTACTTACAGTTGTAGTCAAGCTATATGGTTCTCAGCAAGCTCAAGTTAGCCTCTTACCTCTCCCCTTCCCTATATCTATACCTTACTGTAAATGCTTCTTCCCACTGCCTTGAACTGCTCCAACACATCTCAGACTGTTTCACCTTCATCCTTATGTTATAGAGGTCACTTCCTAGTTCAGATGGAATCCATTGTATAGCATTAGTAAAAAGCCTTAGGCCACAAGCTGTGTGCTAACTTTCACCTAGATACTGACAAACTTGTACTGAACTCTTACTTGGTTACAGGAGGGAAGGCCCCAAAACCAGTGTAAATTAGAAAGATAAGATAGCCACATCCATCAGCAGAAGTTGCCTCCTTGAGAAAAGAAAAAGAACAGCCCGTCTGGAGACAGTGAAAGGATCCAGTGAGGAACAAGGAGATCCCAGACCCAAACACTCCAATAGGACCGAACTGCCTCGTGAGGGGAAGGGAACTTGACTGCAAGGGTATAATTGCCCAGAGATTCTTTTGTTCATGGTCCCTCTCCAGAGGCACCCAGCTCGAGCTGTTCTACACCGCTGTACCACCTAATAAATTCATCTGGTGTACGTCATATTGGAGATTCTATTTCAGGAAACCTAGGGTCGAGCCTGAGGGAAGAGGATGCACTCGAGAGGGAATGTGTGTGTGTGTGTGTGTGCGCGCGCGTGCAAGGAGTCAAAAGGGGCATCCGTCGGCTCACTGGAGTCGCCCACTGCAAAGGGACTGCTGTCCGAGCAGTTAAAGTCTCGGGTGGTGTGTGTGCAACTCCTTGACTGGTGTGTGAGTGCTCAGGCAGTGGCTTCTCCTTTAACACTTATGCATTGGAAAGTGGCTGCCGCATTTAACAGGAATACAAAACTCTTATCACAAAATATCTAATACAATCCTCTAGTAAAAACAAAACCGAAAAACTCCAAGCAAACACTTCCTCCCAACTTTTAAACTGCACAGCAACACTTATACACAATTACATAATTAAGTAATTCCATTTTAGAGCACTAAGCAATTAAAGTACATATCTGACAGTCATGTTAAAAGCAAAAAAAACCCACAACGATCATACCTCTGCATTTGATGAATTTTCCCAGATAACTAGATTATATGTAAAACTTAGATCATCTATCCACATTTTTTGAACCTGATTTGCTTCTGGAGGAGAAACCTTAATTTTTATGACTCCATTAACGGACTGCAACTCTATTCCTGGGGGACCGATCTGAGCTGCAAATATTAAAAGAAAGTCAAGCATAACTATTTAAAGGAAAAACACCAAAAAACACACATGCATTTTTTCCACAATAACGTGCTGAAGGACATTTAACTAAAAATGTTACATTATATATGGAGCTCATACCTATAAAATATGGAATCATTTCAAAAATGCTAGACCATGGAGACACTTCTTCCCTTCTTTCAGCCCTTATACGCACATGATGTTTATCATAGTATTCAGTTATTGCTGAGGAAAAGTCACATTCCATGCCAGTAACGTTTTGACACCCAGGCACCTCCTTCCATTCTGTTTCATTTGTCTCAAAATCTTCAAGCCTGTAAGAAAGAAGCCCCAAAAAATAAAACCAATGCACAATTTAAGTCTCAAGATTCTTTTTCCTTTTCTTCTTAACGCTAATAAATGTCACACCACTTAATGCTGTTTTATCACCAGCACCAGTGTAATCAGTGTTATCTACTTCATTACCCTGGAATTCATATCACCATTTAATTCATTAATTTAATCTATTAATGTATTAGTTTAGCCTTATTACCAAAGGTTAACTATTAGCCTGCAAAGTCTGATACCCGCTTGCTTTATTCACCATGTAAACACACAGTGTCAGAAAACAGCATCAAAGAATTGTCAAAATTCAGAATTATATCCTTAGTACGCAATCCTGCTCTAGCAATTGATTTTATAATTCATTGGAACAAATTTAAAAGCCTTGATGGCAATAAGTGCTTAAAAGAGCATAAAAGCAGCAGGTTCCCCCCCCACCCCCCGCCATTAGCAAAGAATGTAGATTAGGGGAAAAGAAAAACACAAAGAAGAAAACTAGAGTTCAGCAATAAGTGTTGGAATAATTAGCTTTACAGAAGCTATTTTTCTTGTGAGTTACATTCATACCTTATTTAAGACAGAGTCATTTCATATAGAGAATAAAAATGTCCTGACCAGAAAAGAGAGGCAGAGAATTGAAGTAGTAACTGTTTATCCTCAACTCCTATCTTTCACACCAGTATTACATTTTTAAAATAAAACTATTTTCAAAGAAGCTATTTCTCATCTACACACTGAAGAAGGCAAGTTTGTTTTTTTTTTAATCCAAAACCATACACTAGGAAATCCTACAATCAAGAACTTCTTAAGTGATTTTAACTTAGAAGTGTTTTCTAATATGTACTTGTCAGGCAAGTACCACAAAATACCGAATGTATATGTATGCATAAGTATTGGTATATGAAACAATTGAAGAAAACCAAGCAAACATTTAAGAACAAAAGTTAAATTGTTTTATCTGGTGATTAAAATTTGCAGATGAGAAATCTGGATTCATAAATGCTGACAAATTATTCAAAAGCTACACTGAAAATTCTCTCAAATTCTGTGTGTGTGTGTGGCCATAGTGTAGCTTAATTAAGAAAACAAAACAGAGAATAAATAAATCTAAATACTACATTTCTAAGTGTACAGGTTAATCTTCTCAAAGAACCACTCTAGTATTAAGCATTACTACCAAGTGCATTCTGCATTTGTAACACGTCGCTATCAGTGAACAGTCTAATTTTACACATGAATTAGACATATGAAGGACAATACTAAGATTCCACTTCATTTCAAGACTTGATCTTCCTGGCCTCTACTTCCTGGATTTCAAGTCTCTAGAAGTTTTACATGGCACTATCAAGAAGCACAGCAATTAATTAATATGTTCTTCTACACAAATAAGAGTCAGACATTTCTAGCTCAGACTAAAGTTAATACTTACAACTGGTACTCTGCTGAAAATGTCACATTGGTATCATCCCCAGTGTAGTTCCACCTCAAAGTGAAATTTGTATTTAGAACATAGACCTGAATATCCTGTGGACTCTTCAGACTAGTTTGGCCTACAAGGAAGTAACATAAAGGCATATAAAGATTGGGATAAATAATTTGTATGTAACTTAAGAATAACTTACTTTTGTTGAAAAAGAAGTAGAGTTATCGTGAAATGAAATAACAATAAATGTAAGAGTTAAGAAAACCCCACGCTACTCAAACGCCACTTCAACATATAGCTCAGGAGCTGTGCATCAGGTAGCTCTTTCACCTGTTTGACTATGCAGCTCTTTCCTCTGAGCTTAAAGTCTTTCTACCCACATCCCTTTAAAGAAAGTGCATACAGTTGTAACATTCAAGGTCTGCTTTCATTGTCATGGGTTGATTATAAGCAGTCTGAATGCTTTTAAACCAGTATTTTATTGGTGGGATCCAACATCTGGATCTCAGCTGCAAAAGTGCTAGGGATTGACCTAATGCTGTCATTTCACAGTTGCAGAACAGACTGAGCATAGCAGACTTGTTTTATGTCACATGTTACTGCCATAAATTCAATGTATTTAACATAAATCCCATTCAGTGAGGCTTCACGACATAGCAGGATCTTGTATCTTGCTCACGGTAATCCTGTGTTTTCTTTTACATGAAGAACAGTGCATAAAGTGACTTATGGAGGGCAAGGCCTAAGGCTCGGGACACATATGAGAATGGACATAACATCAAGGGAAGGACCAGACCATGAGAGGAGAAGGCTTAACACGCAGATTCCCAAGAGGAGGGAAGCATGTATGCTAGAATCATGGGCAGGATAGCTCTCTCTCCTGTTTTCCACCTTTCAGAAATAATTACTAAAAAAAATCCCAACTGCCTCATAATTACCTTATATTCTACTTCCTAAAGAAGACTTTTTTACCATGAACTTTGACATATGCAGACTCCTAGCTGTCCCATTTGTTATACAATTCAGGTATCAGAAGGCAGATGAGAGTAATAACGCTGTGGGAAGAGGGATTATTCTGATACTTACAAAAAATGAAATTTATCTGGCTAGTTATAAGGTACATTTTGCTTTGAATTATTTCACACCAGTCTATGGCACTCCTTCAATGAGAGGAAATGGCCTCAAGTTGCGCCAGGGAGGTTTAGATTGGATATTAGGAAAAATTTCTTCACCGAGAGGGTTGTCAAACATTGGAACAGGCTGCCCGGGGGGGTGGTGGAGTCACCATCACTGGAAGTGTTCAAAAAGCGTGTGGACATGGCACTTCAGGACATGGTTTAGTGGGTATGGTGGTGTTGGGCTGATGGTTGGACTTGATGGTCTTAAAGGTCTTTTCCAACCTTAATGATTCTGTGTGATTCAAAGCAGTGAGGCTACAAAGTTACAACCCAAGCTGAAAGTTTGGTCTGGAAGTTTTCTAGTTCTAGAAACTAAACCAGACTGTGGCTTACAGAGCAGAGGGGAACAGTGTGAAGGCACAGGGAATACACGTGAACTGAGGAAACCTCAGGCAGAAGTCACTAACATTATACCAAAACCACCAACTAAGCAGCCATAGTCCGGATTTACAGAGCTTAAAATTCATCTAAGTCCTTCTGCCGGGTATCCTATACTAGGTATCTTTGACAACCCAGGCTACACACAACTCAGGCAGTGCATATCTCTGACCTCTGGCTAAGAATGCACTTTCAACTTCTAACATTTCACGGGGGCAGAGGGAAATCAACAAAATAATGACAATAAAAAAGAAACTACCACACACCTCTTCGACTTCACTTTCTATTTTAACCAGTTGTGTTACACTACTAATCACTTCCCAACAGCTACAACTTCTAAAAACATATTAGTGACCACTAGTCTGAAATTGCTTTTTGATGTCAGTCTAATATTTTATTATATTAGGAAGAAATCAGAACAAATACATCCTATTTCACCTGGGCAATCAAAGTCTGTTTGCACATCTAATGGGTTATCCTGAATTTGATTTTAGAGTTGCTCTGAATTGCAAAAACTATTTCATATTTCACATGATGACCAAGTTCTCTTTATAAAAAGGTAATGTGCGTGGAAAAGCAATCTATAAACTGAAGTCTGCAAAATCCTTTTGAAGAATAGAGTTAAAGTGGTATCCAGAACACTGACTTTTGGAAATAACTCCTGAAAGCACAGAACCTGAAAGGAAAATAATTCAATAAAACTTTGTGGATCCCACTATAGAATTTATTTCCACAATATATGAATTTGCTACTCTTCTAAGCTGACAGGCTAAAATAAGCCCAGAAAATGCAAAACTACATTTGATCATCAGAAAATAAGAAAGAAGAAGGAAATAACTGATTTTTTTTCCCAGATATTTATCCAACAGATGGCTAAAGTTCAACCAAAAAGCTTATGATAACAAAGGCAGCTATTTCAGATTTTGGCAAATAATAGCAATTTTGAATAGTTAAATCCCTTCACAAAGAAAATATATTATGGGAAAACATTTTCATTTTATTTGAGAATGTTTGCATTAAATGTAAAAATCAAAAAGCCAAGAACAAAAGAAGTTCCACAAGTTTTTAACAATAAATAATTAAAAAATCCCACAATTCTGCTATTACCATAGAAAGTGTAAGTCTGTCAGAATCACCCGAAAAAAAAAAAAACAGTAATAATTTGAAGAATACTACCAACTATGGTACTTGACAGATTAAATGTTATAATCTTGCTTAGTAAAATTCATTGCTTTATGACTCAGTGGAAGTTTACTTAAGTATTGTGAAACAGCATAACACTTTCAATTTCAGTTCTAAAGAACCAATAACAGAATGACATCTTTCACATCTAAAGTGCAGGGTAGACCTTTTCCTTGTAAATGCATTTATTCACGTATTTCCAGAGACTTAAAAAGATATCATTCATACACTCAATCTCTGTTTAAATATTTACTTGTAAAAGATCTTAATAAAGAATATGACAGAAAACCTGTTTCAAACCATCTTTTCAGAACGTAATTCAAGTGCTGACATTTGAATAGCCTCCTAAAGCAGACAGAAAGTGAGATACAGTTTCATCAATTCTCTATAAAATCAAATATTCGCTACACTTCCACAGTATCTTTCCCACATTTTCAAATCCTTATCTTTTACATAGCATGAGGCTTTACAATAATTCTTATTAGACCTTTTCCATTTGAGGTCAGTTAGGAAAAGAGTCATCTGGAAGCAGAAACAAAATCATTTCAAGATTCATGTTCTAACCAGATGTACTTTCTTCCCAAGTTACAAAAACACGCTGATGTAAGACATCCAACAAATATTTTAAGCTAGGCCAGCTTTTTCTAAAGCTGGTAAACACCACAGCAAATAATCATACCCTCCCTCTGGATACAAACAATATTGTAAAAATACAGCTCTAAATTCTGACACACAAGGAGTTAGAAGGGATTTATTCCAGAACAGCTTTGGTTAAAGTCCCAAAAGATGACTGTCAGAAGTCTCAGATTTGACTGTCTCTTACTCCAAGAACTTCCTCATGCAAGTTTGAAAAAGGTTGGACTTCATCTTGAGACTTGCCCTTATTTAATCCTCCTTACAAACTGCTGGAACTAGGCATTAAGACCTGTTTTCAGCAGCACATGATAGCCTTTACAGAACTTCAATAAACAGAAACATGTATTCAGAGACACCACCTGTAAAATTAACTTAAAATCCACTACAGGGTTAAAAGTAACTTGTACCAATTACTTGGGGAAGACCCTATAGTTTTCAGGGAATTTTCAGAAAGTTGTTCAGCGTTATGTTCAACAATAACGTGCAAGCGTGAGCACTTGTGGTCGGTGCTCAGCAACAGTCAAAAAGGGAAAAAAAAAATTAGAAATAGATATGGAATTAAGGGAGTAAACCAGAAAGTTTAATGTAATTATATAAATTCACTACAGACTTATCTTCAACACCGTGTGCAGCTCTGGAGAGCCCACTCTCATAAAGCAGATAGCAAAACAGAAAAAGTCAGAGAAGGGTGACAAGGACAATCCAAGGTATGGAGCTGCTTCTGTCCTGGGGGGAATCAAACTATGACTCTTCAGCTTGGAAAGGAGACTGAGGGGAGGCTATGACAGACCTACAGACACCTAATGAGTGGCTTGGAGAATGCAAGTGGCAAAAGATTGTTTGCTGTCGCTTTAACACAAAGCCGGAAGCATCAAAACAAGCACCACTAAGCAAACAAGTGAAACTGCTGCTTCATTGAACACTTAGTCAATCTATGGAATTCATTCCCTTAGAACTCTGAATACTCAACGCTTACCTGGCTTATGAACTCTGAGTCAAATACAAAGTCTCAATGCTATAGATTGCAAAAAACTGCTGTGTAAATAGATTGCTGTAAAACTGCGCTGTGAAGTGTCACCACGTACTTGCTGTGAAGTGTCACCACGTACTTGCTTTTTTATTCTTTCCTACTCCATTGCCAACCATTGCTGTAGATGAACGTTGGACTAAAAAGCCTTTTAGCTTCATCTGATACAAAATATATCTGCAAAAAAACCCCTGAAAAACCCACAACACTCTTTGTAGATCTACCTTGAGCTTGATTAGGTACTTTCTTCCTTGCCCTGGTCAGAAAATCTGATTATTGCTTCAGAAGGATCTCCTAGTCCTGAGACACAACCCTGATAATTCAAACTATCTCACCAGGAAATCAAATTTATGCAAACTCAAATAATTATTTATTGAAAGTTCCAGGTCACAATTATGCTCTTTCATCTGTTTATTCCATCTCCTGCTGCAGGTAAAAAGAAGGATATAATCAGACAGCAAACTATAATTTTATACTCTGAGGAATGTCTTTGGTTGAAATTTGTTAAAAGTTAGCGATCACCAATTCACATTTTAACATCTACTAATCATCCATTCATATAGTGGAAGCACAGAATCTGAGCTGGAAAAAAAGTTGCAAGATCACTGATATTTCACATTGGAGAAAGCAGGTGGCCAATTCTATGTACATCATCAGATGTTTGCGTAAAGAAGTCCTGGGGTTTCCACCACTGCATCATCTATTTTTACAGGCCTCCAATCTCCTGAAATATTTCGCTTTCCCTATGATTAGAGATTAGGGAAAGCTTTCTGTAAATCAAGAGTAAGGAACTCCCAAATTGTACTTTCTAGTAGATTCCATTGGAGGCCTGGATCTTTGCAAAACAGATCCAAGTTTCCTTACAGCAAGGATGCTTGCTTAGTTGCCGTTCATAGTCCATGGATGACAAAGGGTTTATAGACTGCAAAACCCACAGTCTAACCCACATCTCCTCTAAGCACGGGTACTCTAAAGTATACATGTACTTTTTGTCTATGGGTATTATAGCACACTATTCTTTACATCAGACTTTTACGTATTTGAAAACTAGGTTAAACATGACTAACTATAAAGAGGGGCTGATGCACAATGAAATCATCTACAAACCAAATGGCTGAAAGAAAACACATAAAGAGAAGGGGTCCCAGAGCTGCTTCTCTGCCTGAATTCTACCATGAATGCAAAGTGTGGACCCCTGAAAACAGCCTCTCTCTAGTCTTCTTTTGGGTATGCCAAACTAGAGCAATACAATCTTACACAGAATTCAAGAGTTGAGGTGGCATCAGAAGTACCATGCACATGCTAGCCCATGGCTGTAATATTTCCATTATCCAAACTAGCTTAGCCCACATACTCTCTGTTGCATGTCACAATGTTACACATGTCCTGTAAACATGCAGAAAAGTAATTTACAGCTTATCTGAGCTGCATAATACTTCCTCTTTGAAAAAAAGGTTTTGTGCAATAGCTGTTTCTGCAATTTCACTTCTCTCATTTCTTCATTTATACTTTAGGCTCTGTCAGGCTAGACTGAGATGCCTTTCAAGAAAATCACTAAGATTCAAAGCCTGTTTGACCCATACTTAAGCTACAAGCCGTTACAACTCACAGACAGCAAGTACACCTGCAGCGAACGAGATAAAGACCGCTACCTAACTGTAGAGTAAAACCCAAGGCACTCGACGGAAACCGTGCCCCGCTGACCCACACAGACGCACCTAGCCCGACCCCAGGCCTGGATGCCTTCGCATCCCGGCAGCGGCGCCCAGGCAGCGGGCTCCGGGACAGCGCGGTCCCTCACGGCGCCGCAGGCCGGGGCAGCGGGCAGCCGCGGCAGGACGAAAGCGGGAGCGCCCGCAGCCGCACCTCTCGGCAGAGGGCTGCCGGGGACACTCCTGCCGAGCCTCCCGCAGGGCAGCAGCGGTACAGGCCGCGACCCGCTCCCCACGCTCCCCCTTGAGAGCCCAGCTCCACCCGCACCAGCCCCCAGCCACCGCCCCGGTGTCGCGCCGCGCCCGCTCACCGGGCCCCACCTGCGCAACGGAGGGGCAGCGCGACCAGGAGGCAGGACAGTAACGCCGCCACGGCGACGCGCCCCACACCAACCGCCACCGCCGTTCCGTCGTCCATCCGTCCCTCAGCACACCACCCCCTCCCGCACCGTTAGCGGAAACTTCGGGCGGCTGCGCATGCGCCAGTAGCTTCCGCGCCGCGCTGCCGCCAGTGGGGACGGGGGCGGGGCCGACGCCGAGCTGCCGGGTGGGGCTGTCGTCGGGGGACTGGAGGTTTGCCTGTGCTCGAGGCGTGCGGAGCGTGGCTTACTGCGTGGGATGGGTGCCCCCTCAGGCGTTTATGCTCCAGTGACGGCAATGGGAGGTGTCGCTTAAGGAGGGAGAGGGAGGTTGGGGGCTCCGCGACCGCGGAAAGTCCCGGTGAGTGCCCGTGTGCTCAGGTTCCGCCGCCCCCGCCCCTTCCGTTTGTGACAGGCCGGTGGGTCGGGGAGGGGGCGCGCGCCGCCAGCGGCGCGTCTGGGCGCGGCCGTTGGGCCGGTGCTGTTGGCGGCGGGCGGCTAGTCGCCCCACGCACCGACCTGTCCTCTCGGGGCCGGTTGGAGCAGGAGCGCGGAGGCCAAGCCCCGGTGCGTGGGCAGAAGCGGCAGGCTGCGCTGACCTGCCTGTACCTTCCAGGGGGTGTAAGGAATCTCTTCCCTCAGAGGGTGGCTGTCTCGGGTGTAGGCATAACCCTCTAGTCTTACCTAGACACCACAGCCAGCTGAGTTGCCGGATGAGGACCAAGTAATGCAAACGAGTTCTGTCGTCGGTGTGGGATGGTGGCCTGCCACTGGCAGGGCAGATGCTTGGTGTTGTGGTTCTTGCAGGCCCAGCAGGACTGCAGCCCTCCAGGGCAGGGGTTAGCGGTTGTGCAACTCCCACCTGCTGTCTTCACAGCACTCGTACTTCCTCCCTCTGTTCCACCCTTGTTGGCTGGTCCCATTCCGTTCCAACCTATAAATGTCAATAGAGCCCATTCACACAGCTCACACAAAAAATGCCCCATTCAGGGGCATTTTAAAAAAAATCAGGAAACCACAAGATGCATTGAGAGGGAACATAATTCCTCTAAATAGTTAGGAAACTTGTCTAGGGAGGGGGGAAGTCTGTCATCTGGTGCGGTCTGCTCTGGTTCTTGAATGTTTGAATGAATGCTACAGTCAGTATTGAATGCAGCATGCATGCTACAGTTCTTGAAGTGGGGCTTGGACCCAGCTTACTTTTTGCAGGCATACTTCTGGTTTTATGACTAAAGAGCTCATCTTCTCTTTTTCTGTTTCATATTTTTCATAAGATTGCCCAGCTGCAGTGGTTGGGAGGGTAGAAGTCAGGTTTTACCTTTCGCTTCCTACCCCCTCAAAGCAACAAACTCCTAAATGGTCATAACAATGTATTCAGAGATGAGGATTTGAAACTCAGGTAGGTCTGTGCCTTCTGCATCCTAGGTGCTACAAGCATTACATTTTTTGTTGCTTAAGGAGATGACAGTCCTTCTAGCCATACTTCTGCATAAAAGTGTTCCTCGCTGCTGTTGATGCCTCCTGCTATGAGGTGCTACACATACTCTGAGCATGTCGACTAAGCCTAGGCTCTCCTGCGACGCTGATTAAGATACGCATAAATGGGTCCTGTAGGTTTTAAGAAATGTTTGAGGATTGCTGAAGGGCAAGATACAAAAATCAACAAAATTAACTTTATTTTGGGTTGTGCACGGATCTTTCGCAAGTCCATGAGGCAGTCAAATCATTCAAATCATTCATACCATCTAAGACGGCAAAATTTGATCCAGACAGAATGTTTCTATGGTTTGCATCATCTCCTATGTGATAACCTTTCAATGATTTTCTTTTCTGAGGTGGTCATCAACAGATAACCACAATGTCAGTTTTGCTTGTTAAAAGCCAGTACAATTAGCTTCTAACTGTGCTTATGAAATGCAGATGCTATTGATTCCTGTAAATGAATGAATGTATCTGTAGCATTAGCTAACTCAGGGATGTAAAAGCTGCAAACCCATCCTATCAGAAAGGCTGATGATTGAGAAGAGGCCGATACCATTACAGTGAAGGCTGTGGACAAAAGGTTGTGGATAACCATGTGCTTTGAAACATGTGGTGTCTAATGTTATATAGTACGCTACAGGTGCCTGTACCTAGCACTGTTTCTTTAAAGAAAAATTAGTTTCTGGAGTGTTTAAACAGTCAATGTAATTTTAGTTTCTGGTTTCTATTATTAATTTATTTGAATCAATAAATATGCATTGCAATAAATATGTAATGCATGAGTATATTTATTGTGTAACAGAACTGAGTGAGTAATAGGCTATTAAGTACCACTCAGTGTGGGCCATCATATCTATCGTGATCATCGTATGATGTACTTGAAAGACAATCAATGAGGAGAAAGCATGTTGTGATGAAAGTAACAAAGTAGGACATAATCTGAAATGAAATATTGTCAGCTTCACCACAACTTCCTGTGTGATTTTGTGTAAACTGATTGCTCTTCAAGACAAAGGCTGTTATTTATCCTTTTTCTGAAGCTATAAAAAAAGTCAGTGTATTAGTATTGATGAAATACCTTTGAAATCTCAACAAGAGGATTTCAAAGCAACATTCAGCATAGCTATTGTACTGTCAGTGGTCTTTGATATATGGAGTGAAATGACAACCTTTTATTAGCTCATAAATATTAGGAATGCCATTTTCAGGAGACAGGCCTTTCCAGTGGCAGTCACATTCCTGTTAGTCTGCTGTGAACAATTCTTTGGTAATTTTCTAATATCGCTCTTGACTGGCCACATCTCCTAACAACAACTAGGGCTCTCCAGGTTGGCAGTCTCCTTGAGAAGTAACCCAAATGACATATTGTTATGTCCACTGAAGATTTTGGTGGCTGAGAGCATGTGACTGCCAACTCTTGGCTAGCACAAGCACAACATGCTAAAAGCTAAAAGACGTACCTAGTACATTTTTTTCAACCTTAGTGTATGGAAAACTATGCCCTTTAAAGCTAGGAGTTGGCTGCAGGCATTATGCAAAATGTATTCTTGCAAGATAGAGTACTGTGATACTAAAATGATGAGTTTGGTTAAAAGGATCTATAAGGCAGGGCTGATCATGATAAAGTTGGCTCAGCTATGAAAGCCTTGCCAGAAAAAAAATTTAAAAATCCATTCTGCGTGTCAAGAGTGGGCTCTTACTGAAATCAGTGATGCATTATGATTGGGCCTGTAGAAGACAAATGCATGGATATAACATGATGCTTAGGGGGATATATTGTTGCAGGACATTTCTGACCTTGAGTCTGATTTATTCTATGATAATTTGTTGTCTTGTGCTCAGACAGTTTATAGAGAAACATTTTTATGGCAAGTTATTTATGTATACCACACTTCACCATAACCATTTTGCGGTCTAGATCATGATCTACAACTAGCTTACTGGTTTATTACTGGTAGAAATATTTAGTAATCTGATAAATATAAGTTTGAATGCAACTTCCTCACTCATATCTAGAAGAAAGAAACAGAAACTGATGTTGATACAATCTGTTAGAAAAGAACCTCTATCTCCAGTACACAGGCAACCAAACAGAAGGGTGGACAATGTGTGCTCCTGTGGTCATCAATGTCAATACTAAAACATATGTGTGATGGAGGAAACTAAGCCATGCAAGCTCCACTGAATTTATTTCAGTTGGCTGACAGACAAAGGAGAAATAATTTGCTTGTTTCTTCTCATGTCAACTCTGGAACAGGATAAAAGAAGCAAATATGGTATTTCATCTTGTTTGAAAAGCGCAGACACATGGGTTCAGGAAGGAAGGACCGTAGGCAACCCAGTGGTTCGTTGTACAGCCCCAAGGCAAGATCAATTGTATCTAGTTGTTTGTTGTTTGTTTTTTTTTTTAATAAGCCACTTCTCAAGCAGTCTCTCTCATAGTGTTTCTGTTTTCATCATTAGAAAACTTTTTCTCATGTCTGTCCTGTTGCGGTCTTGTGACTGTTTTCCTGTCTCTCGTGGCCATACAGCATAGATTATTAACTTCCTGTTTTCAGAAGCCTTTCACATTTTTGAAGACCGTCATTATGTTGCCATCAGACTTCTTTTTACCAGACCAGATAATACCATCTTCCTTCACAAAGCATGTTTTTGCCCTCCTGACTTTTCCCAGCACTGGTTGTAGCTCTCCACATGGCCTTACTAATGCTAAATAGTGGGAGGGATTATTTTGGTGTTTCATGGACTATAGTGCGGTTTGTGTATTCTGTATGGCATTTGCCTCTTTCACAACAATGAGATATTGACTCATTAATTGTCTGTGACCCACTATAAGCCCCACATTTGTCTCCTTTTGCCTAGACCAGTTTTCCTTAACTTGTGACAGTATCTTGTAAGATATTATGAAAAATCTTATTGAAGTCACACTATAACCTACACTTCTGCCCTGTGCACAAAGTTCACTGATGTTCACTTAAAGAAATTAAATAAAATTGTTGTTAATACATTGATATCCTGCAGCTGAGTGATAGTTTTTCTGCATAGTTTTAGCAGCTAAAAACATTACATGTGAAGTATATATCAAAGAAAGCCACACGCTTCTTTCTCAGCGCTGTGGTTAGACATTTGGGCTCTATTTCTACATTTCTTGGACAAAGTGTGGTGCTCGCATGAAACCTCACTTCATAAAAGTATATGTGTCGCCCCCCCACCTTCCAAATAGCATGGCATAAACTATAGCAAAGCTACAGGTGAGAAGTTTTCCACAAGTCAACTCTGTTGTCAATGTAAACAGATATGTATCCATGAGATGTGAGTTCTTACTTCATGTGTTACAATGTCCTGGTTTCAGGCAGGGTAGAGTTAATTTTCTTCATAGAAGCTAGTGTGAGGCTATGTTTTGGATTTGGGATGAAAAAATGTTGATAACGTGCTGATGTTTTGGGTTGTTGCTAAACAGTCAAGGACAGTCCAGCTTCTCGTGCTGGCCTGCCAGCAAGAAGGCTGAGGGTACATGGGAAGCTGGCAGGGGACACAGCTGGAACAGCTGAGCCAGGCTGACCAAAGGGATATTCCATACCATATGACATCATGCTCGATATATAAAGTTGGGACAAAGAAGAACGAGGGGGTGGAGGGATGTTCGGAGTGATGGTGTTTGTCTTCCCAAGAAACCACTATGCGTGGTGGAGCCCTGCTTCCCTGGAGATGGCTGAACACCTGCCTGCCCATGGGAAGTAGTGAATGAATTCCTTGTTTTGCTTTGCTTGCGTGTGCGGCTTTTGCTTTACCTGTTAAACTGTCTTTGTCTCAAACCATGTCTCAAACCATCCTCACTTTTACTCTTCTGATTCTCTCCCCTGTCCCACCGTGGGGGAGTGAGTGAGCAGCTGCGTGGTGCTTAGTTGCTGGCTGGGGCTAAACCACAACAGTCCTTTTTGGTGCCCAATGTGGGGCACGAAGGGTTTGAAATAATGACAGATTTGATTGGAATGTGCTAGGTAGAATTTATAGCTGTTATTGCTGTTTAGCTATTAATTGCCAGGCTTCTGTGCTTGCCATGGGTTTGCTTTCCTTACGTATGTTACAGTCTAGTGCTCGTTAGTGGCTGCTTTTTGCTTTTGCTGCTTGCTGTACTGCTGTACTGCTGATTGTCTGGCTCTGCTGGCCTGGGAAGATTTTGATAACAGCAATGGCCTTGGGCCTGGGCTGGCAGGTGGCCAGGGCATTGCTGCTGTTTCTGTGCTGCTGTACCAGACAGGCTGGAACTCCACTGTGAACTTGAGTCTGTGGGGGGGACTGTGACCTGTGGATGAGTCCATGTGGGAGCAGGACACCCCGAAGCTTCTGTGGCTGTGCATAAGCCCATGCCAGAACAGATATATCTCGAAGCTTCTGTGCCGCAGCAGGTATACCTCTGATGGGATTGTGGCACAAGGATAAGTCCACGCTGGAGAAGGTACATCTCGAAGCGTCTGTGGCTGTGGATAAATCCATGTTGCAGCAGGTATACCTTGAAACATCAATGGCTGTGCATGAGGTCATGCTGGAGCACCTCAAAGTATGTGGCCATGGAGAAGCCCTTGACAGTGCAGGTACATTCCTGGAGGGACTGGAACTATGGGTAAAGCCACGGTGGAGCAGATTTATCTCTGGAGGTATTGTGGCCCATGGAGGAGGCCATTTTGGAGCAGGTACACCTCGAAGTGACTGCAACTGTGGATAAGTCTATGCCGGCAGTCTATGCCGCAGCCTGGCAAGACTGTGGCTCATGGAATTTAATCAGTGACTTTAATCTCATTGGGACTAGGGTATTTCACATTGGGGAAAGCCACATAATAGCTGTTGTGGTTTAGCCCCAGCCGGCAACTAAGCACCACGCAGCCGCTCGCTCACTCTCCCTCCCACAGTGCGACGGGGGAGAGAATTAGGAAAAACCTCGTGGGTTGAGATAAACACGGTTTAATAGGACAGAAAGAAAGAAGGGAACAATAATGATAATACCAACAAAGGAATGTATAAGAACAAGTGATGCCCAATACAGAAATTGCTCACCACCCCGTGATCGACAGCCCGTCCCCGAGCAGCGATTTCCGCCCCCCCGGCCAACTCCAGTTTATGTACTGGGCATGACGTCGTATGGTAGGGAATATCTCTTTGGCCAGTCTGGGTCAGCTGTCCCGGCTGTGTCCCCTCCCAGCTCCCCGGGCACCCCCAGCCTGCTCGCTGGCAGGCCAGCACAAGAAGCTGGACTGTCCTTGACGGCTCAGCAACAACCCAAAACATCAGCACATTATCAACAGTTCCTCATCCCAAATCCAAAACACAGTCTCACACTAGCTTCTGTGAGAAAAACCAGCTCTATCCTGGCTGAAACCAGGACAATAGCGGTTCAAGTTTTTAAAAATATTTCAATATCCCTTCGCATTTTAATTTGCACTTCAATCTGACCAACTGCTCTGTGGCTTTTATTGCAGCAAAGATCCAGTGATGGGGTGTTACATCCCTGGTTTCTGAGGATGGTTTCTGCATCTTTGCAGGTTTGTACCATAGTGGGAATTTCTCCCTGGATTTTGCTGGTATTGTCTAGGACACAGTTATAATTTGAGATGCAAACTGATCAGCTAACTTATGCATTCCAGGTAGTGCTTCTCCTCTACCTTGCCATCCCCACCTCCTTTTCTTCTGTACCATCTTAAGGAGTAAAAGATTCCTCCATATGGTCCAGGTGTCCTGTTAAAGGCTTCAGCCACCAGCAGAGGAGCAAGTGAGTCCTCTAGGGTAAGGAGGAGAATGCCTGACATCAGTCTTAATCTTTTTATTAGTTGTTTTAGCAAACTGCCCTTTCTCTTTAGGAAAAATGTGAGCAAAGTCTTGCTTCCAGAGTTGTCAGAGTGGCTCCTGCTGCATGAGAGTCGGAAGGCCCCAGTCCCCACTTGTGCAGCGGCTCCAGTGCAAAGGGAAGAGCTAAAGTCATTTGTTTCCCACAGCTGCTCCCATGCTGGTGCTGAGACAATGCCCCCTTTGTGTGCTCTCTGTGCCCTTCTGGTCTCGCCTTTGCTGTATTCTTGACATACTGCACTGCAGGCAGCAGTTTATAGTTTTTTGGAAAGGAGCAGGATACAATGAGGAAGGCCAGGCTCAGAGCTGGAGCCATAAAGTTGGTAATGCTACACCACAGGAGTTTATTAAGTGTATTTCGAAGGATATTTCCTGCATTAGTATTTTATTCTCACCTGCATGAAGTTCTATAAAGACTCTCAGGTTCAGCTTTTGCCCTTGTCTTTTGACCCGCCAACCTAAGATCTACAAGTACAAAGTTGGTTTTGGGGCAGGTATAATTCTGTGTATCATCAGAAATGTTTTTAGCCATGAGTCAGCTGGATATTTTCAGCACATGAGAAAACTGAGGTAAATAAAACACAGGCATCTGGTGAGAACAGTGCATTAGGTTTTGAAGGATAGAGGGGTCATAATTTGCATCAACCAGGCTGGAAGAATGTGGAAAGCCTGCTGTCAACCTGTCCTTTTACAGCCTGTGAAGACCTATCTAGTATCTTCAAAATGCCTAACTATAATACATCTACAACTCGTATCTTCATAGATAATATTTCGTAATAATCAGCAAGTTGTGCTTCGTTAGGGTGAGTTTCAGAGCTTCGTTGTACCATTATGTCAGCGTGTCTGAAAATCTAATTCATATGCAAAGCTCTAGTTGTGATTTACATCATCTTTGTAACTATATTACTGACATAGATTGGAAAAGAAAGTCCCTGCTCTGAGAACCTTGCAAGCTAGTTTTAAGAAGTGTAATGTAAACAACAGGAGCTGAGAGAAGGGAGTAGAAATGAGAGGCAATATTTGAGTGACATGATGTCAGAGTCAATGGGAAAATAGAAGAGCTGAAAGTTATTAACCAGATTCGTCGGTCTGGTGCTTTCTCCAGGGTGAAATCCTACCGTTAGTGAATGCACATCAGTCCTGCTGGAGCCAGGATTTCCTCTGTAAGATTTCCCCAGTGGTTTCTCATTCATCTTTTTGATATCATTGTCATTCTATGCCTTCAGTCTTTTACAGTAATTGCTTGGAAGCATGCAGAATTAACTTAAGGAAATCCAATTTGTAAGGAAGAAGTAAGAAAGGGCTCTGTATTAGGAAGTGCAAATGAGCAATTTTCAGTATATTGCATGCAGACAGTCAGCTAAGCCTGTTGATAATGCACAGTACTTTCTGTAAAATAGCTATTTTTATCTTTATTTTTCATGACAGTGCAATATCAAGGGAAGGAGCCTTGATTTGCACAGACACTCCATACCACTTATTCAATAACCAATGATTACTAGAAAATTACATTTTGGCAAGTAATAATGGTTATTTCCCAACCTGCCTCAGAAAAAAATTGCCTCACAGTATCACAAATTCTTATGCTGTATTTCTGGTTAAGAACCTATTTAAAATCTTTTTCTATAGCTTGTTATGGATGTAGAGTTAAAGTTTCTGAAAGCCTTTCCAGCTATGCTGTTCAGCAGGACTCCTTCTGGCCTGAAATTCAGCAGATGCAGATTAGTGCTCTGCAGCCAGCCAGCCTTCCCTGATGCCTCCAGGACCTGCTGTGAGGGAAGACACCAAAGTTACCAATATGGAGAGGTAAAGTCAAAATGTGGAGCTGGTGGGTGATCGAATCCCTAGTCTCTTGATTAGCCATGGGCTCTGGTGCTCCCTTTCTCCCTGACATGCTCACTCCACTCCCTTGAGTGGAACCTGCTAAAGTCCCGTTCCTTTTCTCACTGTCTTACCTTATTGGTCTCTTCTAGAATCTGTTCTGTTCACCACAAGCCTAGACTGCTGTCCCTCAGTTTTCCCCGACTTCTCCATTCCTTAATCATCCTGCTCTGCTTCGCATTTCATGTCTAAAATATTTTTCCAGTAACTCCCAGGTCTTCAAAGTAGTCTGTTTTAGTTATCACTTCGCCAAAACCCCTGGCACGCTGTGCCAGAGTTAGCAGCGTATTTCTGTTCTTTGCATTTTAAATCATAATACAGACATTCACCTATTTTATTGATTCATTTTCATCGTACTCTCCACAAGCTTAGCTCAAGATCAACTCTTCTCTAAATTCTTGCTTCTCTGAAGAGGCACTAGGTGCCATGTACTGCCTGGGGCACCTGTGGGGCCATGCAGCCCATTTGGGTACAGTCAGAGGCTGCACCTTGTCCCCAGGCCTGTTGGCTCATTTTACACATCCCAGTGAAGCCGTGGCTTTCGTGGCTGAAGAAGAGGGCTCTCGCCTACAAATGCTTTCTTGTGAGGACTCAGTTTGGAACAGGAAGACTTCTGAAGCAAACCAAACTGCAGGTCATCTGAAGAAGAAAATCTGGACTGCTTTTAGGAGCTCTTAGGAAAGGCTGACCTTTAAAAGTCAAAGTCAGCTTTAATTCCTCTCAAGTGGCACTGCAATATCTGACCTTAGCCATGCCTGGCCTCAGTGCCAATCACAACTAGATTCCTGACTTCCCTGCAGAGCAGAAGGAAGGAATACAAGATGTCCAAGAGGTATTTGTAGGGACTAACCTTGCCTAAGAGGAAAAAGTAGCCTATTTTTTTTCTGTAGTCGTCAAGGGAAGAGATGCCTTCTGAAGGACCTACTGTCTTGGGAGATCCCAGGGGATTGGCTTTATGGGGCTAGAATTAGAGTTTCTGAGTATATCACCCCTTGCCACGTAGTCCTTTTATCTAACTGTAACTGATTTACTGGGTCTTAGCCCATTAATAACAAAACACTGGAAAAACCCGAAATCCCCAGGAATAGCTGCTTAGCAACATGTGAGTAAAAGCTGTAGAAATTAATGCCTTAACTGGATTTTAGTCAGGTTAATATGAAATGAGATGAACAAAACGTGTCATAGGTGAAAAGTCAGAAGTGAAAAATGAGCCAGGCTTTCCCTTTTCATAGTGCTCTGAATTCTTCCCATCCTTCTTAAACTGCTCTGTATTTGCGCTTCCTATCATGTGCCTGAAATTTTACATAAAGTTCCTTCTATGTGTGGAGGAAGAACCTTGTCTGTGGCAGGTTCCTTCAACTGCTGTGGATCATGCCTGGAGGTGAGCACATGCCACGTTTACCACAAGTCAGGTCTCAATGAGCACCACATGTAGAAGCTCTGAAGTACAGCTTATCACTGTCTTTTTAGTCATAAACCCTCTTCGGGGGTCGGAAGAGTGAAATTTAGCAAAAAAAATAGAAGTCATCCAAGAAATGCCTTGCCTGATTCAGCAGGCTAAATGTGTCTTCTAACAGCCACTGAAGATACAGATTCCCGTTCTCCTCATGGTGTGTTTAACAGCCTTGCTGGGATTTCCCAGTACTGTACACTTAGCTACAGGCCTTATGCTTCTCCTGCTTGCTCTGTCATTACTCACACGATGTTTGTCTGCTAGTACACTTAGGGGGCTTCTGTCTCTCCAATCACTGTGGTATCTGCATGCCATAATCCTCATTTAAGAGCCCAAGGAATTACAAGGACAGTGCAGCTAAGCAATTTAACCTGAGGGGAGAAGTCAGCAGACGAAGCATTAATCACAGTCCTCCACAAGGTTAAATCATTATTTAACATTGCTTTTGAATTCCTTTATAAACAGGAATACAAATGATGCTTTGCTACACTGCACAAACACACACACATGCTGGATGCTTATGTGATGAAGAACAGACAGGCAAGCAGACATGACTACAAGGTAGCTCTACATGAAATAAGATTTCTGGCATCAGATAATCAAATCAGGATTTCACAGAATGTCTCTCTGCCCTTTCAGGGTGATCTTGATTAAATATATTCTGGATTGGAGCCTTCATTTCTGTTCTGTGTGGCATGTAATCTCCTAACTTTATTTACCAAGCTATCTGCATTAGAGTAACACTAGCAATGGTGTAGTACAACAGCTCCATCAGTTTGATGTCCTCAGACAAGTGGTGCATGATAGGATTGAGGGTTGAACCTTTGCTAGGATCGTACAAGGCTCTGGACTTTCTGGAACCTTTGGCGACATATTGAGATGCGGAGCTGGGGAATTCATTCCTGTTTCATGCTAGTCGTGGTGCAGCTGGAATCTTAATATATTATTTTTCATTTTGGAATTCACTGTATAAAGGTTTTTTGACAACAATATAGACAGTAGGTTAAAGATCATAGAATCATAGAATAGTGTGGGTTTGAAGTGACCTTTAAAGTTCATCTAGTCCAACCCCCCTGCAGTGAGCAGGGACATCTTCAACTAGATCAGGTTGCTCAGAGCCTCATCTAACCTGACCTTGAAAGATGGGTTCACATGAACAGCTGTTTCTTTAAAGACCACATTCCATGTCAAAGAAAAGTTAAACAAACAAAGTGGTCAGGACAAATCTTTCCTTTCCCCATTTGTCTGGATGTGTTGAAAGAGGAAGCAGTATTCTGAGAACAGTCTTTCCCTCTCCTCTCATGTGATAGTACAACAATTGGTATTGGCAAAGACATGAGGGGAAATGCTTCCTCTTTTTAAATGGGGAAAACCAACCTGTTAAAATTTTGGAAACTATGTTCTTGCACACATTCTTCCTGCTTTAATCTAAAAAGACTGTATCTCTGAATAGCCAAGATTACTTTTTTTCTTCCCCCTCAATTTGGCTTACCAATGAACCTGTAATGGGACTGCCTTATCTGTGCCCTTGGCAATCAGAACATTTGAACCAGCTGACTGATTTCAGCCACATTTGATAGACAGTAACTTCCTGCTCTTCCCTGAAAATCAGCTGATGGATAGATTCACCATGAAGGTGGTGAAACCCTGGCACAGGTTGCCCAGAGAGGTGGTAAATGCCCCATTCCTGGAAACATTCAAGGTCAGGCTGGACAGGGCTCTGAGCAACCTGATCTAGATGAAGATGTCCCTGCTCATTGAAGGGGGGCTGGACTAGATGACCTTTAAAGGTCCCTTCCAACCCAAACTATTCTGTGATTCTATGATTCTATGAAAGCTGCTCTACTAAAAGAGTGAGGAAAAGGCAGGGAAATTTCAACCCTCTTCTCTTCTGACAGCAGCTGGCCAGCCAACTAGCACATGCATTGGTCCTGTGAGCTGTGCTATGTGTTTTTTGCCTTTCTGAAAGCCAAAAAAAAAAAAAAAAAAAAAAAAAGTACTGTGGAAGGAGGGATAGGGAACACTCAGGGAGCTGAATTTTTACAGTGGAGAGGTGTACCAGATACAGGACATCAGCTTTCATTAGGATCAGCACTCACAGAGAAGCAGTTTTGTGAGAGGTGAAGAAAAGCACCAGTAAAAAAAAAAGCCTTAAAAAAACCCCAAATGAAAATGCTTCCCCATTTTTTCCATATTCCACATTAAACCATAATATGATGAAAACTAAAAAGAG
Organism: Phaethon aethereus; assembly: GCF_964289735.1. Lineage (NCBI taxonomy): Eukaryota > Metazoa > Chordata > Aves > Phaethontiformes > Phaethontidae > Phaethon > Phaethon aethereus. Next base: position 117,771,087 of record NC_138575.1, on the reverse strand, counting down.
CAGAAAAAATGTGTGTAGATTGCATATAGCTGGGTGGTATAAAGAATCAGTGCCTGTTCTCCTTATGTTTTCTTCCTGCAACAAGTTCTCAAGAAATGAATATTTGCATATTAATTAGCAAACCTCAAAACTATAGCCAAAAATTCTGCAATTCCCACATCAAGTTATGATTTACACACAACTTCACTCGTGGCAAGTTACTTTTGCTGACAGAATTTAATTTTTCATTCTCATTTTGATGCAATAATACACACCAAAATATTTGCCTCACAAATTAGCACACACTGCAAAGGTCACACATATGTTGGTGTGGACGTAACCTTCATATGCATGAACAAGGATATGCAGGTGAGATTGTATTATGTAGCACAGGAGTCACATCAACCTGTATTTCCTTTTTTTGAATTAAGAATATGTCTCAGTAGATAAATAAAATGAACCTACTTTCTACCTCCCACTCTAGCTGCGAAGTTTTCCACTGACTTCAGTGGACTTTGGGTTAGGTAGGAAAAGTTTAATTAGCCACAGAAACTGCAGGGCAGAGGCTCAGGGGACTGAGCAATACCCGAACATAGAGTGCTACCTGGCAGTGCATTGGTATGCTCCCACGATCCTTGGCAATGAAGCACGAGTAACACCTTGCAATGCAAAACACACTGAATACTTGTGTTCGGTTTAGTCATACCAAGTTTATACCATCACAGTAACTTTAGAATATTGCATCAGGTAAAAAAAATATTCGCAAGAAGGATTATGCCACTAGGGATATCCTTAAGAAATACACATAATTTCTCATTAAAAAAAAAAAAGTCAGATCAGCTCTTGCTTTACAAAATGTGATCTTCTTTTACAAACCTTATACAATATGCTACTTTGATTAGCTTTTGCAATAAATAGTTCATCAAAGTTAAATTAACTAGTAATATATATACACGTGTTATTTGCTTTTTAAATTAATGTCATAATACCGTCCTAGGTATTGCTACAACTTAACAGTGAGCCACCCCAAACAGTGGCAAAAAATTACGTATCATTTAATTCCTCATTTATAGTCAAATTTCTTGTACTTTAAAAAAAAAAAACGATTCTGTCAAAAGTCTGTGTACACATCTTTGTATATGAATTTTTACTGTCTTAAGAATGAAGCAGTAAGAAGATAAACCCAACAGCCCATTTGCTTTTCTTTTGGTCTGAGTGAAGTATGAGGAGTGCATTTAGGCCTTTTCTGAAGCTAGTACTATTCTTGAATCAGAATCTTCTTGTTCAGAGTCCTGAAGCTGCTCTGGTGTCTTGCGGGCCTCATCCCCAGTCTCATCACAGTGATTTTTGGATTCTTCTGAAATGACCGTTAGCTTGGCATAAAAAAGTTGCTCTTCTTGTGGGAGTGGAGAAAAAACCTGCGAACCACTGGGAGGCTTGCTCAAAAACTGTGAAGGAAAGAGGAAATGAGAATTAGACTGCAACCAGCCGTACCACCCTGTTTGCTTAGAAATATGTTTTATACTGTTTTCCACACATCTCAATCTTTAGAAGTCCCAGAGTGGCGACAATGTAATAGCCTCTCTGCTCGCTTTAACATCCTCTGCAAGGCTTGGAAGCAAGTCGTAAGTGCCTTTATTTGCAAGAAGATACCCCAGGGGTTAGTGACTTCTTTGTAATATAAACTTTCTTAAAAGAATAAAATACCTAGGTTTTGTCTGGAAACGAAAACTAAAAACAGTGACTCGACTGTAGGTAAAGGAGTTCACAGAGAGATTTGTCAAATAGCTCCAGGAGATATGAATTGTACCTGCCGTCTCAGAGAACTGTCTGCTCAGACATCAAATAGTGATGCTTTAAATGTCAACATAAACCATAACCATTTTGGCAAGTGAAGGAGAGGGAGATTTGTGGGGCTATGCAGTTCAGTGAGAAAGATGACTTAATTTTAGTACCGAAATATCACAACTTCTTCCCACTCCCTGTTCTATCGATACGATGGAACTGGTCTCAAGAATCAACATGGACTTCGCAGGGTGTCATGACTATTTTGAACGTCAATGCAAGAACAGCACACCTACGCAACACAGTAATAACATGTCAACCACTCATTTTGGCAGCTGAAGTGGCAGTTCATTTTATTGGTAGTGGCTGGAGGAGTACAACTGCATTTTGTCCTTGTAACCTGACCGCTGTCTATCACCTTTGCCTTTAGTGCATTTTACATAAGAAACAAGCTGCTCTATCAATCAGGAGTCCTGTTCACTGTAATTACAAAAATAAATACTGCTTATTAGACCTTTTTCTAGCAAACTGTGATTTGAAATGTTCTGTCAGTAATCTGCAATCTCAAATGTTCATGTAGTTAAACCACTGCCTTTGATAAATGTCATTTTAGTAAGCACAACTGACCTTTGATTACTGTGATTAACCACTATAACCCACTAGCACAAAATTAAAATTCTCCCTTTCTTGTGAGAAATCTGTGAGCAAAATGAAATTTGACGACATCTTGTATCGATCAGAGCAACGCTACCTTCCCAACAGCTGAGCTCCAGGTTCAGCAAACTATTGTGTGCTGAGCATGTGCTTAACTTAAAACACAAGACGATTGCTAAGTCAGCTGCAAAGCCTTCATCTGCCGAGCTCTAAATGAGTCAAAATGAAGAGAAAACAAAAAGAAACTGCAGGAAGCTTAGAAGAGGTTGCTAACTTTAGCGTACGTAATACTCTGTATAGCCTTGTTTCTTGGAGGAGATTCTGATACAGCCTTTTTAAGTTGCTATATGGGTAACAGGGTCAGTGGTATTCCCCGACAGTAATGGCTAACATTCATTGCTCTCCTTTTATCTTGAATTTTCAGACTTTGCTATGTTCTTTACTTAAGTTAGAACTCATGATTATATCTGCGAAAGAACTTTGTTTCAAGAGAACAAATGTGCAATTTTAAGTCTATGAGATAGCAGAGACAGATAGCTCAGTTGTTTACTATGTAAAAAGCGGAACTGAAGGTTAACACCTGTTATTCTCTCACTTTAAAATGAAAGGAAACATCCTGTTTCTAAGCCATATAAAGCCTCATATTACAAATTAGGCAGTTGCTTTAGGAATAGAAGTCTACGCCAAGTTTTTAACTTGTTCAGCTTTTAAATGTTTTGGACCGTTCTGTGCACAACAATTCAGAATGACGGTATTTTAGAGTTTATTACACATCAGTATACTTCAAAAGGAAGTCTAATTTCAGTGCTCCTTACTTACACCTATGCAGCACCACAGAACTCAATGCAAGAACTTGAGGTAACATTCATGTAAAATTTACATTGACCTTACCATGCCAGAAATTAAACATTAAATGAACTAGCTTCCACTACCTTTCTCACACTGAAAAATACTTTCCTTTGTCAGCTTTTTCCAAAGTTCACGACTTCATCATTTACGCTGATTTGAATGGCTTTTTATGTTTGGCAGAAGAGCAAGTTTTACCCTACACAACAACTATATAACAACAGATAACCGGCATTGCTCTTCTTGTCTAAAACCCCCTCGGAACAGTCTGCACTTTACAGATGGCTAACAATCAGGTGCACATGAAAGAAGGCAAATTAAAAGCTGTTTTAAAGGTTTTGGCACAGAGAGCCTTTGAAAAGCAGATGGTTCTGCTGAAAAGGCTGATTTTAATTGTGTTAGGTAGAAAACAAACCTCTTTCAAGTGTTGTGGGAAAATATATGAAGGGCAGAAAACATGTTTGGTGAGTCGATAAAGATATAAAAAGGAAAAGAAACAAGCAGGAACAGATACTACAACGACCAACATTGATCCTATAAGAATGGTCACAATTATCCACACCGGAGTTACACCTGCAAGAGACAAGGAAAAAAAAATTAAAACTGTGATTATTAATTTCTGAATATATTATTTTCAAATTATCGCTTTCTCTATGGAATTAAAAAAAATTACAAAATTGTAACTGCAAACATAAGTCTTTGCTTCCAGATGCAAAATACCTTAGCTCTTACATTTTTAGTCTGAATAGGCTGAGGGAGTTCTCAATAAAGGAAGCTTACAAGCCATCACATTTAGCCATTTACAGTTACATATACTGGTGATTCTACATGCAAATGATTAAAGGAAAAAAGACCAGCAGAACCATCCACAAGGTGATAAATGTAAACAGCTATTGTACACTCTTCAGTGTTTCAGGAGTGTAGGCACTGACACATAACACTACCAGAGTATAGGCTTCCATTTTTCTCTTAAAGAAATCTGTAAAAATGGCAGCAAAGTAAAGACATCAGGGGACAAAAGTCTGTAAAATTCGGAACTACTGAGCCTTTAAAAAAATGTCATGCACAGGAATTTCACAACAGGCAACGGGAATGAAGATGTATCCATACATCACTGTATAAATGATGTAAACCAACCTCCACTTGCTAAGCACTGTTCTAGCCATGAACTAACAAGCAACACCAGCACCAAAACCGACATGAAAGTCAACTGCAGTGCATGCAGATAACACACGTCAGAAAAATAGATGAGGAAAAACATATGAGAAACAGGTTAGCCCAGCAGCTTCCCCAGGCTTCCCCCAGATGGCTTCCTCATCAACTTGTGTCTCTGATTTTCCACAAGGTATCTGAGGGTGTAAGTTACTTAAAATGTACATTATGCCTGTGAAAAAGACAGTATCTAGGACTCTATCCTTTAAACTAGGGACATAAAGCTCCCTGCTAAAACAACAGGGTCAGACCACATGGTGGTTATGGCTGGACCCCGCAGACAGCAGCTAAGGTGGCACGGCTGGAACGGAAAGCGCTTTTGGGTACTTAACTGCCTTCAAAATGAAAAGGAGACAAAATAATTGTTTATATTCTTGATTATAGAGCAACATGGCCTAGCCTCATGACAGACACTGGCAATATCACCACAGATGACGCAGACTGCAACACAGAGTCCAGTTCCTTTCTCAGTTACAGACAGAGGGAACAAAGGCTTTCACAGGATAGTGAACACAGCTGATGGTAGAAGAGATTCAGGCACACAGTGTGATCAGTGAAGAGCCTATGCTCCATCTAACTCTGATTTTCAGGCCTCTGCAGCAAAGTAAAGCATCATGCCATCAGTGCTATATTGCTTATAGTTTTCACTATTATTATTATTATCATTATTATCATTATTATCATCATTATCATTATTATCATCATCATTATTATTATACAGTTTTCACTTCGCTTCCAACTCCTCTGCTCCAGAAGTTCACGTGTTAACCACCAAATAATACTAATGTAACAAACACATCAATTTTTGAAAGATTTACGTGTTATACTGATTTTCATTTTTAATTGCTTTTCACATTTCCTTGTTCCCCACAGCGCATGTCCCATTCTGAAGCAGCAGGTATTACCGTTGTGGGTTGTCTGCTCACAAAGCTCTCCGCTCAGTTTCCCTGTTTTGTTCCACTCGGGGATAACTGCTTGCACTTGAATACAATATATTGTCCATGGCTCCAGCTGAGATAATATTTCAGAGTTATGTTTAGTATCGATGTGAGTTACCTAGTAACAGAGAAGAACACAAAAAATTTGAAAAGCAATAGTCCAGTGAATGGACTAGCTAACAAATTACATTTAGTAGGACAAATCCTAGCAATTATAGGTGCAAGGTGAATAAGGCTTTTAAAGACAGAATGAAACGCCTTTCCGCTGTCACATAACTGATGACTCTGCACTGATTTCACCCATGGTTAGAGTGTGAGACCACTCACATCACTGACCTTCTGGCTGCTTCTAGCAGCATTAATGAAGTTTTAGGCTAAAGAGGCCTACATGGTAAGTGAGATCTGCTTGCAGAGAGAAACAATTGCCTAACCCAATGAGATCAACGAAGAGTGCTGTTACAGACAAACATATTTTAATTTGAGATGGAGCAAGTAGGGTGGATGATCTAGATAAAAGAAAGAAAAAGGCTTGTGGAAGCTATTAGGTAATGGACAGCTGATACAACTTGCTGTTTAGAGGTATGACTGGTTATGTCCCTGTAACTATACGGTCCCTGCAGAGTACAGGAATCCCTACAACATGCCCCATTACATAGTAACAGCTTCTTTCTCAGGGGTGAGAAGACCCTATAGCTAGGTTTCAGCATTTTGAGCACGCATCTACTTCAAAACAACAACCTGTGAAGTTACATAGTCTATGCCTTTTCCTTCTTTGATCCCTGTGGAAACTTCCCAGACTTCTGCTCTGAAGTGTTACACGCTCTTCTGAGCAGAGTGACACATCTGTCTGTGGAAGAGGCTGTCCATGAGAGGAAGAAAGCCAATTACAACTGACACAAAGTGAAGAGGTGACAAGCTGGAGGAGGGTGACCACAGCTAATGTAAGGCCTCATCCACGGTGGTATTCAAAGCCCAGAGTCCCACACACAGCACAAGCAGTTCAGTGACATCAGATGTGCATCTAAGCTCATCGCCGTGATCACAGATACTGCTGATGTCACAGCTTCCAAGTTTACCTTCGCTTGTATGTGTGAAATACAGAGGCTTGGTGGGGAAGACTGCATCACAAACACACACATCACTAGACTGAGAGAATGAACTCTCACGATGTAGCAGTTATTTCTAATTATGGAAAGATCAAATTATATCCATGCTACTGTTTAACTACACAGCTATCTGCCATTTGCTCTGAATGCCAGCTGCAATGACTAAACTTCATTATACTGTAATTACTAGAGACGTATTTTTGTTTCAGTACCACTAGCTTTCAGAACTTCATCAGTACAGTATTTTACCACGAGAAGCATGTCTCCAAGCCATGGAGTCACAACACACAGGAAGCAGAAGTTACCTCTGTATAACTGCCTTTCTTCCAGTACAGTATTCTGTAATTCCACGAGCCATAATATTGCTTTAGAGGCCACTTGTCATGTTCATGTTCAGCAAAGGGGCCTATGAAATCCACATGCAAGGACCCAGACTCTGACTTCACTTTTACATCAGGTGGCCCAATGTCTGCTATATATTCCAATCGTGGAAGAGAAGAAAGAATGGAATTCAGTTTCACGATATTTTCAATGTGACATTTTTACACAACCTATTATAATTCACACTTCAAATAATTTTATCTGTTAGAAGAAAGTAATTTCCTTTCACAGGTCAGGCATAAATAAATCCTTTCTTTATAGAACTGGTCTTGAAGGCGATCTATTTTTGCAGTTAAATAACAGATACTGTTGCAGACTACCTTTCCCACACACTAAATTAATTCATTTCTCTTTTGCCAGCTGTGGTGACACCTGGGAGAGGAAGGACTATTTCTATAGGTTATTACTCACTTCTCTGTCTGGGACAAGCTGTTGCAACATCTGTCTTTTCTGAGGAGACCCTCTAGCGAAGTGTTTTAATGTTTCTTTCATTGTGATCACTTTGGAAAACTGAAACATTTGAATTATTTCTGCGTGTCTTAAAGATTGAGCTCCTTAGACTGAGTATTATATTCTTATATTTTGAAAATGGCTTGTCCTTATGATGCTTTTGTGCCACTACCTAAATTATTTCATGAGTAGCTTAGTTCTCAACTACATTGTGTGTGCAATGAGCTCTCCATTAAAGTCTCCTGTAATTCCAACAAACAACTCTGCCTTGGCTGCTTCTACTAAAGTTCTGCCTGGCTACAGCTACACTATTAAGTGTCTAAGAAAGGAAGAGCTCAATATACAGACAATTTTGCATTCCTCTAGAAATATGTGTTTTGTTAATGAAAAATAAAAAAAATATCTGCTTGCTGCTTGTAATGCTCATTAATATGGTGTTGAACTTGCGAAAAAGAATGTGAGGAGGGTGTTGGTTACTCTGGCTTTCTTAGGCTGTTCCTACAATAGAGTGTGGAATTTCTCACTGTCCTGGTTTCAGCCAGGGTAGTTAATTTTCTTCATAGAAGCTAGCATGAGGCTATGTTTTGGATTTGGGATGAGAAAATGCTGATAAGGTGCTGATGTTTTGAGTTGTTGCTGAGTAGTCAAGGACAGTCCAGCTTCTCATGCTGGCCTGCAGCGAGCAGGCTGGGGGTGCTCGGGGAGCTGGGAGGGGACACAGCTGGGACAGCTGACCCAGGCTGGCCAAAGAGATATTCCATACCATATAACGTCATGCTCAGTATATAAAGCTGGGACGAAGAAGAAGGAGGTGGGGGGGGACATTCGGAGTTATGGCGTCCGTCTTCCCAAGAAACCATTACGCGTGACGGAGCCCTGCTTCCCTGGAGATGGCTGAACACCTGCCTGCCCATGGGGAGTAGTGAACAAATTCCTTGTTTTGCTTTGCTTGCGTGCGTGGCTTTTGCTTTACCCATTAAACTTTTGAAATCTTTATCTCAGATCATGGGTTTCCTCACTTTTACTCTTCCGATTCTCTCCCCCGTCCCACCGTGGGGGAGTGAGCGAGCGGCTGCGTGGGGCTTAGTTGCTGGCTGGAGCTAAACCACGACACTCACAAAAGCACTAGCAGAAACAACACCACAGAAAGGAGTATCAGGTATGTTTATCATGACGCCCTGCTCAGATCAGCTATGACAACATAAAAAATCCTCACGTCCTCCTCAGACATTTGGCCAGGTGGCCAGTACTCCCAGGTCTTTCTTTCCAGGTAGTTTTATACCCAGATTTTCTCAGTCCACGAGTATGCTGCTTTTCCAAAGCCAAGTCTGCTGTGAGGGCCACACGCTCTTTCAAACATACGTCAAACTACAACTCTGTTAATGATTTACAAGTTTGCTCTCTGCTCTGAAAAATCCATCCATACTTTTTGTATTACACTTTCTTTCGGCTGTAATTTATACTTGCAGCATTGTATTTTTTTTTCCATGCTATGTTTCAGTGCTTCTGTTCTAGGCAGATTAAATGATATCAACATTATGCTTTTGGAGAGAGATAACCAGTAAAAGCATTTTGAAAAACAAGGCTGTAAACTGTAAAATTACACTCTGAAATCCAAGGAACAGAATGATGAAACTCAAGCAAATGAAGGCAGAACAAGAAGGAAAAGGATTTTAAAAAGTTTTTCTCAAAGATGAGGTGTAACAGAAGCTTCCTGCACGGTTTTGTATGAACAGCTGGAGGAGAAAAGAGCCTTGGGTAACATTAACTACATGATCTAAAATAATTTCATTTTTGCTTTTGAGTGGTGTAAGAATGTACAAAATAAAGGATGCTCATTGGTAAAATCCACTCCCTTGTTCCCAAGCTCAAGTGACAGCAACATATGATTAACATTTCTGCTGTGTACTCTAATGCAAGGCAATGTCTAAATCATCTCTCACAAAAGACTGTAAAGCTTCACTAAGAGAATGGCAATATTGTGCAATAAAGATTTCTTGACTAAAAATTAATCTTCCTCTGTGTAATTCTTTTATTTTTTAATTTTTAAAAAGTGCTTTTTGTCTGACATAGCAATGAAGAAGAAAGTAATTGAACTTATTTAGATACTCAGGAAGTCTGAATCCTTGAAGAAAAGCTCTCCCTGGCTGAAAAATAGAAACGATCCTTATTTTAATGGAAAAATATACAGTTTTTAAAACCTCCTCAAAAGAGGTTTCAGGTACCAATACTAGCATCTAGCTATAATAGTGAACCTACCATGCTTTCTGACAGCAACTTCTGCCTTCAAAAATTGAAAGTATTACAACTAAGATTTTATAGTTCAATGTAATTAAATTTAAAAATTATCCGCGTGCTATAGCTTTTCTTATGGACCCAAACTGCAAAGGTGCATTAATAGCAGACAATACTTTTTGTGGAAGATTAGAAAAAGGCTTACTGTCATCCATTGGCTTAAATCTGACTGTGACCCAGTCCGAATGGTTATTTTCTGACTCTGCTCTGACCTGTAAAATGTAGTCTCCATACGCAGACAGAGAAGAGACATCACACTTGGTGAGTCTCAAGTTTGTGCTCACATTTTCATATGCGTCTCCAGGGAAATTGATGCTGTGTGGAAGAGAAACAAAATGTATATGATGGGTAAATTATAACTGACTCAATGTCTTTCCTCCCAATTAACTGGAAAAGTGGCATATCTGTTTGTTAATACAACCAATTATGAGTCGTGAACAAGAAAAATTAGATCAAGCGTATAAGAAAGAACATTACAAGTGTGCGCACACACATTAAGCATTTCACATGCACCAGTAAATCTGTGATAAAGAATAAAATTATGATTCAGTAAATAGATGCCCTTTTCTTGACAGTGGTTACAAAACTTGATTCGAAGGCAGTAATTACTAGACAAGTCCGCAAATATTAGACAATATTGCTACACACGGCTTCACTCTCTGACTTGGACTTTGTTCAGAACTGTCTTTAAGAAATGCATACAAGGAAAAGCCAGAGAAAATAGAGGCTGACAGCTGACTGGGAACAACTTAATATAGGATATTCTTTCTGTTTTGCGTCAAAGCCCACCTAGGAACTTGGTGATCGACAGGTAATTGCTACCAGAACCCAGAAAAATCTTCTTTCAACTAAGATGGCCCGTACCCTCGGTTTGGGGGTTTCTCCTCGGCAGACACCTGCCCGTGGGTGCCGTCATCTCCGCTTTACATCCTCCCCTGTCTCGGCCAAAGAATTCAACCTTCAGCAGGAACGTGAGACCTCTGGCCCAACGCGTGGTTTCCTCGCCAAGCACGGCGGCAGCAGGGAGCCCGCCGCTGGGCCGGGGAAGCGGCCGCCTTCCTCGGTACAGCCGCACAGGCCACTCTTCCCAACAGGAAAGACCAGCTCGGAAGGACGCAGTGGCAAAACCAAATCGAAGCTAAATCAACCCACCAAAACCGACAAAAGGAGACCTCAGAAAACGTGTCCTAAGCTTAAGGCACGGAACAGAGGAGCCACCAGCCTGCAGTTCATCGGGCATCTCCGCTAAGGGCGCAGGCAAGCCGGCTGCATCGGTGGCAGAGCGCAAAACGCTGCTGGTCTGAAAGGTCAGATAAGCTCCTAACGCTCTGCAGGACCAAGTCTCTTGAATCGCAGGCAACAGCTACATGATAGAGAAAAACCACACAGACAGCTAATAACAGCCAGCGTTAAAATGTGTTTCTGGTTCAAAAAAAAAAGCACGTACGAAGCTGCCTTGGGTGTGAAATGTGTAGAAAATGCCTCTGCCCTGTTATTTAGCTCAGAAGATAAGCCTCTCACAAGCTAGAAGGGACAGGTAATGACCTTCCTATACAAACGGAAACAAATCACAAGCAGACGCAGCTGTAAAATGTGAATTAAAGAAAGCACAACTCCCCCAGACTTACCTCTTAGATTGGACGGTGTAACTTATATTCCCTTCATATAACATGGGTGCATCCCACTGTAAAATGCTATGAAGATTAACTGAAATAATTTTTGCGTTTTGGGGTTTTGGCACTATTCCAGATACTGTGGGAGCAATCAAAAACAAGCAAGCATTTAGTATGTATTCCTCCAGTGACTTCTCAGTCATCCAAAACTTAAATACAGCCTTCTTTCTCTTCCTTGCCTCATTTTTTTTAAAAACAGACTGCAATGTAATTCATTTAAATCCTGATGCCTATGGTTCCTTCTGAGCTTATGCAACAGAAGCAAATTAGCCAGCATCAATGGTTTCCAGTGAGTAGTGTCTTTATGATATGATCATTTATTATGTATGACTGACTTGTTACTGCCTAAGACCTAGGGCCCATCAGGATACGTGCATGAACTCCCACTGAGATTGTCAGAATAAATTTTTTTGAAGCAGTCTTCCAGCAGCACTATGGAAACGACACGGGTGTGTGGATTGCTGTGTTGTTTTTTTTTTTTTCTGAAGAGGAGCATGAACAGTCTTCCTACATAGACCTGCGTATAAGACTGAAAAAAATTAAATAAAAGAATCCACCATAAGCTTGTTTGTATCATCACTGCACAAATTAGCATTGACATTTAAAATGCTTTACTTATTCTGTTATTAAACCAGCCTTCTGAAAAACAGAGATAAACAAGAAGTACCTTCAAAGACAAAAGAGCTATTAAATATACCATACAGATAAACATATCATTAATTGACACTCTTCACAAGTGCACTGGTTTCGGCTGAGATAGAGTTATTTTTTCCACAGAAGCCGGTACGGGGCCGTGGTTTGGAGCTGTGCTGGGAGCAGTGCTGGTAACCCAGGGCTGTGTTCGTTCCTGCTGAGCAGCGCTCACACAGCGTCGAGGCCTTTCCTGCCCCTCGCCCCACCCCAGCAGCGAGCAGGCTGGGGGTGCAGGGAGGCTGGGAGGGGGCACAGCCGGGACAGCTGACCCCAGCTGGCCCCAGGGATGTCCCATACCGTACGGCGTCATGCTCAGCATGTACAGCTGGGGCGAGAAGGAGGAAGGTGGGCACATTCGGAGTGATTGGCGTCTGTCTTCCCAAGCAACAGTTATGCGTGATGCAGCCCTGGAGCTTCCCTGGAGATGGCTGAACACCTGCCTGCCCGTGGGAAGCGGTGACTGGATTCCCTGTTTTGCTTTGCTTGCATGTGCGGCTTTTGCTTTACCTGTTAAACCGCCTTTGTCTCGACCCACGAGTTTTCTCACTTTTACTCTTCCAATTCTCTCCCCCATCTCACTGGGAGGAGAGTGAGCAAGCGGCTGCATGGGGCTCAGTTGCTGGCTGGGGTTGAACCACGACAACCAGTGACAAAAACACAATTGTTTTCCTTTATTGAAACTGAATAAAGGAAACCCTAAAGCAGTATCGATGAACAGTCCATTACTATTAGAATTTAATTATTTTAAAGTAATTGTTGGTATTGAAACTAAAATAGAAAAGATTTTGGGCCATTATTGAAGGTCAAAGAAAGCATAGCCCCCTTGATGAGCAAGACTGGCAAACTGGCAACAATGGATGAGGAGAAGGCTGAGGTACCGAACGACCTCTTTGCCTTCTTCACTGGCAGTCTCTCAGGGTCAAGACCACCTGAGGAACCTGAACATGCACAAGCCTATGGGACCTGACAAGATGCATCCCAGAGTCCTGAGGGAACGGGCTGATGTAGTTGCCAAGCCAATCACCACGGTATTTGAAAAGTCCTGGCAGTCAGGGCAAGTCCCTGGAGACTGGAAAAAGGGAAACATTGCAACCATTTTTAAAAAGGGTAGAAAGGAGGACCCTGGGAGCTACTGACCTGTCAGGCTCACCTCTGTGCCTGGGAAGACCATGGAGCAGATCCTCCTAGAAGCTATGCTAAAGCACATGGAGGACAGGGAGGTGATTTGAGACAGCCAGCATGGCTTCACCAAGGGCAAGTCCTGCCTGACCAACCTAGTGGCCTTCTATGATGGAGTGACCACATCAGTGGATACGGGAAGAGCTACTAATATCTATCTGGACTTCTGTAAGGTCTCTGACACGGTCACCGACAGAGTCTCCCACAACATCCTTCGCCCTAAATTGGAGAGAGAGGGATTTGACAGGTGGACTGTTTGGTGGATGAGGAACTGGTTGGATGATCACACCCAGAAGGTAGTGGTCAACAGCTCAATGTCCAGATGGAGATCGGTGGTAAGTGGTATCCCTCAGGGGTCCATTTTGAGACCAGTATTCTTTAATATCTTCATGAATGACATGGACAGTGGGATTGAGTGCACCCACAGCAAGTTTGCAGACAACACCAAGCTGAGTGGTGCGGTTGACAAGCCTGAGGGACAGGCTGCCATCCAGAGGGACCTGGACAAGCTTGAGGAATGGGCCCATGTGAACCTCATGGGGTTCAACAAGGCAAGGGCACCTGGGTGTCCTGCACCTGGGTCAGGGCAACCCCCAGTACCAATACAAGCTAGGGGGTGAAGGGATTGAGAGCAGCCCTGCCAAGAAGGACTTGGGGGTCCCTGATGGATGAAAAGCTGGACATGAGTCAGCAATGTGCACTCATGCACAGAAGGCCAACCCTGTCCTGGGCTGCATCCAAAGCAGCATGGCCAGCAGGTCGAGGGAGGGGATTCTGCCCCTCTACCCCGCTCTGGGGAGACCCCACCTGGAGTCCTGCATCCAGCTCTGGAGCCCTCAGCACAGGAAAGACATGGACCTGTTGGAGCAGGTCTAGAGGAGGGCCACAAAAATGATCAGAGGGATGGAGCACCTCTCCTGTGAGGACAGGCTGAGAGTGTTGGAGTTGTTCAGCCTGGAGACAAGGCGGCTCTGGGGAGACCTTACTGCAGCCTGCCAGTGCTTAAAGGGGGCTTCTAAGAAAGATGGGGACAGACTTTTTAGCAGGGCCTGTAGTGATAGGACAAGGGGTGATGGTTTTCAACTACAAGAGAGCAGATTTAGTCTCAGTATAAGGAAGAAATTTTTCACAGTGAGGGTGGTGAAACACTGGCACAGGTTGCCCTGAGAGGGGGTAGATGCCCCGTCCCTGGAACCATTCAAGGTCAGGTTGGACGGGACTCTGAGCAACCTGATCTAGTTGAAGATGTCCCTGCTCATTGCAGGGGGGTTGGACTAGATGACCTTTAAAGGTCCCTTCCAACCCAAACTATTCTGTGATTCTGTGATGATTCTATTTCAATGCACCTGATCGATACAAACAAACCCTGTGAGATCAGGTTAGTGCTTAAATGTCACAGGAGTAAAACCTAACAACATACGTTGTAAGATAAGTAACTTATTTTATGTCTATAGTTGATGCATAAATACGTGAAATGAATGTGTCAGTTAACCACCTGTGGCAGACAAGAGTTTTATAATCTAAACCCTGCTTATATAAAAACTATTTCACAGACTCAATTCCTGCAAGGTTTATCCTCGCATCCAACAAATCAACTGAAATGCACTTCACATCATGAAAGCAGAAGTTGCTTGCTCCCCTGCCCCGGACCTCCTCAAGGGATGCCATCCCTGTGCATACGTGCCCTCACTGTACATACGCACGTACCCACCTTGGGCACTGGCCATCAGAGATCTCTGCCCGGGCACATGCTGTGCCCCATTGCAGGCACCTCTGTCCTCCTGCTCCCACACCTTCTCCTACCTGCAACATCCCAGGTACGCAGAACGCTACACAAGATGGGTGCAGGTGACAAACTGCGAAGACTCGGTGTGAACAATGCAGCTGAATAAAAAATCTGGCTGGTACAAGGCATCTGATTTCTCCTCTCCCGCATGACATGGTCCTTGCTGCAAAGGACCCTCTCTAGGGTGCTGCCCATGCTCTGAGGAAGCCCCCACCAAAGGTCTGAAGAGGGCTTGTAGATTCCCAGTCAAAAGCATGACGCCTTCGACGGCTTGCTTCCCTGACAGGGTCTTCTACAAGCCTCCAGGCAGTCTTTTACTCCACACTGTGGACCCAAAGAGGAGAGGAAATGTCTTCTGCGCTTTTCTCTTCTGCAAACGAAAGGTTTGTGCACAGCTCGCATCACGTTCTCAGATACGGCCTGTTTCGGGAAACGTAGGGCCTGGGCCGGTTCCGGTGGCTGACCTCCGAGCGCCCTCGCCGTGCCCGCCCCGGCACCGGCTGTGCCGGAGGCGGCCAGGTCGTGGCGGGCTCTGCGGGCGCAGCTACGCCCGCGCCGCCGCGGCTCACGGCTGCCGCGCCTGGAAGAGCCCTGCCCTCGCTCCGACGCGCACGTTTCATCACCGGCACTTGCACAAGTGTCCCAAACCGAAAAGGAAAGTTCCCATTTCTCAGCACAGATACAGCTTTCGGGGGGGGGGGGGGCACCAAAAAGTGCGCGTGGGCAGCGGGAGCTGGGCCCCCGCCAGCGAAGCGTCCCGCCGGCGCCCCGGCAGCCCCCCGCGAAGGGCGGGCGGCCGCCGGCCTTTCCCCGCTCCCCTCGCGGCGCGGCGGAAGACACCCGGCCGGCTCCCTGCCACCCCGCCGGCAGCAGCCGGGCTGGTGGGGCAGCGCAACCCCGGAGAAGGAAGCCGGCAGGCCCCAGCGACCCTTGCTCCCGAGGGCCCCGGTCCCGCCGTGGCCGCCGCCCCCCGCGGCGAGGCGGGGACCGGGAGGACGTGCCGTCGCCCGGACCCCTCCGCCTCCCCCCCCCAGGCCCGGGGGGACTCACCGCAGAGCAGGAGGCAGCCGCAGAGGGCGCACCGGAGGAGTGGGGCGGCCATGGCGGCTCCCGGCGCCAGCCTCCCTCAGCCGCGGAGGAGCCGGCGCCGCCGCGCCATGGCACCGGGCGCTGCCCTCTCCGGCGGGGGAGCGGGGCCGCCCCGAAACCCTTCCGCCTTCCCGCGGCGGGGCGGGGCGGGAGGCGGTGGCGTGCGGGCACCGCGGCCGTCCCCGCCTGCGGAACCTCACCCTCCGCCGGCGGGGCTGGCCGGGGGACATCACCCCGGGCCCCTCGGCTCACCCCAGCTGCCCCGAAGCCTACCCCGTTCACCACGGCTGCGCTCCCCTGCCCACAACGAGTATATCCAGCGCCCGGCCTTCCCCGCGGGTTTGGGAAGGAGTTCGTCGCTGCTGTGTTTTTAAAAGACATTAGAGATGCCTGGCAGCTCGGGTCCTCGTCACCTTCAAAGGGCTTGTTCATCACACAGCCTGGCAGCTGAGAAGACAGATGGGATGTCAGCACAAAGTAGGGAAATAAATAATGCATCAACAGACGCCAGATACTGTCGAACCTGATCTTGAGTGCAACTCCCACTACAGGCGATACAAGTGTTACCTGAGGAAAGGTTTATCTTCTGGCTTCAGGATCTGGCCTGCACCAAAGATGCCAATGCCATTACTTCTACCAGAACACTCAGCATCCCTGATCAAAACCAGTATAAACATCTGGGGAATAAAAAGGGGAGGAAGAGGAAGCAGTTTTTTTATTCACAGAGTGAAAGGGTTCTTTCTCAAGCTATTACTTTTGCTACTCTTTGTGGAGGTACGCTGGTTTTGGCTGGAATTGAGTTAATTTTCTTCCTAGCAGCTGGCATAGGGCTGTGTTTTGGCAATAATGTTGATAACACAGGGATGTTTTAGTGGTTGCTGAGCAGTGCTTACACAGGCCTTTTCTGCCTCACCCCACACCAGCAGCGAGCAGGCTGGGGGTGCAGGGAAACTGGGAGGGGACAGCTGACCCCAACTGACCACTGGGATGTCCCATACCATACGATGTCATGCTCAGCATATACAGCTGGGGACAAAGGAGGAAAGAGGGGACGTTCAGACATTCAGAGTGACAATGTTTGTATTCCCAAGTAACAGTTATGCGTGATGGAGCCCTGCTTTCCTGGAGATGGCTGAACACCTGCCTGCCCGAGGAAGCGCTGAATTAATTCCTTGTTTTGCTTTGCTTGCATGTATGGCTTTTGCTTTACCTGTTAAACTGCCTTTGCCTCAACCCTTGAGTTTTCTTGCTTTTACTCTGCCGCTTCTCCCCCACAACCTGCTGCGGGGGGAATTAGCAAGCGGCTGTGTGGGGCTAAGTTGCCAGACAGGGTTAAACCACAATAGAGGGTTTAATACATTTGTTTCTGGCCCATTTGTCACCTTCTGTTATTACACTGCCTTCACTCATGTGTGAGTGACTCCCCTGGTTTCTACCACTGTAGAGAGGTGGACATGAACTACATCGTACAAATAGCAGAGTGCTACAGGGTCAGCATGAGTGGAGGTTTCATCCACTAATTCTATGGATGCGTAAATCTGCAAATAATTAACTTGTCAAGATCCAAGCTGTCAGGTACATACACCTACTTAGTTCGTAACAGCAGTGCAGCAGCAGAATATATTCCAGCACCTTAGAAATTACTCCCAGCTATCCTGACCAAAAGAACGACTGCCAGCCATGGCAGGCAGAAACGGCTCGTGGGCAGAAAAGTAGCACCTAAGCAGGTCAACATGAAGTGAAAAATGTTGTTTTTTCAGCTATGTGATACCCAAAATCCTTCCCATAAGGAGTAAATTCTTAGCAGACTAACTCATGTAGCTTTTCAAAGGTGTATAGGAGCCACAATAAAAATTCAGACAGGGATATGAAAAATTTTCTTTCTATGAAGCACGAACGTTAAACTGTACACTGCAGTAACTTTTAAATGTCATAAAAAGATTTTTAAAAAGTGTAGTATTCAATAATTGCACAAAATGGTATTAAAAAATTATAATTTTTTAAAATTAAAAGTGTACTTAATGTGTTGATTCACAGTAAGGAGAACTCTTTTGCAAGCTGAGTATTCTTATCTTTGCCCCATTATTTCACTTGATCAGTTTTCTCTGCACAAATGTAGAAATCGGGTCACTGCCTTGAATACAGCAATCCATCCAGCAAAACAGGTTTCAGAGTAATCCACCAACACAGCTAAAGAGTAATAGCAGAGTTCTTTCAAAAAAGTGGTCTCGTTGAGAAACCAGCCCCTCACAGCACCCAGTACTACAAACTAACTTCTCACTTCAGTTAGAGAAACTATTTACTTTTTAATAGCTTTTAGCTGTAATTCATTACTGAAGTGCAAAACGAAGTAACTATTCTTTCTGCTACATCTGAACACTCATTTTTGTTTCTCTGTGGATAGTTCAACCTGAACCATACCTGGAACAATCTGGAGGAGAGAAATATTTGTTAAAACAGAGTGTCGCATATTTTCAGTGTTCAGGCACATACTCACAGAATGTTAAAAAAGAAGATCTGTATGTGGAGTCCAGAAACAAAGTTGGACACTATCGATTCCTATATTTTAAAACAATAGTGGTTCTCACTCATCTTCTTATGTATTCAGTTTTTTGGTCCGTATCTGAATCTGATGAGTCACTTTCAGCAGAAGAACGAGAAGAATTTTGCCATTCACAAGAGCCATTAGGACAGCGTGATTTCTGCACGCTTTCTGTGTCATCCAGGAGTTTTGCTTCAAAAGCATGAGTACATTGCCAGTCAACTGTATCTTCTCGGGAAGAAAGAAGAGCTGCAGAACTATCCATGTTCTCTTCAGAGGCTCCCAACAGCACAGTTTCTAAGTTAATAGTAAAGCAAGCACTGTTCCTTCGCCTAGAAGAATAGTTACAATTTACCTCAGAGAAAGGATTAAGTAACTCACTACTTGTGTCTTTCTCTTCTTCAATGTCCACCTCATGGTCTTCAAAATCTTCTGGGTCAGCGTCTGGATTTTCATTTGCCTGGCTGCTGCTGTCATCACATGTACTATTTGTAGAGTACGGCACAAATGCATCTGGCGTGTCAGAGGAGCGAGGTACTCTACTTATGATATCACGCTTTGTATAGTCATGATTACTTATGGCATCGCTGTCACTGTCATCTTCATCACTGAGACCACCACTAGATTCATTTGCCTTTTTTTTAACCTCTTTGTAAATGATCTCTACAGAGACTGTTTGTTCAGATTTAAATGGCCAAGGTGAATAGTCTAACCTCCTGATGGATACCTAAAAGAGCAAAGTGAATTTTAAAAAATCAGCTGAATTTGCATACATGCACAGAAAAATATTTTAAAAATACCACCAATCATGAGGTTGTCAAACAAATTACTCTTTCTGTGCCACATTTTTGACTTTTTCTGCATACTTCAGAGCAGCTAGGAATGTTCCCCTCTTCTCCATTCCTATAAACATGGCCATCTCCACTACAAATCAAGGCACATAGCATTGGACAGCCTCGAAGAAATGACACTAGTGCAAGCCGTGTCAGGTATGAAATGTTTTAATTCTAATTTTTGAGAAATTGTTCTAAGACTAAAAGCTCATTTTAGAAATACATCTTAAACCTGAGGGCGAGTCTTGCAACTCTCTATTAGCTCTTGCAGTTACCATGCAAAAGACAAGCCTTAAATAGATGATAGGTTTTAATGTCCTTTAGAAATGTACCACTTGAAGCAATGAACTATGTAACATCCCATTTTCTCAGTTTTACGCTGCATTTCTGAGGACTATTGGATATTCGAAGCATTAAGGGAAAAGTGTTGACAATAAAAAAATTAACCTTAGACACTACTTGGCAAAGTCATGTTCAGCAATCTTGGGGATATGAAGGTAATGACATAGCAAAGGATGGAAACACGAGGAAAAAAAGTCTTAGAAAAAGTTGATACCAATCTGCTCTGGATATGTTTGTAGAAAATGGAAAATATTTATGCTGAAAAATCCCATAGAATTAATTGTAAAAGAAGTCAGAGACTATAAAGAAAAGGCGAGCAAAGATGGATAGACACAAGTCCCAGGAATCTTGTTATTTTTCCTTTAAATTTAGTGTCAGTTCAGTCTCTTCTATTAAAATAAAAAATTAGCTGGCTTGTGACTGGCTTCCTCAAGCGCTAAAACATGACACTTGATCACAGAAAAAGTCAAAGAAAGATTATTTTATTCAAAATAGTGGAACAATTTGATATATTACCATTACCTTCCTTTCTTCCTTAAGTACTCTCCCTTAATCGTGGACTTTTTTTGCCCATCACTCTATGTGACTACTGAGAATATCTTAGCATTTGGAAGGTGATGCAGGTACTGTTTGCCTTGTGTACATGCTCGTCCTCCCTGCTATCCCCACTCTGAGTAAGTTTTCTTCCAGAGCTATATTGTTTCATTTCTTTTCCTTTGCTTTTTGTTTGAACTTGCTAGTAACGGTTCTGGAACTAACAACTAGGATACTCTTCTGGCAGGGATGTATCTGCACATAACTGCATCCCAATCTACGGTATGAGATACATGTGAAACTGGCAGGTTGGGGACCTATAAGGTATATCTGATTTCAGTACAGAGGATTTTTCCTTTGACTGGGAACCTACTGTTGATGTTACAAAGCAGACTCAGGCTTCCTGAGAAACAACGTGCTTTAAAGACTGCTACCTCAAAGCAGCGTCTCATCTGTACGAAGGTCCTTTGTCTCCTCGTTGAGGTGAATTGAGAGTAAGTTCTTACTTGTTGTGCATGAGATCATTTCCAACAACCATCCAGATCTTGCAGCCCACTTGAAGTCTTACGGAGATGAGCCAGGGGCTTGTGAGGTAATAGGAGCCAACAGAGAAACACTGGTGAAAGACCTCAAAGGAACCAAAGGATGTTCCTCTAAGAAGGTGACACCGCTGACAGCCCAGCTGAAGTGCATCTACACCAATGCATGCAGCATGCGCAACAAAACAGGAGTAGCTGGAAGTCACTGTGCTGCTAGAAAGCTACAACCTGGCTGCCATTACTGAAACTTGGTGGGATGAATCCCACAACTGGAATGCAGCTGTCGATGGCTATAGGCTGTTCAGAAGGGACAGGTGAGGAAGGAAGGGCAGAGGCATTACCCCCTGCATCAAGAAATGGATAGAGTGTGAAGAGTTGTCTCTGAAGAATAGCCATGATCAGGCTGAAAGCTTCTAGGTGAGAATCAGGGACTGAGGCAACCCTTGACCGACCCATCAGCCTCACCTCTGTGCCTGGGAAGACCATGGAGCAGATCCTCCTAGAAGCTATGCTAAGGCACATGGAGGACAGGGAGGTGATTTGAGACAGCCAGCATGGCTTCACCAAGGGCAAGTCCTGCCTGACCAACCTAGTGTCCTTCTATGATGGAGTGGCTACATCAGTGGACAAGGGAAGAGCTACCAATGTCATCTATCTGGACTCCTGTAAGGTCTTTGACATGGTCTCCCACAACATCCTTCGCCCTAAATTGGAGAGAGAGGGATTTGACAGGTGGACTGTTTGGTGGATGAGGAACTGGTTGGATGGTCACACCCAGAGAATAGTGGTCAACGGCTCAATGTCCAGATGGAGATCAGTGATAAGTGGTGTCCCTCAGGGGTCCATATTGGGACCAGTATTCTTTAATATCTTCATGAATGACATGGACAGTGGGATTGAGTGCACCCACAGCAAGTTTGCAGACAACACCAAGCCGAGTGGTGCGGTTGACAAGCCTGAGGGACAGGTTGCCGTCCAGAGGGACCTGGACAAGCTTGAGGAATGGGCCCATGTGAACCTCATGAGGTTCAACAAGGCCAAGGGCACCTGGGTGTCCTGCACCTGGGTCAGGGCAACCCCCAGTACCAATACAAGCTAGGGGGTGAAGGGATTGAGAGCAGCCCTGCCAAGAAGGACTTGGGGGTCCCTGATGGATGAAAAGCTGGACATGAGCCGGCAATGTGCACTTGCAGCCCAGAAGGCCAACCCTATCCTGGGCTGCATCCAAAGCAGCATGGCCAGCAGGTCGAGGGAGGGGATTCTGCCCCTCTACCCCGCTCTGGGGAGACCCCACCTGGAGTCCTGCATCCAGCTCTGGAGCCCTCAGCACAGGAAAGACATGGACGTGTTGGAGCAGGTCTAGAGGAGGGCCACAAAAATCATCAGAGGGATGGAGCACCTCTCCTGTGAGGACAGGCTGAGAGAGTTGGGGTTGTTCAGCCTGGAGAAGAGAAGACTCTGGGGAGACCTTACTGCAGCCTGCCAGTGCTTAAAGGGGGCTTCTAAGAAAGATGGGGACAGACTTTTTAGCAGGGCCTGTAGTGATAGGACAAGGGGTGATGGTTTTCAACTACAAGAGAGCAGATTTAGTCTCAGTATAAGGAAGAAATTTTTCACAGTGAGGGTGGTGAAACACTGGCACAGGTTGCCCAGAGAGGGGGTAGATGCCCCGTCCCTGGAACCATTCGAGGTCAGGTTGGATGGTGCTCTGAGCAACTTGATCTAATAAGAGATGTCCCTGCTCATTGCAGGGGGCTGGACTAGATGACCTTTAAAAGTCCCTTCCAACCCAAAGTATTCTATGATTTTATGATCTTGCTCTTACCAGGCTCCTGAACTTTTTACTTTCAGTACTTCTCACATGCTGTCCTTGACTCCTTTTGTGGACAATAACCAGAAGCACAGCTTTAGGGAAAAAAAAAAAGTCTTAGAGCACTAACAGTGACTCTTTTCTTCTCCAGATGTGCCTAAATAACTGGCCCACCATTTGGGGATGAGACCAAAACTCCCAACTATAGACCATTTTTATGCATCATTACAAGAATAATACGCCCATACCCAACAGGGGTACCTTTTGTCTTTTCAGCTTGCTTTCCTATGGAAACATGAAAAAGAAAAGACCTTGAAGGCAAGTTTAAAATATTTCCTTTCAGTTGTAGAATCTCTCAAAATGCCTTTCAACTCCAGCAACCAGGGACCTGGCTAAACTATCCTCAAGGCTTCAAGGAATGCTCAGATTTTTGGTGTAGTAAATGGAAAAATAGTATATGGTTAACTGGTTTTGTTCTTAGAGAGTACAATGCTGCAGGGTGAAATAATGGAGGCAAAATGTGCCAGAAACTGCTTTGCTAAGGAGCAATGCATACGCATTGCTCTTGAATGTTCTCAGAGCATCCTTCTTGGTGGAGAACAGGTCTCCTCCCTATGCACTTCACCTAAGAAGTGGAGTACATTTTTTGTTTTGGAGTTATTGTCCTGGCTCAGACAGTAGAAGAAATCTGTCTGCTGCAGGAAGGATTAACATATAAGGTAATTTTCAAAGGGCAAGGGGTTAATTGTCATATGCTGGGTACTCTGCTGTAGGACCTAGCCTGCTTGCTTGTACCATAAAGAGTTCATTTAAAGTTACTTTGGGGAATGTCTCCCCTTCACTAGTGCTTGCCCCCTCTAACTTCACAGAATCATAGAACAGCCCAGGCTGGAAGGGACCTCGAAAGACCATCTAGTCCAACCTTTCATGGGAAAAGGAACATAGGTGAGATTATCTAGCACCCTGTCCAATCACATATTGAAAACCTCTAGTGATGAGGACTCTACCACGTCCTTGGGGAGGTTGCTCCAGTGATTGATTGTTCTCATTTTAAAAAATTCCTTTCTTATATTGAAATGAAACCTCTCATGGTGAAACTTGTATCCATTGCCCCTTGTCTTGACAGCCTCTGTCCTCTTTGTAGCCACCCTTTAAGTACTGGACTACTGTAATGAGGTCACCCCTGAGCCTTCTGTTCTCCAGGGAGAAAAGACCTAACTCCTTCAGCCTTTCCTTATAAAGCAGGTTTTGCAGCCCTTTGGTCATCTTCATGGCCTTCCTCTGGACCCTCTCCAGTCTGTCTGCATCTTTCTTGCACTGTGGGGACCAGAATTGGATACAGTACTCCAGATGCAGCTTGACAAGCACTGAGAAAGGTGGGATGGTCACATCTCTATCTCTGTTAGTAACTTGTCACAGAAGTAGCAAGAAATGGTCAAGATCTAGCAGCCTATAGACTATCTTTGACATAGGTAAACTGCAAATTAAAACATTATATGTACTTACATAACTTGTATCTAATTCACAGGATTAGAAATTTCAGATGGTAAACTTCCGCCTCCCAACCAGGAAGGTTAGATACGAAAATTATTACATACCAAAGTATGTGGAAGTGATTTTTTTTGAAGAATATAACCTCCTGCATGCATTAACTTCAGGGCACCAGCTACCATCAGGAAAAAACATATAGCACCTGCGATTGTGACTGTATAATAACCTGCAAGTGAAAAAACCAAACAAACATATATGAATGAAGTTTCCATTGACCACATTGCATATTTCACATTCAGAACAGCTATTTAGAATCACAGAATACTTTTGATCAGAAGGGACCTCTGGAGGTCACCTGGTCCAAAGTCAAAACAAGACCAAATCTCAAACTAAATTCAGGAATTAAAACTAAAAAATTACACCATCTTTGATAACTATTTATGCAGTTAGTGGAGATTTGTATGGCTAACAGGATTAACAATAGATTAATAGCTCCAAAGTGGATGGAGTTTTATATTTCACTTCTAAATCCCCACAATGTTTATCACTCAGAAGGTACTTTCTCTCTTACTATTTTTAGGATTAATTGATTTGTAAATCTTCCTACATAAAAAGAAAACACTTGGACATAATCAAGTCAGACAATCCATTCCTGCACCACAGCACAGTTACCTTGTTGAGTTGCAGAGTCTGCAGTTACACATTTCCAGGCTGATGGGTTGGAATGTTTGTTTAGAGATGCAGTGACCATAACAGACACACAGTAATTTCTATTTGGATACAATTCTTCAATGACAGTACTAAAAATTTCTTCACTGATTTTCTCACGTGGACTCTGCCATGGAAGACAATGTTTTAAAGTTAGCTATTTGTCTAAAAGACACCCCCACTGATAAAACATTACGGCTATTTCAGAGAAATGCCGTACCATGTGAAACCACAAAAGCTGACACAGTAACTCAGCGGTTTACCTAGACAACTGCTTCATCTCTAGTTCTAGCTGCTGTCAAGATGCTTGCCTTATGCCTGTTTGTGAAATATCATATTATCAAAGATAAATTGCCTTCTGCCTCCAACTGTTGGTCACTATATGTCCCCTTGAAGTAGCCTCACATAGATTCTACAGATTTGAAACTGCAAGTGATATTCTGATTCAGAGACCAGGGGAAAACATCCATGGCAGGCAAGTTGTGATCCTTCTTCTGTGACTCATGGCAGAATCAGTTGGACAGATTAAATTCCCAGCGGGTACCTGTCTGACCTGCCATTCAAAAATTCCAGTACAGACAGTCCATACTCTAGTTAGGCAACTTATTCCAGTGCTTTGGCAGCCCAGCCCAATTATATGTCTTTATGTTATTCTTGATGTTTAGGGAGTAACTCTCCATTTATGCTTTCCTTTTTTCATTATTAATGTCTCTCTTGATGTTTAACCTGAAATCTGCACAACTGCCAATTTCACTTCCCTGTTTTTGGTTACAGTCACCGTGAATGGTTTATTTCCTCCTTTTCTGTAGTAAATGTTTACATACTCAGAGACTCTGGCCTCTAAGTGTGCTTTGCTCGCTTACACTAAGCAGTCCCCTATTATTCCAGCACTTCCTCACAGGTCATGTGTCAGGATCCCCCAGAGTCCTCACTGTTCCTTTTTGGATCCTGGTCAACTGGTCCATGCCTTTTCTGAACCCCAGACTGGTGTGGGATAGGTGGGCTTTACAAACACCAAGTATGTAATGATTTTTTTTATCTCTCAGCAACATGAGAGTCATGTTTAGCTTGTAATATTATAGAATGCTCTCATCCTTTCTGGCAAAACTGCTGCCTGTGGAGCTCTTACCACTCTACTTATTACACAGACAATTATTCTTAAGTGTTATGCCTTGCACTGGCCCTTTTTGAATTATCTCCTGTTATTTTAAGATTATTTCTCCATTTTGTGAGGATCATTTTATGTTCTAATCATGCCTATCTACCTCTCCATTTCAGCATAGAACATTAAAATTAAATAGTACCAAACCCAAAATAAGTTGTTTCAGAAACTAACTGGATACATTTTTCCAGTTTGACAGAAAACTACTGAACTGCTTTCTGAATGTATTTTCCTAGCAGCTATGCATACACCTGCTAGTAGTTTCTGCTAAACTGTCTTTCCCTTGTCTTCCCAGAGAATAATCACTTCAGCCAGCGCCCTGTGCTTTATTTCAAGTAAGGTTACAGGACAACTAGTATACCTCTTCCAGGCCTGCTACTCTGCAGTAAAAGGAAGCTAAGGTTATATCAGCCATTCTCTTTGTTTTCTTTTAAGTATCTTCTATTCACGTTTGCTTCTGTGAATCTGCTAAGCATCAGAGCCATTTTATGCTTTCAGTATTTCTTCCCTAAAGCACAAATAAAACAAAAAGTTCTTTACCTTATGCTCTCCATCAAGTGTTTTCAGTGTTATATCATAATAAAGCTCTTGATATATATCAGTTAAAGACTGTAGCTTTCCATTTTCTATTAAGTAAGATGTTGGCAGCTTTATGGTGACATTTATGCAGTTTAGACAGGAACTGATATTAACTTCTGGTGGTCCCAGGGACGCTATTGAAAAAAAGAAAGAGGATAAAAAATTGTGGAAAAAATACACACTATGTATTCAGTACCAATTCTATTTTGGTGACAGATATATAGCTGACTGATCAGATTCCAGAGTATGTCACTGCTGTAAATCCACAAGCCCTTGCAACATTTAAGTTCCATGGTCAAATGATTTTTTCCCATGTGACTACATTTTAAAAACAGAAAGCAGTGGAAGGGAGGGAAGAAGCAGAAAGGTGACAGAGGCTTTGCTTCAGCTCCACAGAGATGTGAGCTTTTCACCTATCTGAGAGGAAATGTGAAGCTATGTATAGGAAAAGCTGATTGCTTTCTCGCTCATCATCATCATCTACGCACACTCTGGAAGGAAACTCTGTAGAAATTCAGTGGTGTGTAGCCCTGCACATATTCATACTGGTGGCAAGGAAGGCTATGGGTCTAAACCTGACAGCTGAACTACAAAGACTGAAAACTCTACTGAGGGTAGGACAGAGGACCTAGCGAAACATAGTTACACTTCCGTTAGACTTCCACTGAGTCCAAAGTAATCTCTCAAGTTCAGGTTCTCAGAACATGTACATGTTTGAAGAGCCATGCACACTAACTGTCTCCTCTCTCCAAAACTACACATCCATCAAGATCAGAACTTCCGTAGTGAATGAAGCCTAAGATCTTCTTTCCTCCAACATAGGAAAGAAGCAGGAATGTTGGAAAATGGTGTGAGAACAATCTCCATAATCCTCCATTTCTCCATAGTACATTGTGGAGGAAAAAGGAAGAAAAAATTAGAGTTTGCATTTCACTTTTGTCTTTTCCAGAAGTATGTACTTTTTGATCAAGGTGCAGACTGGTTTTCCAATGCTTGCAAAATTAAAAAAAGCAATACACATTTGCTAACCACTTCTGTTCCTGAAATAGCAAATAGAAAGCAAAAAAAACCCACCCGTTTAATACTTAGAACAAATGTGAGCTTTCATCTACTTTCAAACAGGAAAGCATGTCCTAGTCAAATGACTGCACACTTAACTCCTTTCTCATATTTTGTTTTAAGTTACAAATAAACATTAGCCAACTCTGGTTACAGTCAAATGTGGTTGTTTTCCTGGCTCTTTGTTATGAAGCCTTTCTGCCTTTGCTCAAATCCATCTGTCAACAGGAGTGATTCCACCACAGGTATCTGAAGGTAGATATCAACTACACCCAGCAGGGAAGTATCTCAGAATAGTGATTCTTTCTTATTCAGGCACTGTAAACCAAGAAAAGACTACAGGGTCCATGTAAATCCTGTGCCCTGGAAAACATACTTCATGCAATTGCTTATGTTTTGAACTAGAGAACTACTAGCAAAACATCCAATTTCAATTTACAAGTTGCCAGTGATAGACAATCAGTCAGAGCACCTGACAGTTTGTTCCAGCAGTCAATTCAAAATATGCCTTTTATTCCTAGCTAAAATTTATCTAGCTTCAGCTTCCAGTCAGGGCATGCTGTTATGCTTTGTTTACAAGACCGAAGCAGCCTGCCATCATATTAACTAGTGGTCAGTGCACCTTCTGATCCTTCCCTTTATTAAACTAACTGCTGAAAGACTGAAGGCCTCCACCTCAGAGGGGTGTTTGCAAATCCTTCAGTTATCCTTGTGGCTATTCTCTCCATTCCCTCCAATTTTTCATCTTCTCTTAGACTATAAGTGGACACAGCAGTGGCTACCTCTGTGCTGAATTCAGAAGTAACATGACCTATTTCTTCTCCATAGTCCTCCAATTGTTCCTCAACCTCTGTCTCTGTTACTTCAAAACTGAATACTAAGCGCAACTAAGAGTGAAGCCACCTCTGGCATTAGAAGATGTCACAGCTAATAAGCATCTTCTTTCAGCAAGGAAACGGAAAAGAGCAGGCTGATGAACAAACAAGTAAATCTCTTCCCCTACACATAGTGCAGACATGGTGTTTCTTTAACTCTTAACATTGACTACCTGAAGACATAAAAACAATGTTGTTGGGGTTTTTTTTAATGTATCTTACGCACACAGAAATTTTTACTTTGTAGCTTGACATGATGTTATTTCCTCTATATTTACCTACATTTTTATTTCAAAACCAGAACCATGTCCATTTATCAGAACTACTGTAGCCACTAATTTTAGAAAGCTACCTATGTATTATATGTCTTGTAATTGATATGTGATAGATTATATACAAATTCATATTCTCTTAGACAAAGGAATAAGCTACCGACCAAGTTAGTTTGGAGTGTCTTACTGTAAAGCTAGCAGAATATCATTTATATATCAGCTACAAATAAAAACTACTAAAATGAGCAAATGCAGAGAACTTACTGTCAGTAAGTGGTGCAAAAGAAAGTAAAGAAGAATTGAATACTTCAGTTCCTGTGAAGCTCTGAACCAATGCAGAATACTGAGCATAAATGTCTTCAAAATCATCTGTCAGATTACAGAAGAGTTGTGTAATATCCGAACATTGTTTAGCAGTCTTCCAGTTCCTGTAAATCAAAACAAGTTAAAAGAAGATCAAAATAATCTACCTGGACTCTCTGATATAAGAAAGCATTGGGGGGATGGGGAGAACGCATTTCGGAGTGAAAAAACAGACAAACAAGAAAACCCCAGCCTTAGTATTCTGAGTTGATAAACATTAGAAGTAAAATTTATGTCTTCTAAAATAAGACTTGCCTGCGGTCAGTGTACAGCACACGATAGTACGTTGGCACAGTCGGATCACTTTTTGCCTGCCAGGACAAAATGTGCTGAAAATTGCGAGATTCCATTTGTAGGTTGTGAGGTGGCCCTCGCAGAAATCTTTCTAGAAAGGGAGGAAAAAACCAGAAACAAACAACCCACCAATATGAATGGCAATCAAATGTGAGATTATAACAATTCTAATCAATAAACCAAATATTTGCCCCAAAATAAAGCAATCATAGAACAGAGTTCACCACAATAGAAATAACAATGCAAAGGACTGTCCTCCTGTATTACATTTCTTTTAAGTTCTTTCTTCAAAAATCATGACATTTTAAAAAGATGCTTGGTGAGAATATGCAAGGGTTTTTTTTGCACTGCATTAGGAAAAGCAGCTGAAAGACAATAAAAACCTCTTACCAGGCAAGCTGCAACAAGCTGTAGACAGAATGCTGATGTACACTGGAAAAGGAAACTATGTATTAATGCATTTGCATGTCTACGATATCTGATTATTAGCTTACTATTGGCAATATTAATTCGCAACAATTAGAGGCAATACTCAGTATTCCTGCAGTGGAACGGTTTCTTTCTTTCACATCTTCTTCCCACTACTTTCCTCTACCTTTCCCTCCTTCCCCAGAGTATGGCATGTCTGCTTCCAACCTCTTGTCATTAATGTGAGGCTCCTAAGAGCTAGTTCTTTGATAACTACACTGTGGTTCAGGCTTATGCAGATCCCTGCCAGATGAGGTTCAAGACTCAGTGTGAATAAATATACTTAAGATGTTCTGATCAAGTATTGTCTTAGAGGAATCTGACTATATTTCAGGCAGCTCACTCTGTTAAACACCATTTTAAGTCACGACAAGAATCTTAAGACTGGCCTGGGAAAAGATACTATTACTGCTTGATTACTGAATCATCTACGCAGATGTTCTCCTTTGCTAAATGTGGGGAGTCCTCAAGGCTGTAGTTTAACCACTTTGGTATGTTACTCACTGTCTTCAGTCAGCTAACTCCTGTAACTCCCTATTTCAGGCTCTGTTTCAAAACTCCCTCTCTATTTTGTGTCCTGTTTGTGTAAGATTTCCCTGTGGGTGTTTAGCTCTACAGAAATCTATTGTCTGCCTGCAGAAGGTAAGAAAAAAACTCACCAACAGATGCTGCAACACTTCTCCTGTCACAAGGCATGGTTAAGGCCACATTCAGCTTGTCAGTCAGGGCTACTGTCCAAGTAATCTCTTGAACTCAGCCTTCTTGCAGATCCTGACATTCTAGAGGTCTCCACATCTTCTTGTGGAACCTCCCTAAGAGACTGTCCATTCATCCAGATTCTCACTGTATCCAGAATTCTCTTCCTTGACCAACCCAGTCTTGCATCATTCATACCTTTTCAGCACGATGCTTCAAGACACTCTTGAAACTATCATTCTGACCCTTCTAATTTTTTTCTCAAGATCCTTTAGCTCCTTTCTGCTTTGTGAGTGCAACAAGTATAAATTTCCTGTCTTCATTTTAAAGGTATTTTGTGGCCTATCCTCCTACTGATGAGATGCTGACTCTCATACTCAGTTGGCCAAAGAAGTTATTAGTTTCATGTCAAATGTGCATGCTTTTTCTCATGCTTTAGAGGAAATCCATGGAAATATCTGCAAAATTACTTCATTATTTTCCCTAAAACTCTTCTCTATGAAACTCTCTTTTGTCATGACACCTAAACCCTCTACCCAAAAATATGACAATACCCAAAACACCACTGGCCTGCTACCTCTGTTAAACTGTGCTGATTAATATTGCCTTAATATGTTCTTTTATTCTCCTCATCTCACTTAGAATGGTAACTTCTGTAGCATGAGGAATGTCTTTGACTGCACAGCAACTAATGCAGCAGCACTCTGGTCCACAACTGAGGTTCTCAGGTGCCACACTACAACAAATAACAGAACAAAACTACTTATTGTGTCAACAAGATGTGCCACAGTTAAGAATGACTGTGAAAAGATAAAAGAAATCTGGTACACATCTCATAAAAAATTAAAACAATATTTATGGAGATCTAAAAATAATGGATAGGACAGGATCTCACAGAATGGTTGAGGTTGGAAGTGACCTCTGGAGGTCATCTGGTCCAACTCCCAACTATGTGAAACACAGTACCAGAATACTTATTCCTGGGGGATTCAGAACAGCAGTGGGTCAGTGGGAACTATGCTGTCCCAGACACACTGGCACTACTTCCTAATGGATTAATGCAGTTATTTTATGATTCTTGTCTACTTTTGCAGAAAGTACTGGAAAAGGAAAGGGAACATTTCTTCCTCAATTAATTAAAGAGATATCTGCACAGAATCTTTATGGCTGCAGAGAAGTGCCTTAAAAATTGTCTTTTAATTAGCAGTGGGCACACACAGTAGCACACACAAATACATTTGGGCACCTAAGTTTGTTGAAATCATTTGTGATGGATACTTAGCCAAGTATCTCTTATAAATCTGGCTCTTCAGACATCTGTCTCAAATACTAAACCATGCTCCCAGCACCCCTTCTGAAATTAGATGCAAAGAGGTTAAGCAGCTCACTTGAGTTTCACATGCAGCAAATTTATATTTCCACAAGACAGAAAACTCATTTCTCTTCAGCTTCATTTTGCCATTGAAACCACAGACATTCTCTCTCTTGTATGTCTTCCTTTCGCACTTTTTCTTCTATGTTATTACTGAATAATAAACATCCCCTTAGAGAAGTGCAGATAAAAGTAGAACTATTGATTTCTTGCCATATAGTAACAGATCACCTATCTGGAAGAAACATCCAGTGGGTATGAATAACAACGCAATACTCTCACTGTTATTATTCTTTACCTGAACACAAGCTCAGATTTGTAATAATTTCTGGCAGGAATTGTCCCTTCTCCCCACAGGCACACAACCTTTAGCACATTAAGGTTATTAGAGAAACAGATCACGTCAGTGCACAGACTCTACTAATGACACACTTCTTTGGAGAAAGCCCTTCAAGTTAGGAGCTGCAGACAGTCTTTTGCCATTCTCTCGTATGCCAGCCACCTCACATGTCAGCTGTCTTGCTGATGTATTTTCTGTTGACCTAGGTGTTTTTCTATTCTGTCCATATTTGTGACTTTTAAATGCCTCTCCATTCATCTAGAGTTCAAACTGCCTCAGAACTTTGTTTCAACAAACATGTTTAGCAAAGATAGCTGGAGAGTTGCAAAATTTTGTAGGCTACACTCTTAAATAAGAGACACAGACAAGAAAAAAAATCTTAAGACCAAATAACTGGAAAAATTAAGACTGGAGAAATAAAGATGGTCTGTAAACTGAATGGGGAATCTTTACCATCTTATCCTTTTTACAGAATTAAATGATCCTATCAAAATAGTTTCTCACTACAACTACAGCTCAGCCAACAAACTATGTTTGTTGTGCCTGATAATCTAGAAACTAAGTCGTCCTGAAAAAAAACTTGAATAAGAACTGAAAAACAACATATCCAACTAAGAGTTCACTGGACATTTAGAGAGGAAGAATGCAGTATGCTGTTTCAAAGCATTTCTTTCTTATGGGAAAATCATGTTTTTTGTGTAGAATGGAGTATATAGTCTATAATGTGCTAGAGTCTTGATTCTGTGAATTATTCCAGGGAGAGCTCTATAATAAGATGATGGTATCTTAATTCAGTAACTCAGGATGAGTGTTAGTGAAAAATTAGCAGTACTGCTCCTCTTACAATATAAAGGCACAAGCAACTTACCAAGTTGATAAAAATGCATTGGTCCATCCATCAGTCCTTCCATACTGATCAAGAAATATAACCTACTGATTATAAAAGAAACATTTTGCTTCTGTCCTACAAATACATGAAAAACAATCACATTCAGCAAGCCATCTTAGTAAATTACTTGCTTATAAAAGGAAGTCTATGTACAAAGAGTTACTTTAACCCCTTCAATGTTTGAGCAGAGGCAGTGGTACTACAACAGTTACTACTATTGGGGGTGGGGTGGGGCAAGGATCCTCAGATTAGACAGGCAATTTTATGTCAATAGCACTTTCCTTTTTTTCACATGGAAAGAGCTCTTACCATTTCCAATAAATACTGAAAGCATTGTATGATTATTTGTATTAATTCTGCATGAAGATAGCATCTGAAAATTCTATGCCACTCACTCCAACTTATTAAATCCAATGAAAAAAAACATGGCTTTATTTGAAATATTACAAGAACTCATCACTGTTGTAAAAAATGCTTCCAGAAAGAGGGTAGATCAAGAGGGAGGTTTGAAAAAATTATGAAATTAATAATTATAAGGAAGTTATGAAGTTTATGTTACAATTTTTAATACATAATATCTATTAAAATATTCCCTCTCCTTGACATTATTATTTTACTCTATTTATTATCCTTATAGCTTTAATATTCATGGGATCTGGTTTTGAATTACAGGCAAAGCACTAAGGAACAACTGTGAAACTACAGACAGTTGGGCAAGGGTATAACTATTTCCAAAGAATCTTCTCATCACATTTAATAGAAATAAATTGGTTTTTTAATTTAAAATTATTTTTAAAAATACAACTTCAATTATTTTATCTTCAAGACAAACAGATTAAAATTTAAAATTATGACAAAGCACACTATGGTCAAACTTAACACAGTATGTCAAAATCAGATGAATTACAAAGAATCCCTTATCTGAGATGCCAATCTTCCTCTGCTCAAAGTTTCAGCCTGAAGTCACTGGATAAATGCTGAGAACCTGTATCTGTGCAACTGGTAATCATAATTCCACAGACAAAGAGAACGTTCTTTTCATTTCAGTTTGGTTCATTTTATTAATTCATTCAAGCATTAGGAATATTTAGGAGAGATAAAATACCAGTCTTCCTCTTTTAAATAAAAATTTAAAATGATGGATAAGAAGGTAAGATTTACTAGTTACAAAATCTTTATCACTGATAACAAACTAGAAAGTGATTTAGTCACACATATCTATCAAGTCCATTTAGTTTTGACAGTAGTGAATGTGACAGAAGATAAAATAATTTGATTTTCTCACTCAGATCAAATTTACGGATTACACAAGCAGAAACAAATCTTTCTACTTCAACAAGGTTACCACCTTTGCTCAGAAGTCACATAGAAACCTAATGCCAAACAATGTTACTTTCAGTCACTTTAAAGAAGTTACACCTGCAGGTGTAACTGGTTTTTCAGGCTGTTGAAAATTTTCTCTTAAGGGGAAAACTGGGGATCCTGAATTCACTTAGCAAAATATTTCCTTTATGTCTTAATCCTTGCAATTAACCACAAGACATGTTCAAAGCACTCCATATATAGTGATATGCAAGAAATGTATTTGCGTACCTTTAATCCTTGCTGTACATGCTGTCACGAATAACAGCTAACCCACTCGTGGAATCTGAAGTGACTCGTGTATGGCTCTGTATGATGAACACACGTATCTTACGTGATGCATATTAAAATCCAAGTTATGTGTTTAGCACCTTAGAATATGTGAGAAAAATGTGACAAACCAGGTTTATCTCCAAATTTGCATGGTTGGCTAAATAGGGATGTCCTCTGCAGATCTATCAATGCCAGTGAAATTCCAGGGGAAAACCGTTTCTGTCAGAACTCTGATTAGCCTTTGTTAACCTCTCCTCTTCAGAGTTTAAGCAATCCCCGGAGAGAAGCCATGGAAATACTAGTGAGTCCAGCCCCCACTCACCTCATAAGCCTGGGCTCACAGTAGCTCCCCTGGGAGCTGCCTGAAGCCCCCAGCCCTTTCAAAAATTCAGCTTTGCGCTTCCATATCAGCTTCAGTGGCAGCTCATTTTTAACTTTTAACTGGAGTTCAGGCTGGATTCTTTTGTATTTGCTTCCAATCAGAAAAAGAAAAGCAAGCTTTGAAGTTTTCAAAGTCACTGGCATGTACTTCAGAAAAGGTCTACATCAGTAAAGCAGAAAACGCATCCTTTTCTTTGAAACAAGCAGATGGTGCATTTATTTATAGAAATCTGCTTACCAGAATATTGAGAGAGACAGACAGATACCACAGCAGATGTTTCAGGCAGAGAAATCAGTAAAGCAATGTTCTAAACCTACACAGGTAAACACAATGTATGGCTCAACTTTGCTAATGAAACCATGTGAACTAGGGAATTGCGCCGTGGGTTGTAACGTTATAACCCACACTCTATTCCTGGCTTTGCTGGGGGACTTTGGATAAGGATATCGAAATCATTTAACCTTAATAATCCAAGTCCATGAACCAGAAGTGCCTTTTCCACACAGTGCCAGCGGTGCCCCTGGCGAGCCGGACATGGCCCCGCAGGAACCCCGGTGGGACATGCAGCACTAAGACGGACCAACAGGGCCCTCGGCTGCCCTGTGCCGCTGCAGCGCGACAAGGAGGGGAACGACGACGACGACGACAACGGAACAGCGCTTGCCACAACAACCTCTGCCAGAGGCTACCGTTGTCTATTTTTCCTCACAAACTTCTGGCCTTGAACTAGACGATTACCTGAGTCAAAACCAGCTACAGTGCCCCTCACTGACTATCGCTAGTGGCAATTCTGCATTCAGTGGCACTGCCGAAAAAACAATGCCAATAACCCGCTGGTCTTCATTCGCGATTCAGCTGGTATTAAGCCAAAACGTGCCGCGAGGACACGGACTCCGGCCAAGAAGCCGCCTCCACAACGCGCCCGGCAAAGCGCTAACAGAAACCGGAGACTTTTCCAGGAAATCCCGGCAGCCGACGGCAGCTCGGGAAGCTGGGCCTGGCGCCCGCAGACACCGCCCCTCGCCGAGGCCCCTAACGGCCCCAGCCCTCGCTCCGCCTGCTCTAACGGAACATCCCCAACGCCCACAACCACAGACGGGCTCCCCAGCTCCCGCCCCACGGGCGGCGACCCACTGAGGGAAAGGGCGCGGGACGCCGTTCCCCTTCCCAGCCGTACCTGGCAGCTACGCGCCATCCCTGCGGGCTCGGGTCCCCGGTCCGGCCGAGGGAGACGGACCGGAGGCGCCAGGCGCCGCCGCCCGACGGGAAATGGCGGAAGGGGCGCTGTGGCGCAGGACTGGGGCGGGACTGGCGGCGGCCCGGCCCGCCGCGGCCCGGCGCGGGGGGGTAGGCCGGCCTGGCCGTGTAGGGCCGTCGGGCCGCGGCCTTAGAGCGCCGCTTCGGCAGGAGCGGGATCTGCGGCTGGCCGGCGGCCGGAGGCTTACCTGGCAAAGCACAGGTCCTCTCCCCACACTCGCGGAAAGCGGCTTGTGTCCTTGTTTCGCTTTCTTTTACGCGCCTCGTGTGTCGTCCCGTCCCCGTCCCCCCCCCCGGACTTTGATGCTCGTTGTCGTGAAGGAAGTCCCGGCGGAAAGCTGCGGAAGCGCCTGCTGATCCCCTTCCTCCTTTGTGGTCTCCTTGTCCTTAGTGTTGAGGGAGCGTTGATGCTCCCGAAAAGTGTTTCGTAAAGATTTGCCTTAATGGTTACTCGAATGGATGTGGTGTCCTCTGTCCAAGTATTTTCTGATAGCGGAAACTGCAGTAATGTGGTATTAAATATAGCCTGTATCACGCCAGGTGGGGCATCTTCACAAGAAGATCTTGGCACCTACCTGAGGCGAGCGAGGGGTAAGAAACCAGGTCTGGTTAGTGGCGGTGTCCCACTGCACCCATGGCCTCACTGACTACACCTCCTTTCCTGTCGGCCCCATTTCTTCACTCTTGCGGACACGTGTAATTTTGGGAGTTGTTTGGCCATTGGACATGATGTTATGCTGCATTTCCTTAAGCCATACAAGGCAAAGCAAACCTGAGATTTCCAATCACCATCTACAAACTTTTTGGTTAAATATATGTATTGCTTTAACCCATGAATAGCTTAAAAGTAGTGAAGACAGTTTTTCTCCATTTTACTTGATGAAGAAATTACTTTGGATCTGAGATGCAAACTGAAAAAGTCCCAGTTCCAACTAGAAACTCTAAACAGGCTAAATTCACTGTATGGCTTTGCTTGAATTTGTCTCATGAGTGAGTATTATATGTGGCACCGTTATTTGTGTTTCTTGATTCCAGTTCTAGACTAACTTTTTGAAGGGCAGAACGTTTACCTGGAAGCAGAGTCTGGAATGAAAATCAGAAGCACAATTGACATTTTAATGATATTCTGCCTTGATCAGTTCAGCCGCAATAGTACTGTGCCTTTCGGCATGCCTACATCTGCTTTCTACCTCTGACACTACCTTCCCATTGCTCACTCATCTTCTGCCAATCCAAACATAAAGGTTTCCTAAACTCTAATTTTTATTTTGGTTTTGTTTCATTTGTTCCAGCACACTTTTTTTTCCTTAAGGAGGTTGTTTTACCTGTGAGCCTTTCTATTACTTGTTTACTGCTTTTTCAGCATTGTCTTTGGTGAAACCTCTTTCTAATTTTCTGCTGTCTTTGCAAAAGTTCCCCCAAACTCTGCTGTTCTTTCCTGCCTATCAGATGAATTCAGTGGCTCTTGTGGTCTCTGAGCACTTATTGCTGAAGACGCTGAAATGTATCTGCACTTTTTTCCTCTTTACGTTTCCTTCTCCCTTTTTCTGATCATTCCTTGCCTCTCCACTTCTTTAAACTATAAATACAGCAAAAAGGGAGATCTTCAGCTTTCTTGCCAGCCTTCCTCATTTTCTCCAGTGATAATGCTGCCACTTGGTCATGCGGTGAGTCTTCTGTCTGGCCTAGGTACAGGAGGGATGAAGCAACCTTCAAGTCACTGGCTCCATTGTATGGGGGGGTGAGAGTGGTGAGGGGAAAAAAGCTTAAGTGAGCAACAGCTGGAGGGAAAAGAGTTCAGGAGCTTTGGCTCATGCAGGAATTGGCTGCTTTGCCTTTGAGTCTTTAGATGCAGGGACTCCTTCACGTGCTTGCCTACCTACCTCGTGATGAGGAAGCCAGCAAAAAGGAGACCATGTTATGGGAGAAGTCTTTCACCAATATTTGTAGGGGTAAAGGGGGAAGAATTTTGCTGGGAGGAGTAAGGACACCAGCCTTCAGCCTAAGTGATTGGCAAAAAAGCCAGAAAACCGTTGAAAAATGTTTCCAAGGGAGCCTTTCAGAAAAGGTGTCCAGTGCATCAAGTTCCCTTTTTATAGGTCCCCAGCTAGTGGCTCCAGGGAAGTCTTTATATCCACGCAGTGACTGCTGAGTAAGCTTGTTTGTAAATGTCTTACAACAAAATTACAGTTTGCCATATTGCTTGTGTGCTGGTATTTGTGTCATCCTTTACCCGTGCTCAAAGCCAACATCATGATCTCTGGTATCACTGAATATTTTAACTTTAAGGTATGTGGTTTTTTGCCTTTGCTTTTTCCGTTCCATGGCTGCTGGCTTATTGTTTTTGCTCAGACTAATGAGAGAACACCCAGAACTGAATTGTTCCCTTGGTGAGTAGCACATCCTTGAGCTGCAAGGTTGCTGAACTACCTGAACAGCACTTGATCCTTTTTGTAAGTTAAAATCCCTCTCACTTACATGTGGTATCTGCTAATGTTCTGCTTTCTTCCTCCATGCAGAATGTTCTTTCTAACTAGCATCAAGATCTGTCCTGGTTTCAGCTGGGGCAGAGTTAATTTTCTTCACAGAAGCCGGTACGGGGCCGTGGTTTGGAGCTGTGCTGGGAACAGTGCTGGTAACCCAGGGCTGTGTTCATTCCTGCTGAGCAGCGCTCACACAGCGTCGATGCCTTTCCTGCCCCTCGCCCCACCCCAGCAGCGAGCAGGCTGGGGGTGCAGGGAGGCTGGGAGGGGGCACAGCCGGGACAGCTGACCCCAGCTGGCCCCAGGGATGTCCCATGCCGTACGGCATCATGCTCGGCATGTACAGCTGGGGCAAGAAGAAGGAAGGGGGGGACATTCGGAGTGATGGCGTCTGTCTTCCCAAGCAACAGTTGTGTGATAGAGCCCTGGAGCTTCCCTGGAGATGGCTGAACACCTGCCTGCCCGTGGGAAGCGGTGACTGAATTCTCTGTTTTGCTTTGCTTGCGTGCGCAGCTTTTGCTTTACCTGTTAAACTGTCTTTGTCTCGACCCACGAGTTTTCTCACTTTTACCCTTCTCTTTCAGCATCCCGCTGTTTGGGCAGTCAGTGAGTGGCTGTGTGGGGCTTAGCTGCCTGCTGCGGTTAAACTACGACAGGGTCTTTCTTACATTCTTTGCCATTCCTGTAATTAAGCCTTTCCTGCATTTGTTTATTTTTGAAATAAGGAAACTCCTTACTTGGACTAATTTTTCATAATATCATGCTTTTTATTTCTACTTAAGTAGGTTTTTCCTTCCATGGGCTTCAGAGCCTATTTCAGGGGATGGGAAAATACTATAATATCATAG
The DNA here is from genome assembly GCF_964289735.1 of Phaethon aethereus. Classification (NCBI taxonomy): domain Eukaryota; kingdom Metazoa; phylum Chordata; class Aves; order Phaethontiformes; family Phaethontidae; genus Phaethon; species Phaethon aethereus. Next base: position 117,731,248 of record NC_138575.1, on the reverse strand, counting down.
GTGAGATGACTAAGGAGAGAGGTAAGATGGTCTGTTTTCAAAGGTACTTGACCCTTCCAACCCCTGGCTATTCTAGGGCGAGTTACAGGTTGTTGGCAGTTCTTGTAACTAGGATTAAAGTGAAAAATTACATGTCCAAGATTATCCTGTATGTTGGTGGTGAAGGAGAGCTAGAACTTATTTTCACAAATTTTTGGTCAAGTTACCAGGTCATAGCTATTACCAATATAAGTATACATTGCTTCCTATAATGATCTGTCCATGACTTAGAGGTGAATGTATCCTTGGGTGCTGAAATATTACTTCCACTCCTAGCTGCTCCTGATTCTGGAGGACTCAGCAAAGCACTCTCACTCAGGTACTGACCCAGTGCGGACAGGGAGGAGGGTAGCACTACAAGCAAGGAGTAGTGTGGATTTGGCTAGTGCAGAGAATAAAGCTTCTTGATTTTGGCAGCTCAGCTTGCATTTCCCATGAAAGAAAAATTGTGCTGAAGCCACAGGGATGCTTAGCTGTACCAGGAATAAAAGTCTGTAATGAAAACTCCAGTAGTTTTTGTTGGTAGCTTTTTGTTTGCTTGTTTTGTTGGTTGGTTGGGTTGGGTTTTTTGTTGTTTTTTTTTAATGTAGAGAATGGCTCCATCTGTTGCACTTCATGTGAAAAATTGCCTGTAGAATTTGTAAGTGAAATGGGGAGCCTGTCCTTTGGCTCTGCCATAGTAAACACTGACATTATTCTTCAATGAAAATTGGGAAGAAATTGCACAGACTAAATACAGTGGTCTCGCAGACAATTATTTTCTTAGTTCTGTTAATGTGTGTGTGTGTGTACACACATGGGTGTTTATCCATAAATGTCTATTTGTGTGCATGTAACTGGTTGATCCCTTGCTCTCTGAGAGACTGTGTGATGTGTTACTTGCACAAGGTCAATGCTGGGTGAAGAGCAGCTTGTTACATGTGAAGCATGCCGTGTAGAACTAATACTGGGGAGGAAGGAAGGCATTTTTAGGAATTAACTGAGATGCTAAATTTCCTATTCAACAAAGGCATCTGCCCTCTATTTCTCAGTTTCTATTGTGGCAAAATAAGGCTACGTAAAATAGTCTGGAGGGTTCACCGTGATTCATCTGTTACAGTGAGTCAAATTTAATTTACAGTAAAATTATTCCTCAGGATTAAATGTGCCACTGCTAACCCATGAAATACATGATTGTTAAAAGAGCAGGAAGTTTTTAAACTAGATTAAAAACTAATATAAGAAAGGCAAAGTTTACAAAAGGTTAACACAGAGGAAGTCACTCTCATCCATTTGTTCTGTTCTGGGCAGAGAGAGGCGGTTGCTCTTTCATTAGGGCAATGGCAGAAACATTTCCTTCTGTCTTTTAGTACTTTATGTCTGAATTTGGAGCAGGAATCCTAACACACAGCACCTGGGTTAAAAGTTAGATTTTAACCCTGGCAAAGCAAGCACCCTCTCTTCAGTTGTCATTTTGCTACTCAGGTTTTGAATGCAGGGCTGTCTGGAAGGAAACTCTCATCAGTCTAGACCGACAACACGGTCAGATCATCGCTGTCTACGCAGGCCAAAGCTTATGGAGATTGTTCAGAGGTCCAAAGTATTCTGAGCATATCACAAAAAGATCATCCTGTTCCTCTCTGGAGCTGCTGTGGTACCCGGAGAAGCCAAAGGATCGCCAGCTGCGGGTGCAACTGCTGCTGTAGAACTGGAGGAGTAAGCACAGCAGCTAAACGCCCGTGGCAGTCCCTGCGCTGTGCTGCACAGGGTGGTAGTTACCAACCTTTCTGGAATAACAGACCACGGTCACAGCTCCTCCCTTGTAGCTGCTCAGCCTAATGATGCTCAATAGTTTTTACTATTCAAGGTGATCGCGTGAGTATGTCATACCCCAGAACGGGCGGTAGCCTGAAGATAATTCAAGTGATCATTTCAAAATAACTCGACAAGCTGGTATTTATCCTGAAGTTATGCACTGGTACATCTGGTTTTACCCCCGATATGAAGAAAACACCTAGTGTGCACATAGGTCTTGTTTGGTTTGACCTGATTTCTGCTGATAGCTGCTTCTGTTTCACACCCTGAAACATCCTGTTTTCTGCCATTCATACACCATGTTGACCTTTTTGACTGTCTTATTGTTACTGGGGATCTCAGATTGCAAAATAATTGCTATAGTAGTTGGCTATTGATAGGTTTGTTGGTAAAACTGCAAAGAAAGAGAGATAAAAGATGTAGAAAGACAGGACTGAGGTCTCTTATTTTCTTTGTGAATTCATGGGCCACTTATTTCATCTCACAGGTCCAACTGAGTTACCCTCAACTTTTCCATGTCCTGCGTTATTTCATCTCCTTACATCCCACCGCTGATACCTCTAGTAAGGGCCAATCCTCTGTATAGGGAGGGTTTCACTGAGTATATAAATGCTGGGAATTAATTAAAACTAGTATAAAGTGCTGTAAGCCTGTCTTCCAATTGCTATGCTTACTGTCAACATTCGTACTGGTGCACCTGATTTAGTGACAGTCTTAGGGAGGATATTGTTATACAATTTCCAGGTGTAGGCTTCTTTGTATAACTTTCCCTGATTATTTACTTCTGACACATCTATTTCAATTAAATCTTATTTCTGGTTTTGCTATCTTTTTTTTATTCTGAGCTCAACTGTGTGGACTGTTCTGAAACTTCAGTAGATCCAGAACTAGGAGAGACGGCCCCTTGCCCCTATTTTTTTTTTAAATTCGTGTACAGCCCTATACATTTTTTTTCTATGTTCATGTTTTGCAATCTAGGATCAGAAAGAAATAAAAAATGCGCAAGATTTTGAGAAGTAATTTTTAAGTCTTTCCTGACTAAAGAAATTGGAATGTGATCTTTTCTGGCCTGAAGGTGATGCTGTTTCTCTAGGAAAAAGTATTGGAAAAGACATTGAGGCTAAGTCTTGTAGAAAGTACGTACATTAAAATTAGATATACACTTATTTATGCTCTTCGACTTTGTGTTAATATGATTTCATCAACAGTTTGGAAGACTGAGACGTCTCTTAGCAGAACTCAAATATACTTTATTAAACCTTCCAGCATATCATGGACAAGCACACTAAAAATAGGAGCCATTAATTTTTTTAATTCACACATATCTTTAGTCTCTCTTCTTGTGTTGGTCATATGCTTTGACATGCTTTCAGATTTGTTGGTGGGAGAGAGGTGTGGTTTCTTTGTGCAAGTACCCACAAAAGATACTTATGCTTGTTTGTTTTGAAAGATTTCACTGTGCAAAGCCAAGAGACAGAGTAGGTTTCTGATATTACTTCAGTACCTTGCAAATGTCTCATGTCAGTCAGTTTTTACCACCTCTGTGTTTTGACTCAAATTGTAATATACAGGCAAATTTCTGAATTTTGGCCCAACTTCCTTGTCCTTTTGTCGGCTTAGGAAACTGGTGAGATTCTTCTCCTTTTTACAAAGAAATCTTTTGTTTCTTGAAAGATTGCTTAAAATCCAATTCCAGTCTTAGATGTCTGTAGGATGTGGCCTGTCACCTTCAGGTGTCACCTGTCTCACCCTTGTGTCTCACCATGCAGGCCAATTCATCCTGATGGGGGAGAGAACTTGCCTCATCCTCAACTTGGGTGGGTGGAGAAAAGTGTCACCTACTGCTTTTGGTGGTGGAGCCAGAGATGCCATACATTTCAGGTGGGGTGCCAAGCACAACCCTTGGTTGTTTTTGGAGTATGAGAGAATGCAGGACTCTAGAATAGGTTAGACAGCGGGTGCAGGATTTTTTTCTTCCACACAGGCATATGTTGCGTCTGCACAGTTCAGCATGTTCAGAAATCACCTGGAAAAGGGAGCAGGCAGACAAAGTTTGCTGCTAGTGTGAAATTATGCAGGGTAGAAATATTTTGTGATACTTCCCAGCTGCCACTGGGCTACTGGACAGATTAGAGTGGCACATGAAACGAAATGTGAAGATATGACTAGACGCTTAACCCATTTTTACATTATTCTTGGGGTCTGTGCTGCATGAGACAGGTTATGGGTATAACTGAATTTTAGGTGTGATGATGAGCTTATGTCCTTCTGGCTGCAGACTCAGGAGGACAGACCCAGACTGCAGGACATCCAAGCCAGGTGTGCTGAGGGAAAACAGGATTTTGTGAACATGGGCTGTTTCAGTGCCTGTGAACTCCCAGAGGTTCACAGAATCACGGAATCACTAAAGTTGGAAAGGACCTTCAAGATCATCAAGTCCAACCATTAATCCAGCGCCACCATGTTCCCTAAGCCATGTCTTGAAGCGCCACATCCTTGTGGATTTTCAGGTACTGTGAAGGCTCCAAACTCCACGTGAACCTAATAGGCACCATGACTCCAGGAACATAGCTGAGCTCCTACATACAACTGCCCCGTAGAAGCAATAAAATCCGCAGGCATGCCAAGACATGTGAAACTCCGTGTTACATAGACCTGGTGGCATTTCAGCTGCACAGGGAACAATCCTGTTTCGTGTTTGCAGAAAATGGACTGTCCATCAGATCTTTTCCTTGCCTAAGCCTCTACACCTGGGTTGTGGAGGTCCTTGCTGTACAGGATCTGCTGCTTCTGTCTTACACGCCTTGCACTGCATCCTGCCTGCGTTGTATTGTGAGTCAAGTAGCTAACGAGTTCTCTCTGGGTAAAGATAGCTGTCGGGCCACGCGCGTATAAAAGGTGACTACTGCTGATTTCTGACCTTTGGCTGGGATTTTGAGACACTTCTGTAACAACAATGACAAATATTACCTTTCAACACTGTTTATTCTAGAGAACCTGCTAACTTTTCTGTGAAAATTTCTGCCTTAAGTAACCTTGATAATTTTCTCAGGGGATATGCAGGTGCTAGACTGAAGCCTCGCTTACTATGATCTGCAAAATTTAATTTGATCTCTACATGATTCATTATGTAGAGAATCACAACTGGAAACATTGTCCCTGCTTGGACTAGGGAGATGTAGAAGAGGAATTGGGACTCCCTGTTGTCTAGTAAACGCTTTTCACCCTGTAATTTGTCCCATACTCTTTGTCTGGAAGAAAAGAACTAAAGATGGGAAGCATTTTCTCAGTTTTGTAGTGGCTTTTATGTGATCTTTAAAATATGGTTTGTGTTTGAAAATGGAGGTCTGAATAAGCCTTTAATTTCTGGTTGGGTAATCAGTATTGGCAGCTTACTGCTTGTTAAGCAGTCTTAATAAAAGTTTGGTTAAATTTATGTGCAACTTTATATGACAGATAGGAGAAGAGTGCTAGACAGTACTTGCCCATGGCCTCACTCTTTGGCTGACGCACACAGTGCAATGTTCTTATGAAAAAGGGAGCACTTCAAAATATAACTCATGCCTGTTTTAAACTTTGGCTGAAGATCTAGTCAGGGATTAAAAAGAAAGTTTTAGCAAGTACAGTGAAGTATAGCTCATTCAGGATTTCACAGTTCTGGGGTAGTTATAGGGATTGCAATGCATGAAGCACGAGGACCATGTATATTGTGCTGGTTTCGGCTGGGGCAGAGTTAGTTTTCTTCACACTAGCTGGTACGGGGCTGTGGTTTGGAGTTGTGCTGGGAACAGTGCTGATAACACAGGGGTGTTTTTGTTGTTGTGAATGAATTCCTTATTTTGCTTTGTTTGCGTGCGCGGCTTTTGCTTTACCTGTTAAACTGTCCTTGTCTTGACCCACGAGTTTTCTCACTTTTACTCTTCTGATTCTCTCCCCCGCCCCACTGGTGGGGAATGAGCAAGCGGCTGCGTGGGGCTCAGTTGCTGGCTGGGGTTACACCACAACAATATGTATACTTCCCAGATGGGTGGGCAGGAAACAGTACTTATCCTTGCCTTATAATGGCACAATGGAAGTCCATGATTATGCTTCTAGATGGGACACTTGTTTTGGGTGGGAAGATGTGGCCACTTGCCAGTGTAAAATTAACCTTGCAGGGAGTACCGCACCTTTGTTCCTAAAGATGGTGGTCTCTGAAGTCTAAAGCTTGGAGAGAATTCCAGGTTGCCTATTTTTCCTATGTGTAATGATAAAGGGCTTTTTCACGTATTACTGCATATTTTTACAACTTACTCTAAGTGTGTTGTATAGAATAAATCAAAATCTACTTTTACTACTACTAGTAGTACTAATTGTGTGGAGACAGTTTTTGTACAAACAAGTTAACATATGAACTCTTTTCCATGTAACTACATCTCTGTGCTTTGGACATGGCTGTTTGCAAGCCAGATGCACCAATCAGTACTTTAGATCTCTTCTTCGTTAATTTAAAATCATGTTACTGTTCATTACTTGATTGAATACAGCATGCCCCTTTCCATCCTATTAATTAAATACTTTCTCCTGGATGAAAGGTAGTTATAATACAGAGAAGTCTTAAGTAAAAAAAAATCAAAGAAAGAAAACAAAATCAGGACAACGACTGAGTATTTTAGTATGTTTAAAATGTCTACTATAATGAGTACTTCCAGCAACTAAGCACAATACTGTATCATCACATAGCAGCACTGAGTGTAAGGAAAATAACCTTCATGCAAAGCCCCAGTGAAACATCCATTGGAATCCATGGAAACATCCATGGAATAAGCCATGAATGAGATCGTTGTACAGTTTAAATATAAAATACATGTGAGAAAATATGTTTTAATACTTACTAATTGGAAGATCAATTACAGAGAATTAATTTGCCTGGCTAATATTACTAACAACTTACCCTCTTTATTAAAGTGCTTCTTCTAGCCTCTGATGCCTTGGTATGTCCCATAACTGAGTTGGGATCTGATTCAGTATCGCACTAACAGTGAATTTGGTACCTGGCCCATAGTTTTCACTGCTTGTAGTGCAATCAATAAAACAATATAGGTATGACCTGTTAAGCCAAATTCTGCATGAACTCATGCCACCTCGGTGAAGTCAATTAACCTAGTAGGGTTTGCAGTAGGGTCATACAGAGTCTGGTCTCTGGTGATTTATATTCATTAAAAACCAGCACTGAGCTCGAAGACTATCGAATACTTTCTGGCGCTGCGAAACACTCAGAAATGGTTTGATTTTTTTTCAGAATACTCAGTTTTGGATGAGCTTTAATCAACCTGTCATTGATTAGCACCTGGTAGGAGTAGAGAGATGCAGAAACTGCACAGTCCTGGAGCATATGATAACATATTATTCCCAGTGTGGGACCATTAGTCTCACAGTTTTCTCAGATAAATATAAACATAGAAACATGTAATAAGTGTTACTCAAAGCAGACCATGCATCAGCTGGGATTTCACTGTCTGCGGGTTTTAAATTCAGTGGTGTCCCCAAGGGTTAATCAATATTGATGGCAATTATTCATAGTCTACACACCACTTGAAATGAACGATTCTATTTTTCCTGTTTTGCTTTGTCTTTTTGCTAAGGTGTAACACAGAAATACCTAAATAATAAAAAGAATGCATTGGAGCTGCAGCGGGCTGACAGATTTATTTTGTATCGGGTGTTGTGCAGTAAGTCTCCGTTACCTTAGTCCTTTGGGAGAAGGACGATGTGTAGCAGATCTCTTCGGTGCAAAAGAATGAAAAATCCCAACAACCTTGATTTGAGGGATACGTGAAGACTGTAGCTCAGCGGGGTTTATTTCTGTTTTCCCTTTTGTAAGCTTCAGCTTCTGGAAAGCTGGCAGCTTAGGTCCCTGGGAAGTTTTTCTCAGTATTTGACAGGCATTCTAACATGAAATGCATGCAAACCACAGTATGGTTGCTAAATAGAGGTGATGGAACTTAGGAGTTACTGTAGCCCTGCAAGCATTTACATACATCCTCGGTCTTACTCGCACAAATTGTCTCAATGAACTAAATGAGGTGCTCAAATCCTTACATGAGTGCATGTGAGTAAATGGCCTTAAAATGGCAGAGAAAGACTGTAAGATCTTCCCTTGCCCAGCAGTGGGATTTTCATTCTGTCAGGATCTGGACATTTTGTTTGCAAACGACTGGCTTACGTTAGTCTGGCGCAAAGATTTCTGCTGCGCTCCTTGGATTTTGACTACTCCTTTTAAGTTTTGAATCGGGTGAGATTTTTTTGCCTCGCAGGAGTGTTTGAGTAGATGGGCAAAAGAGCAAGTGAGTGGCATTGGAAACTGCCCAGCTAGTGAAGGGCTGCAGGCCCCATATGCAGAATGTGCTGGGGTGGACCTGGGAAGTAGGCTTCACAGATGTGGGCAGAGATCTCTCTTTCTGTGGGTATCTTGTTCTCGAGAGCGTAACTCCTGCAGTCTCAAACATTGAGCCTCACTGTTTTCATGTTTTCCCTCCCTCGATGCTTTCCGTCTTGTAAGTAATCACTTAATGGCATGTCAGAGCTTAGGAGAATCATTGTTAATATTACAATAACGTAATTGGCAGCTCAGCTGGCAGCAGCCAACTGCAGACGATGTTTCTACACGGGATGATGATTTTCAGCTTGCCGTGAAGATGCATTTCTATTAGCTCTGTAATGGGAAATCCAAAAAAGAACAAAGTTAAAATAGGAGTTTGGTTAGAAATGTGGATGAGGGCAGAAGGGGGGTCCCTGGAGAGTCCCAGGGAAGAGGGGTGTAGTTCATGTGACAACTCAGCGGTTTCTCCCTCTTGCAAACCCAGTGCAGCCTAAGTTTGAGGCCCAGTTTACTGACCACCAGTGAACCTACAGCTCTGAGCAGTCAGGCTTAAATTGTGTTCTGGGATGTGTCTGAATGTGTTGACCCTCTTGGAAAACTGCAGAGTTTCCCAAATGGCCGGGCTGAAGGGGAGAGCTGGAGAGGGTGGATTCCCCTCCAGCCGTGCCTTTTACAGGAGGGCAGTGGGCCTGATGTTTTTTTTGCTGCAGCTCATTAGTCCTTTATTTCACAACACGTTTGAGGTCTTTGCCAACACTTTTAAGATCTGTAGCACCCATGCTTGTGGAGAGCAGCAAAACCACCAGTTTAGCAAGACTCAGTGTGTTTCCTTTCACTTCGTATGGGTTTTTTTTTTGCTAGTGAGAGCATTTCCTTGAGTACGGTAGGTAGCACTTTGCCCCAGAAAGAACACAGACCTATCCGGCCACTGGACACTCAGTGGCTGCAAGAAGATGGAGAGTTACCCAGGAATTTTATTTTTCTTATTTTTTTTTGCAAATTGTAGGACAAACTGCTAACAGTCACCGTGTAAAAAATGACATTGTTCAGTCTGATTAGTATCCTTTATCTTGGGGAAATAACGTGTAGTTTTGCCAGAAGGTGGCAATTGGAAACACTTATTGGAAAACTCCGTTCATTTAATTTTATAATTTGGAACACCTTATAATAAAGGGATTGAGTCTGTAGTGGGGATGTGTCTTTAATTATCATTAGACCTCTGCTTTTGATTAATGCTGCTAATTAGTTTCTGTCCTTGACTTTTTCCAATTAAGGAGTAGATGCCTTGGTTCTAAACACCTGGGCATATTATCTAATTAGATGAAAGAAACATGTACTCTCTTTGTAGGTAATTATTTTAACTTTCAGTACTTGCTTTGTACTAAACAGAGGTAGTTCTCTCTCTTTGGGTGATGGCACAGGAAACGTCAAGATACCAGTGAGCAGCATGGTGGGTGTGAGCCATTTCTGGCTGGTAATTTTCTTGATTTCTGACAGACATAGACCTCAGGAAGGAGGAAACAAAACAAATTAAAAAGCAAGAAAAGGAAACGCAAGATTGTGCAACGCAGCTCCTTAAATCAGCCTAAGGGCAAAAAACTTGAATTGCTTTCAGAAGGAGTAGCCACCTGAATACATTTAAGGGCCTGGCAGAGTCTGCTGGCATATGTATTTGAAAACTCTCTACTCTCTTCTGATTGAGAAGAAGCAGCTTCTTGTGCAATGGGCTCCCAGGACACCTCAGGGGAAGGAAAAGGAGCAGCTTCAGGAAAACTGGCTGCTGTCCCTCAGCTGCACCTCTCCCTGGCCTCCTCCCTGAAGGAGCTGCCCAAATCCACCTGAACACGATGGTAACATCTGCCTGGGAGACCCGACAAAAGCGAATGCTGTGTTCTATGGATCTGGCTGTCACAAGCCCCTGTGTGGGGCTGTGCTCCCTCACCCTCCTGTGGGACGGGTTATGTGCAGTTCCTGTCACTCTCTTACTTGCTGCCATAATTTGAGGTGTTGTCCTTAATCTCCAAATTCTCCCTGGGGATCGTTACAGTTCTGGCTGGCTGGGGGACAAGGCAACCTCTTTCCCGGTGGGCTTTACCGAGAATTGAAACCAGCTAGCAGACTCCATCCTTTTGATCCCTAGTTCTGCATCTTGGAAGCTTTTAAGAACAGAGGACTTTTGAACCAGTGGTTTGTCTCTCGTGTTAGCTTTGTAAGGTGCATTTTGAAGATCTTAGCTGAGACTGAACTCATGCAACGCAGGTAGTGTATAAAGCAGGTGCATCCCACAGCCTGCATCTCCAAGTGAGCATCCCACCCCACTTTGTATAAACAAATAAGGCAAAGTTTCAGACCCAAAGAGCTTACTATCTAAACTGAAAAAATATGGACTACCACATCTGGAGTATGGGTTATCCATATTCTTGTCTTAAAAAAAAAGACAGAAAAAAAGAAGGAAGAAGTTGTAACTGAGGTTTGTGTGTATTGGTGAGGACAGGGAGGGGACTTACAGATGTCAGTAAGGGTTAGAAGGGGCTGTGGAGAGAGGACTGTAGCACAAGGAGACAGGAAGAAATTGAGAAGACTCTGAAGAGCATTAATGCTGGCATGTGACATTTCAGTGACTGAAGGGCTGACTGGTGTATGGGAGGGAAGACAGAGGTTTTTTGTATTTATTGTGGTAAGATTTTTTTCTGTGTGATTTCTAAAGCAGCAGAAACATGGTAGGCAATGATGGTAAGACAAGTGAAGTGCCCAAAACAGTGTCTTGCCACATGCCGTGACATCCTTCACATCTTTGTTTCAGGAGTAAGCTGCTTCTTAAACTGTCAGAATTGCAAGGCTGAGAAATTAAATTGCTTGCTTTTTTTTTTTTTCATTAGTACAGATAAAAATAAACAATATTTGTGTGTATATATATGCATATGTGTATATACCCTGTTCCTGGAGATACAAGAACTGAATGAATGCACAGGAAAATTTTTCAAGTGTGTTTTGGAAAAGCATTCCTTTGCCAGAACATTACCTACAGACCCATGTCACAGGGATGATAGCTGGTCACTCTTTGTACTGGCATTATTTTTTGTTGCCGGTGAGTTGTGGTCACCATTGTTCATTCTGGTTTTTGCACTGTCGCAGTGATCCCCTGGTGGAGTCAACATTATGATCCTTTTTGAACTGCCTCCCATAGGTGTTGTGCATGGGGGAGATCTTAGAGGGCACTTGGGTTCCAGTGGAAGTCAGTGAACGTGAGGTACCTGTTAATCTCAACCATATTTGAAAATATTCTGTTCTTCTCATCCCTTCTTTTCTGAGATACGGGATGAGGGTCTACATAAGCATCACTGACAATACTTTGTTGTTTCCTTATGAAGTAATGGTACTAGTGCTTCACAAAGACAATAATTGTAACTGTATAGCCATCAACTTGCCAAGAAAATAGCATCCAACCACAGTGCAGAGACAAATGATCACTAGCTGCAGGATGACAGCGGTGCTCCTGTGCAGCTTGCCACAGACCCCTACTCAGAAGATGCATCACAAGCAGCATGGCCAGCAGGTCGAGGGAGGTGACTCTGCCCCTCTGCTCCATTCTGGTGAGACCCCACCTGGAGTCCTACATCCAGCTCTGGAGCCCTCAGCACAGGAAAGACATGGACCTGTTGGAGCGGGTCCAGAGGAGGCCACAGAAATCATCAGATGGATGGAGCACCTCTGCTGTGAGGACAGGCTGAGAGAGTTGGGGTTGTTCAGCCTGGAGAAGAGGAGGCTCTGGGGAGACCTTACTGCAGCCTGCCAGTACTTAAAGGGGGCTTCTAAGAAAGATGGGGACAGACTTTTTAGCAGGGCCTGTAGTGATAGGACAAGGAGTAATGGTTTTAAACTAAAAGAGGGTAGATTTAAATTAGGTATAAAGAAGAAATTTTTGACAACAAGGGTAGTTGCCCAGGTTGCCCAGAGAGGTGGTAGTAGAGGGTTCCAGCTCCATCCCTGGAACCATTCAAGGTCAGGTTGGACGGGGCTCTGAGCAACCTGGCCTAGTTGAAGATGTCCTTGCTCATTGCAGGGGGGTTGGATTAGATGACCTTTAAGTTCATTTCCAACCCAAACTATTCTGTGATTTTATGATTCTACCCTCAGTCAAGCAGAGATTTGATATACATCTGCTTTTCCTGAGCCATCAGCCCAAAAAAGCCCAACAGGATACTTGTTTGTTTTTCTTTTTAGAATTAAGAACTAGAAGAAGGTTTTTGTTCTCTAGACAACTGTCCAATAGCTCGGGAACTGCCAGTTAATTGAAGACTGTCTACACACAGGAGATAAAATCATGGAATAGTTTGGGTTGGCAGGGACTTTAATGGTCATCTAGTCCAACCCCCCTGCAATGAACACAGACTTCTTCAACTAGACCAGGCTGCTCAGAGCCCCGTCCAACCTGACCTTGAATGTTTCCAATGTTTCTCTTTTTCCAGTCTCCAGTGTCTTCACCTGACTGCCAGGACTTTTCAACTATCATGGAGAGTTGGCTTGGCAACTACATCAGCCAGCTCCCTCAGGACTCTGAGATGTATGAGACTTGTGTATGTACAGGTTCCTCAGGTGGTCTCAAACCTGATCTTCTCTTATGGTGGGAGGGACTTTGCTCCTCCAGTCCCCATCTTGCTGTCCGTCCCCTTGAGAGGTGTGGGAAGAGACACTGCCAGTGAAAACTGAGGCAAAGAAGTCATTGAGTACTTCACCCTTCTCCTCATCCGTTGTTACTAGGTTACATAGGAAGGTGGCAGGACCTGCTGGTGCATTTAGACCTTTAGCAAGACAACCCTTAGTTGTGATCTTTCTTTATACAATCCATTGAGCTGTTGGGAACATCTGTAAAGTTGCAACATGCAGGGAGCTGCAGGGGACTACTCTGCAACTAAACGTTGATTTGCATATAGTATTGATTCAAAACCAACAGTTTTTGAACCAGCTGGAATTATAAAGCATTCACATTAAGTTAAATACAGTTTATTTAATTGAGAACAGTTGAAAGATTGCAGAAACATATTTTCCTAGCCGATTTGCCAATATAAATTTGAATGGCCAAAGTGGCAACTTCTTCAGAGCACTTTGAATTCCTTGTATGGAAGCCACTATAAAAGTGCAAAGTATTATCATGCTAAAAATGCATTGTAGTGGAATGTCATGATTCTGCATATAAAATCATAAAACTATCATTTTCCTTGTTTGCATAAACAACTCACTTTACACTTCCAAATAATGGATGGAAATCCAGAGAGGATTAAAATAAATGAAGGAACAGATCATTTTCAAAGGCTAAAGATTTACAGCTCCTGGAGTTACAAAAGAATGAACTAACCACATTTCTTAAACTTTATTTTAAAGAAACCTTAGCATTATTTGCTTTGAAAATAAATTTTGCTCTAATCTATATTTATACTTGCAAAGATGGTGCCGGATCCCACAAAGCAGTCAGTTCTGATAATCCCTTTGTAAAGTTGTCCAGATTATCCTGTAACACAGTTGATGAAAAACTGAAGTTGTAAAGGGGTTCCCAGAAGTTTCAGAGACAGCTAAAGTGGTTATTTGGTATTTATTGAATTTTGTAGAGTAATGATAAGCCCAGTGCTGTGTCCTTGGACTTGGGATGCCTTGAGTCTGTTCCTTTCTCTTAGTTTGCTTGCTGATCTGTACTTACATGGGCCTCAGTTTCTTCTTTTCGACATGAAAATAATGACAGTGACTTTCAAAAAGAAGTTTTCTGTCTTTAACTCTGTTTAATTCCAGTTATGGTTTGTAAATAATTTTTACAGCTATTCTATCAGGTGAGGTCTGCGGTAAAAAATGTAAAATTTGGTAGAAATAAATTAACACCACTAGAACTTCTTTGGGATAAAAGTATTTCTCAGTGTTTGTGTGAGAGTTACCCTGACTCATAAATATGTATTTGTAATCGAGGCATTCTTTTTATCATCTATTTATTATTAATCCTCTCCACATCCATAACATGAGGAAGTGGTTCACATAAGTGTGGCCTCTTGTGTTGCTCAAAACAAAGAAACTTTATCTCATATTATTTAGTCATTTTTTGATAGCTGAAAATGTTAGTACATATTGTGAAAGAGTAGTTTCAAAACAATGCACAGCAAGTTTTTTTGAAAATGGATGTGATACAGTCTTTTTACTTGTAATACTTCATAGGATTCAAGGGAAAAAGCTCTTTTTTGGGGGGAAATATTAGTTTCAGTAGTTGCATTTTGTTTTCATGGCTTTATTTGTTATGAGACTGTATTTCTTTCTTGGAGGAAAGCATAGTTTAATTCAGAAGATAAGGGAAGAGATAATTTTTATCGTATTATTTCTTGTTGTGCTGTAACTACCTGAATGAGTCATGCCCAGAGTCCATGTTTTCTTCAGAAAGATCATTGGTTTGAACTTGGAGGTGTGTTAAAGTAAGTTTACTCTTTAGAAATAACCCTCATCAGTTCCTTTATTGTGTTTTCCATCGATAAATCTAAAAGATCTGTGTTAGCTTTAATCCACTGAATTTACCAGAGGGATTTGATGCAATTGATCTCAAATGCTTAATGATAAATCCCCCATATTTGGGATTTAACAGTGCATCCTCCAGCAGTTATTTTTCCTGGTGCATTAATTTCAAGCTTTTGGCTTAATGAGTTTAGCTTAACAGTGGCATGTAGTAGGGGCACTATTTAGGGCAATCCATGTGTATGATGCTTTAAATCAAATAAGTTTCATATAATATATATATTTAATATTCAGATTTGTCTTTTTTGAGGGTATTTTTCTCCTTGGTTTTCCTTTTCAGCAACTGTTTCCAGTGGGATATACCTAAATTGCTGGTGCAAACCACGGCTAAAAGCCTTAAGTCCTCTTACAGTAATCCCTATATAGCCTTTGCTAAATTCTGCCTCCAGTTTGCCTGTGGTAAAGTCCAGATTTCTAATGTTAGCCTTCCTTGGATCGAGGTAGAAGATGGGAAATAGATGTACTTCTGTATTTTTTCAAGTGAAATGGCAGCTTATTAAGGTGCTTATTAGAGGTTTAGACTTATGCTGTCATGTGGAAATGAAATACTGTTTTCCTTCTCTGTGCTACAAATAATGTGATTGGGACAATGTATTTTTTTTTTTCTCAAAGTTCACCACATCTTGACTTTCAGGCTATTTGTTCACTAAATACATTTCTCTGTGGCACTGAAAATAGGTGATGTTGGATTTTGTTCCTAGCCAGCTCTGAGGCAGAACGAAAGCCTTTCATGCATGAGCGTGATATAGGTCAATTCCAGTAGCTTTAATCCAAAACAGATTTTCAGTGTGTCACCTCTAGGAGCATGGAAGAACTTAGCAATCATTAAATGAAGTGGCAGCTTCTGCGCAGTGTCAGAAGAAACATGCCTTGAACCCCACGGCCTGTCTCCATGCACTGGCCCCAGGCACGTATGAACGTTCTTACAAGCTTTTACAAGCACCTGCAATGCAGAGAAGCGGGAAAAACCCAAGGGTGGTGTTGACTTGTGCTGACAGTCCTGTGTGTGATGATGAAGCAGGTAAATTGGAGAGAACTGTTGATCACACAGATGAGAAAATTGTTGTTGATTTCCCAGGCTGACTCAACCAATGTGATGCTACCTGCCCCAGGATTGGTGTTCAACCTAGGGGTTTGGGAAAGCAGCAGAACAAGTGTTGTCCTCCTGTCTGTTTAGTTAGTGCTGACAGCCTCAGCTGGCATGAGGGACTGTGAGAAAGTCTGTGAATACACATATGAGGCAAGATCACGTTTTGGTTTTTTTTTCTAGGCTGTCTAAAATGGGTACCCTGATCATTCACTCAAACCCAGAGACCACCAGCTAGTGGCAGGGACTTAGGAAAAATGTTTGAAAACAGGTAAGGACCTACTGAGCCAGAGAGAGACTTACTGAGTCATTCTATTTTAAACTTGCTGTCTGAGAAAAGAGGGAGCTGAATGAAAATATTGCTCGCTATTTAAATAATTTTTTGTGTTCTGATAAACTGTGACTAAGCTTTACCTTCCCTCCCACCCTGTGAAGCCTCTTGTGAGTTTATAGGTTTATATATTGTGTGGTAACAATACTGAAGGGAGAAGGTAACTTCAGCTAGCTCAGATCTTCCTGAAGAGTGGAAGGAGTAGGCAAAACACTGCTGCTTCATTACTGATTAGGGGCAGTTCCTGGCCTTTGCATCGGGCTTTGAAGGTGTCTTCTATACATGCCTAGGATGAACAGGTTTCTAATGTGCTATTTCCCATGGTTCTGAAAGGTCCTTCCAAACTTTGCGGGTTTGCTGTTGTGCAAGGTCTCTTTTGATGGAGGTTCCCAGCGATTAGGTTGCATGTCTTGAATCCATCGCACAAGCAGTGTACAAGTAGTCCTGGAGGCTTCTCTTTGCTACCAGGCACGGGACTGCTGCTGTCGCTGCACATGCTCTTTGGTCGTTTGCAGCGCTTTGTTCTAGTTGGATTATATCTCCTCCAGCAATTCTCCTGATCAGGAATTCTTCAGCTGCAGATAGACTTTCACCTTTGTCCTGTCAACTAAAGCCAACCAACTACCCAATCAATGACTGACAATGGCATAAAAAGTATATTCTCTTGTTTGGGCTACCAGCCATGGAAATGTTAGCACACTGCACACTCATTACCATACACAACAGAATTAAATGTAGATTTCCAAGGAGGGGTAAGCAGAAGTTTGTGCATAAATCCCCGTGAACAATGCTGTGGGCTTTGTGCAGCCCTCTGAAACTGTCCCCCTTAGTGTATGTGAGAGCATTAACTCCTTGTGGATGAATGTGTTATTGACTCTGAGTAAACAGCTCTTTTTAAAGACTCTACAAAGTGTTATTGGCCAATAATACACAGTAAATAGACAAAGAATTACACTGTGACAGTTAGAACAAAAGAGAGAGAGAGAAGGGTACAGATAATGAATCATTAATAATCAGGAGCTGTATGTTGCTTTTTAAGAGTTGCCTGAGGGAGGTAAGTGGGAGGGCTAAAACTCCTCCATGTGGTATGGACATCAGGCTGGCTGTGGGGCAGGCTGAAAGACGGTTTCTTTTTCATCTAAATGTGGCTCACTATTGATATTGTTAGACCCAGAGAGGTCTGTCCAAAGGCTCTAGCCATAGTCTTATGCTATGAGCTCATTTGAAATGCAAGGCCACGAATAGAGACCTGAGGAAAAGAAAGGGTCTCAGAAATAATATATTCTCCTTCCATAATGTTTTCTTCATATTTTTGGCTTACTGCAACCTACTACAATGTGTTTTGCCTACTAGTACTGGGCTTGATTTGCCTAGATCAGGAGGAAGACTATCTTCACATTGCCCTACTGCCTGCTCATCATGTAAAAGGGAGCTCTGCTCACCTGCATTTAACAGAGAAGAGGAGGGAATATTCTTCTTTTAATCTTTTAAATTACATGAAAAATCAGAAGCTAATTAACTTTTACTCAGCATATTAGAAATTTCCTGATTTGCCTTCACTTAGTTGACACTTTCTTAAATACACAGATTAGCTCAAAGCCCAATAGTCTGATTTCTGTAGGAAAAAAATTCTTCAACTAACTGGCTACCCATTTATAGCTACGCAAGTGACTATAACTGATCCACACCTAAGGAACAGAAAGTCTGAATTACCGTATTTGTACGTTATGGAGATTAATCCAATAATCACAGAAAGTAGTGTACCTACTCTTAGTTTTGCTTTGACTGTGTGGGTGTGAGCTTTTCATACTGCAAAGGAGAGTCTATAGGAAAAGGTGTACTCAAGCAATTACACAGCTGGGAACAATGTTTTCCCACTGCTTTTAAAGGTTCCATGTTGTGCTGGTTTGGGCTGGGGCAGAGTTAATTTTCTTCACAGAAGCCGGTACGGGGCCGTGGTTTGCAGCTGTGCTGGGAGCAGTGCTGGTAACCCAGGGCTGTGTTCGTTCCTGCTGAGCAGCGCTCACACAGCGTCGAGGCCTTTCCTGCCCCTCGCCCCACCCCAGCAGCGAGCAGGCTGGGGGTGCAGGGAGGCTGGGAGGGGGCACAGCCGGGACAGCTGACCCCAGCTGGCCCCAGGGATGTCCCATACCGTACGGCGTCATGCTCGGCATGTACAGCTGGGGAAGAAGGAGGAAGAGGGAAGAAGGAAGTTCAGAGTGATGGTGTTCGTCTTCCCAGGTGATGCAGCCCTGCTCTCCTGGAGATGGCTGAACACCTGCCTGCCCGTGAGGAGTGGTGAATAAATTCCTTGTTTTGCTTCGTTTGTGTGTGTAGCTTTTGCTTTACCTGTCAAACTGTCTTTGTCTGATCCCACTTTTACTCTGCCGATTCTCTCTCCTACCCCTCTGGGGGAGAATGAGCGAGCGGCTGCGTGGGGCTTAGTTGCTGGCAGGAGTTAAACCACGACACGTGTCGAAGGGAATGTGACCCCTCAAATGTAACCAGACACGGTGTAAAGAAATAGCCTCCATCGAGACATACAGCACCGACAGGATGGCAACACGTGGTAGGGTAGAGATGGAGAAGCACACTTGCTTTCTAGATTATCTACAACTTAAGTTATAGATAGCCCTGTGCTGCACGGTCAGTAATTCACTGGCTGGATACCCAGAATAATCCAAGTCTAACCTGCATCTTATTTCTGACAATTTAAAAAAACTTCTTAAAAATGGGGCAAGGAAAAGTGGAAAAGTGGGCTCTTCAGTCTCCATATGTTTTTGAGTATACAGTGCTAGATAGACAGGTCTATGTACAGAAGTATATATAAAAGATCAAATTGTCTTATTTGCAAACCACTGCTGATCTCTTGTCTTTAACCTACAGTTGCGCTTGGGCTGTAATTCCCAACAGCAGATTCAGCAAAACCCTGTGTAACTCCCAGCAGGTCCCATACATAGATTTCATTATTTACAATTTCACTCTGTGCATAGCTTTAAAATTGTAAATCTAGCCAGTTTGAGTTGTGTGCAGCAAAGGAGTAGGTGCCATAATTTTGAAGGCAAAAATACACTGCCTTCCTTGTATAGGAATTCAGGTGTGCATGGGATGTTTTTGAGACTCTCCTCAAAAAGATTTTTTTTTTTTCTTTAAGCTGAGAAAAAGGTTAAGGACAAGAGTAAGAAAGTGAATGTGTGAGTTTGAAAGCCAGCAGGTGCACAGTCAGAAATGGAGGCGCTGCCTCAGCCGTGCCTGATAACCAGCAACGTTTACTGTTATGAAAGGGGCACGTGGGGACTCGCTAATGGCTCTTGAGCCTGGCAGGAAGAGCTGCTGAGGAAGAACCACGTATGGGCTGGAAAATGAAGAGAAAATTGTTAACTGGTCAAGTGAGAAGGCTTCCTCCAGCATCGTGAATGCGATCCCTTTGTGCTCCTCCCCTTGACCCCTCCCCATCTGCCTCCGAGCGCTTCCAAATTAACTTTGCAACTCTTAACTTCTGATAAAACTGAGAAAATAGATGGCACAAGGCACCGCAGGTGACCTCTTTCGAGCAGCTGGGGAGGGGGCATTTTCCTGGCAGGCTTTCAGGTTCAGCACCGCGACGTGCTGCTTCCCCTCCCTGTCCTGAAAGGGAAACGTCCTTGGCCTTCTGGGCCGCCGCCTGAGTGCTGGCCCCAGGCTGCAGTGTCAGCAGCGTGATATGGAGGAGCAGCGGGTAGAGGGAAGAACAAGTGACATCTTTGACTCACCGGCTGCCCCCGCGCTGCTGTGCTGAGTCCAGGGCTTTTCCTGGCTCGGCGCTTCCTTGCTGGCTGGGCTGCTGCCCTGCGCCGCTCCGGCGAGGCCTCCGCGATGCGCCGCAGCCTGAGGCTGTGAAGTTGTCTTGTTGGTTAATTAAGGCTGGCTGCCTAGGAAGGCCCATCTGTTCCCAGGTAAATTGTGTTGCTATTTTTTCCCTTTGGCAGGCGTACAAAAAGCTCCCATCAAGTTCTTCCGAAGGATGGACGGGTAGTCTCGTGTGCCAGAGTTTGCATTCCTTCTCTGCTTTCCTGGGGGCAAAACAGCCAACATGGAGTCACACTGAGACTGCCATGTGTCGGTATAAAAGACAGGGTAACACCCTCCCCAATGGCTGCACGCTGAACGCTTGCAAAACATCCGCTCCTCCAGCTCCACTTCTCGCAGCTCCCATGTCCTTTGCATTCTCTGATGTCCCCTCTGGCTGCAGCCATACGGGTGCCTCTGTATTATAACCCTGGTCTCTCGTCTGCTATAGGTCTCGTTTAGTGTCCCAGAGCGGGACACGGGAAGGGAAATGTTTACTCGATTCACTCGATGTGCGAGCTCGGCACGTCACGCGTGTTCACACACGGGTCACTGTTGCCACAAGAACTGCAGGTTTGTCTTTGCAGCATATGCCCTGGCGCGTAAAGAACTGCTCTTACCTCCATTTCAGGCGATGAGAACTGAGGTACTATAAAGGCCGATAAACAACTCGCCCCAAATCTGTGGCCTAGAAAATGCGTGGGTCCCCAGCCACCGTTGCTCTGCTTATGTGATGGGGACATTGGAGGAGAACATAACTGTCGCAGATAACCGAGCACTTAGCTGCCCTTTAAGAGAGCCTTGGCAAGGCCACAGCGTGTCCATGTTTCCCCTCTAAGCCCCTTTCTCCCCTCCCAGCTGTGACTGCTGTTAGCAGCACTTATCAGTGAAGAAGAGGGACTTTATGAGGGAACAGCGTGGGGACTTGGTGATAGTAAATAATGACTTCAGTGCAACAAGTTCTTATTTTAAAAATTACTTTATGATACGTTCCCAGATATTTGGGCTTGTTCCAGCAGTAGTTAAACCAAAATCATAAGGAGGAGCTAAGAAGAGCAATCTAAGTCATAAAGAAATTGGAGAGGTGTGTGGGGATTGACTGTTCTTCTCTCCTCCGGGACAAGGTGGGAGTGCTGGGACGGGGACAGTTGCAGCAGGGTTACCCTGTGCTGGGGGAACGTGGCCACCCCAGGAGGCGGGGAGGTAAAATAAAAGAATTTTTAACGTTTTGAAAGCAGTGAGCTTTATTTCATCCTCTGTTTGACAGTCTTGCCTGGGACTTGTCAACCTACCACTGGCAACACAGCTCC
The DNA here is from genome assembly GCF_964289735.1 of Phaethon aethereus. Classification (NCBI taxonomy): domain Eukaryota; kingdom Metazoa; phylum Chordata; class Aves; order Phaethontiformes; family Phaethontidae; genus Phaethon; species Phaethon aethereus. The sequence continues at coordinate 117,709,952 of NC_138575.1, read as the reverse complement.
TGGCCAGAATGCTTAAGAATATGCTGGAATGGGAGAGCTTTTAGTTGTTTTTCATTTTTAAAAATTGATTTCCATTCTGAGTAAAAAGTGGGATAATATGTGAGGGCACTACTGTTGGTTCCCAGATTGAGCTGGAAATGAGAAGTTCCCCACAGAAACCAAGTACCTCAAAGGAGCAAACTTGGAAGAACTTTACTAACACTCTTAAGTAGGGACTGCTGTAGGAAGTAAGGAGAAAAATGCAACACAAATGTTGCATGGAAGGAAAAAATGCATAGTATTGAACTTACACAGCTAACAGAGAGAAAAAGTCTTAGTTCTAAAATTTTAAGGAGCATTGATAAGGGACCAGTCCTGCATGGGTAATGCTTCACAAAACTTCTGGGACTTTGCTCTGAACAGGACAGGTCTTGTTGCATCTGCACTTAGAAACTTCAGCTCAAGTCAAGTGTCAGAATAACTGTATTCTGGACAGAACTATTCCCACAGAGCAAACACAAAGCTGCATTTCTGCAGTCACGGTGAGCAGAGTGTGTCTGGTGAAACAAGTTCCCGCTAGCCTGGGCTTGCTCTTTGTGGTTAAGTGTGAGGGGTTACGCAGGTCCTGAGGCTTCTGCCTTCCTTTGGCTGGGCTTCCTGTGACATTGTCTATGTTAGGTTTTAAAGTATGACTTACAAACCATTTGTTTCTACAAAACACCCAGCAGCTTTCTAGAAGGCCTGTAGATGCACAGCAACCACCTGTGGTTTTATTTGCATGTATCCTCTGCTTGCTGTTCGGAGGAGAGGCCATTGCTTTGACCTGTCTTGTGCAGCACCTCATGCAGCGTGGTGCTGGTCCATGCCTGTGCTTGGAGGTGCTGCTTAGGTCCTGATAAAAGCTCTGTGATGGGGAGCCCCTTAGGCATGGGATAAACCTGCCCAAAGCAGGATTGTCGCCACAGTGGGAGAGTGCAGGGATCGTAGTGTAGAGGTTACTGCCCTGGCCCCAGGGTTGTCCTTGCCTTGGAGAGGTGTGAACAGTAACCAGCTCCGACTGTCAGGACAGCCATGAAGCCACTGCTTTGAACCTGCCCTTACCAATGCTGTTACAGCCTCGTTTCTCTGTCCTGCCACCTACCTCAGGAGTGGGTGGGGGCACAGCGGGGAGGAGGAATCTGACTCTGTCTTTCATAAAAATATCCTTTTGCATCCACCTACACTACAAGCTGCTCCTGAAGTAGAGGGTGAGAACTGGCTCCTGGTGTCCCCAGACAGCTGGGTCCTCCCCTTTCCTCTTCAAAAATAATATTCATAATAATCCTGCTAGGAGAGATCTGAGCTGGCGCATTTTATGTTGCAGCAAGGACCAGTTAACTATTTGCACACCAAGGATGAGGAAGGTCATTGGGCTGGCCTGTGGTCACTTGACAAGCCATCAGAAGAAGGCCACAACTCACCATGTGCCATATTTCCTATAGAAAGAGGCAGGTATTTCTTCTCCTGGTCAATGTGGTTCTGGTCGATGGTGTCATAACACAACTTAGGGAAGTTACATGAGGTGGAGAGCTTATGCTGGTGGGGAAAGACGAGACCTACTGAGAAGAACAGATCACCAAGTTCATGCAGTTGCATAATACAAAATTGCATAAACCTCAAGCCTTGATAATACTGTCCTACTGAAGTGCTGGGCTGCACAGATTCTCACTGCAGGTTCAGTGGTGTCAGCTTTGTGGTCTTGCTGTGTGACAGACTAAGTAGTTCATGCTCAAAAAGGAAGGTTTAAGTTGTGTGTTGCTGAGGCAGTCCGGATGTAGCTAGAAATGTCATGTACTCTTTGTAAGACATGTTTTGCTTTTGCGAGCTATCTCCAAGGTCTCAGCATCCTCACCTTTCTCCTGGAGAGCCCGTTGCGAGCTTAGATTTTGCAGTTTCCTAGTCCTTTCTCTGCCACGAAAGATAAAATGCTTTAATTGAAACATCCCTGTCTGATAGACAATGTGTCAAAGAGTAATGAGCGAAACAGGTATTAAACTGAGACGGGAGGCTAATAAAGCAAAACATTAGTTAGGAAAATATTTGGGTCTGAAATGCATTTGCTCAAATATAGAACAACTTTTTTTTTTTTTTAAAGACGAGAGTCTCTGTGGGAGTACAGCTTTAGGGCTAATGTAGCTGACCATTTTCTGTGATTGGTTTCCTTCTCCCTGTGAATAGATTGGAAATGAAAGGCAACAATTCTGTCAGAGGTGTTCAGCTCACACTGGCAACAATCAGCACATGTTTTGAATGAATAAAATAAGGACATTCTTGCCAAGTAGTTTCACAAATGCTCAAATATAGTTAAACAAAGACTTAATCTGGGCTCAAAGACACGTATCTCAGCAGATGTGTGTAAACTAAATCAAACCCCCTGGGAACAGTACTTAGGAGTTATTCTTAGGCGTTGGAAGGACAAGGATGGTCCATCTGTGAATTTATTACAGGAGATGAGAAGCATCATATGAAAGTCATTGCTGGACTGGAGGACAGCATGGTTGATTTTTCAGGAAGTTTAGAGGTCATTCCTAAAATCTCTTTTTAACTAAAATAGAATCCCTCATATTGGAATATAATATAACATGTAAAGAGTCTCGTTTACTGAGGTGTGGCCAGTTAGTAGGAAGACAGGTAATTTTGCTACTGGATTCAGCAGGACCAGTATTTTGCGGAGTAACTGGAGTGACATAGAAGTTTTTACTGACTCTTTTGACATTTCCTCACTTGTCAGAATAAATCTGTTGAACCGGCAGGAGCATAAATGTTTTAAGAATTTATGATTTAAAATAGTATGCAAGGATTCTGGTGCAGAGACACCAGTTCTGTGGCAGCTTATTACAGTTACACACCATTAAGAAAGCCAAACTGAAACAGTGAGTTCTTAAAAAGCATAATACGGCCCTTCAGCATAAACCTCTAGAAACACCTATCTCCATGAGGCCGTAGCTCCTCTGTCTCCCCATGGCTGAGCTTACTGAAATAGATGGGCTCTGCCACCTGCAGAATTCAAAGCTGCAGGACTGATCCAGTGAGAAGCAGATACGGAAGCTGAGACCCTTACACTTTCCTGGTAGCTCCAATATAAATGATGCAGTGGATAGCAGCCGGGTCAGCATGACCCGGCTAAAACATACTGTCCTTCAAAGAGGAATGCCCCAATCCACGAAAGGTCTTGTTTCAACACTTTTAATTTTAATCTGGGTGCTCAGCCATTGGCAGGTGCAAATACAAAGGCATTGGAACCCCTTCTATGGAAATTTATCTTGCACTGCAAGCAATCCTTCCCTTCAACCTGCAAGGAAACAAGTGTCATTCTCCAAAAAAATCTCTGCAATAGTATTTTGTTGTGGATAGTGTGGCAGCTTGTTTTTGGAAAAGAGAGATTAAAAGATGTTGCATTTCAGTCTCACTATGGTAAACTGCAGCTTTGAACAGGTTTTTGTGTTAGCCGATTGGAACAATTCCTGTGCTCTGCAATGGTCTGAGCACTGAATGGTCTCAGATTTTATGGGTGATTTTTTTCTTTTTCCATGCAAGGTGTCAAATAGGAAAACAAAATAGGAAAATACCTGGAAGAGCAGGCTGTAGCAGTTAAAAATCCTCTTAGACCTGAAGCTTTTTTAGAAACATCTGAAAAGAAATAGTTTGAAATAGCGCTTCCTTCTGTATCTACAAACCATGGGTACCTGGAAGTATGAAGGAACTATGAAATGCTTTACATATGTCAGAGGAGCTCTGCACAGCATGTAAATGTGAATCGTAACATAATTTTAATCTGATTGCAAAGAGAAAGTGAAAATGGTTTTGTTGCTATAATACCAGGGTGTTGCCTTTGGAGGCTAAATCAGTGCTAAGAGTCCAGGTAGAGATTTGGTCAAAGAAAAGAAAACAGAAGGTCCATCAAAAACAAACCAGGCAGACAACCATCGCCACCCACAGATAGTGGCAATTGAATTACAGTTGCTAACTGAAAGAGGTCAGCAAGGCTGGCGTGAGACTCAGGTTGTGAATGGTTTAAATAAAAAATGTCTGAAAGGGAACAATATGAGGTCAGAAGGCATTTGGCTTGTGAAAGTCAGACCCACAGGAAGCTTTGCATGTTGCAAAAACATGTTGCAAACAGCTGCATGAACTCCAGCAAGACAATCCCAACTGCCTGCATAAGGCTGGAAGCATCAGCCCAGCATGTGATGTGAGCAACAGCTCCGAAAGCACAGGTGGATTCTCCACTGGAAGCGTGAATGACATGACTACTGAGGATGAACGAGGTGCCGGTCTGAAAGCAAACAAGGTTGTGACTCAGGTAAAGTTGGACTTTGGTGCCCAGGCACTCATCAGCATGAGTGAGTGAAGTTTGACTTGTGCCAGTGAGCTCGTCCTCACAAAGGTGCATAAATGACTGTGAAGAGCCGTGACACCATGTAACCCTTAAAGGTGCTCACTCTGAACAGAAGATCTGTTCCCTGGTTAGGTGGGAAAGAAGTACTAAAACCAATTTACATACTAATAGTTAGCTGTCACCTACAAATTACTGGGATAATTTTCAACCTGTGTATTTGCTTCAAGGACTGTTTAAAATTATTCAGTTTCCATCCTCAAAATGTATACTGGGTAATTTCACATTTCTTCACTCCTTATTGTGAAAAAGCAGTGATTTCCAGAAATTCAAACTTTTGCATGCACTCATTCAGCCTGACGCTTCTTTGCTATATGTGGAAAATGAATCTGAAAGAAAGCAGTTGTAAATGTTAAAAACAGAAACATGGTGAGAGGGAAGCACGCTCTGCCAACATGCCATGTTTAAGATCTGATCCTCGGAAGTGTTCAGCATTTTCCACTCTTGTTGTCCTTGCATCTGTAGGCTGTGAAGCTCCAGCTGGATCTCTGCTAGTTTCTGTGCTACAGCTACCATTTCTGTCCTTGATGAGATTTTAGACTGTGAATATTCTTCTTTTTCCCCAACAAAACATTTGAGCAGACAGAACTGCTTTCCCCATTCTTTTTCTTCACCGGAGTTTAAGGTTAGGTGGAGGAAAGCTGGAAGGTGACCTTCCATGCTTGAAATCAGCGCTGAATTTAATTGCCGAAGTTCAGCCTTCCCTTGCCATCTGGAAGCTGTAGCATCACTGCAAAACATGGATTGGTGTCAGGAAAATACTAGCAACCTTTACAGTAATGTCTGATGACTTCTGCCAATGCATATCGCTGCTTAGCTTTTGTGCAACAGTTATGAGTGGATGAGCTCAAGAGTTTGTAACTATTTTTGAAGTTTTAAATATTTTTAAATATTCATAGCCATATTCTTGAGGGCATGATGCTAGCTTACACCACTTGAGGATTTAACCTCGAGGAGAACTCTGAATGACATTTTTCAGTAATCACGCAAAGAACACAATCAAAATTTTCAACAAAACTTTCAACTATGCTTAATTATAGAATCATAGAATCATGTAGGTTGGCAAAGACCCTTAAGATCATCAAGTCCAACTGTAAACCTAACACTGTCAAGTCCACCACTGAACCATGTCCCTTAGAAAAAAACCTAGCTACCTTTTTCTCTCAGAAGGTGTTTTTTAATGGTGATAGTGAGGCAAGGTCTTCAATTAATCTGTTAATGTATTTAGCTTGCTTTCTTCATCACAAGGTCTCTCTGCAATCCTCTATTTTCATGACCACAGCTGACAGCTGTGGGTACCTGCCATTCTCATCAAAGTGTCTCACCAAATAGGCTAGAGACCAGACTGAACAGAGAGTGGGCAGTCTGTGCCACCTGAAGACTTGGACACTCAGTTGCTTCCATAGGTTCCCAAACTTACAGCCTTGGATGATCAGCGTGCCGCCTAACCTTGGAACTGCCTATATTTCTGCTTAGAAGTGTGCCTAGCACTGCTCTGATCCAGACGATGCCATGCCCAAATCTCTGTGCTCAACCTGACATGTTGAGCTGAGACTCATGAATCTGTCTTTCAGTACCAATCTTGCTTCCTAGCCATGGTTCACCTGGCTTCCTCGGAGCATAGCTACTATTTCCCTTGCAAATGCTGTTTTTCTAGTAGCCAGCAACTTGGTTTAACTTCCAGTTGTGCCCAAAGGAATTTGAACCTTCCACCACTGTGATGAACTCCCTCAGGATATACTGTAAGGCCTTCCAAGACTGGGACTAGACATGTGAAAGCAAAAGTGGGCATTAATATATTTGGTTAAAGGGAAGGCTGGCAGTGGTTTAAATGTGTATCCTAGTAGAAACAAATATCTGAGTCTCTGTTTCATGTTGTGACAAGTGCCTAACACATGAACATCATGAATACGGCCCTCTCAAAACAACAGGAATCCAGTAACTTGTGGTGTCAGGTGAATAGCATCTATTGCACTTTCTAAAAGACAAGACTTAGGCATTTGGGGGAGGAAAATAAGTAATGCAAACTATTTAAACATTAAGTAGAGCAGGGAGAGTTATTCTAGTTTCTCCTGTCCCAAATGCTGTAACTGCACCCAGAAAACACCCTTCCCTCCCCCTGCCAATGCATTAAGTGTGTGTGTTGCCCAGAGCAGGCTATCGTCTGCCACGCCGAGTGCCGAGAAGACTCTGCAGGACGTGGCAGTGCCTGGTAGCTCAAGCTTGCACTCACGGCTAGAAGAGGTGCATCCCCATCCCTTTCACTTGCAAAGGGAATTGTCTTGGGGTGTCCTGGGACGGGACGGAGTGTTTTGGGTAAGGGACCATCACTGCTGTCCTTGGCTTTATCTGTGGGAGGGCTGTAATTCAGGTAGCTCTAATTCTAGGAGGTGGAGTTGTCCTCCCTCCAGACTGACAGGGGTACTGCTCAACATGAGAGCGGCAGGGGTAATGTCCCAGGTCTTCCTGATTCTATTCTAGGATTCTGTGATTTTCTTAGGATGCCCTACTCACTGTCTTTAGAGCTGTGAACAGGATTTCTTGTCACAACTCTTTACATAACATGTTTAAAACTGTTTAGAAGCTTGGCTGCTGTTTGCATTCCTATTGACAATCTACTTAATTGCATCTTCAGTGTAGGAGTGGTAGCATTTACCTTAAACGTCTGTTATGCTGGTGAATTACCAAGGATCAAGCTTCCTTTTCTTTATACACTTTGCCTAGCTATGGCGAATGGGAATTTAGCTCAGTGTCCCTTATTCATTCTTAGACTGATGTCATCAATAATCTAGCAGGAGAAAGAAGCAAAAATTAGCAGCATACTTGATTCTGCCTGGTCTCAACAGAGGAATAATTTTTAGACTGAGAAATTCTAGGAAAGGAGTAGGAGAAGCTAAGACTGTGGGAATAGTTATTTCATATTGAAAAAAGTATTTTTATTTTGAAAAAGTCTTTTCAGATCACTGTCAAAGGAAGAATCTCCAAATTGTCCATGGTATTTTACTTGGGGAGATACTTGTGACCAGGACAGAAGTTTTGGCTGTCATGCATAAAGGAAGACTTCAAGGAAACTCTGCTATGTTTTGTGCTTTTTTTTGTTTGTTTGTTTCCATTTAGGTAAAAGCAGTAATCAAGACTAATTAAACTTTTCTCAAAGGCAGAGGCTCAGCAGTCAGCGCTGTCTGGAGCCAAACTGCAGGGACCGAGTTACATGTAGTGCAGCACTGTTTTTCTCACGGGAGGGCTGTACCGGTTGCACATCGGCTGATGCTCGTGGCCAAGCCCAGGAGCACTCAGAGCACACTGAGCTGGGCAGTGCTGGGATCTGCCTCCTGGGAGGTTCATCCCCTGCCTTTAGGTCTAGCACTCTCTTATTACAGTGCCAATTTTATTATGACTTTGAAAGTCTTGCTGTCGAAGACAAAATTCTTTTCTGTCGAAGGGATTGCTGCCTGTGGTCCCAGGGCTGTCTTTAAGGGATGAACGGGAAGTGATGTGCCATGACAGCAATCAGTGGGGAGCTTTGATGAAGTGCGATCGCTTTGTTTTCTCAGTAAATGGAAAGAAACCTGGGCCTGATCCCGCGAATTCTTCCTGCGATACTGATACTGAAACTGAAACTGCAGGATCAGGCCCTTTCCCTTCCTCTCCAAAGAGGTGAGGAGGAGGCGGTTACCGTGCTCGTGATAAAGACTCACTGCCCTGCCATGTTGGGGATTTCTGTGTCATCTTGTGCATACACCTGCTATATGGCAAGCTGGCCTGAAGAAAGTGGTGTTAGCTATCACTATGTGCAGGATGCGCTGAATGCCGTCTGATTTCATTAGGACTACGCCATTGCAGGGCAGCACAGATGATTTATTTTTAATAAAAAGAGGTTTTAAGGTGATTATCTTCAGTGGCTCTCCCAGACCCTCACTCCTTTTCCCTGCTAGAGAGTTTTTATCCTGACTTCCCCCGTGCAGAGGCTGCTCGCCCCAGCGCTTCGACGGCTTCACTTTACAGCTCGCGAAGCCGGCAGAGCTTTTCCCAGCCTTCCCGTCGCGCTGGGCATCCTGCGGTGCCGCGACTGGCGCACGTCGACATCTGAAGCCCTGCGCCGGAGCATGGGGCTGCGGCTGGCTGCAGGCCGGCCAGAAGGCTGTGAGGGGCCGAGCGTAAACAGAGGCAGCTGGTCACACAGCATGGTGTGGCGGGCCCACGAAACGTGGCAGATGCAGCTTCAGCTGTTATTGGGTACAGAGCATCAGCCTCCAAGCCTGGGTCACATGAAGGACCCGCTTTCACTGTGACAGTACGGTGTCAAACTGCCATTCTTCTTCTGAAGTCTGCCACATCTCCAGAGCAGCAAAGCCCCAGCCTCCAGTTCACAGGCCAGGGGACAAAAAGATCACGTATATCAAAGATTATGCATTTACACTAAGCTCTGCAGTTACGGGAGAGTTCTGCTTTTGGAGTTTAAGACTTCACTCAAAGCTTTCTTAAAAAAAAAAAAAAGAGATAATTCCACTAGAGTTAGTGCGTACAAAGCATGGCTTGTTATTGCTGATATGAGCTCTGTGGTATAGCAGAAAAAAAGGCAGAGTGAACTAACGCTCTCTACATCTAGCACTCTCTTAGTACATCAGTTTATTAATTTCTTTTAAAAAATTATGTTCTGTAAGGTGATCAAAATATTTTAGAGAGAGCTGTTAGTGTTCTGGAAAACCTGCCAGAATTTCAGGCAGCGGAGTGATGCTAATAACCAGTGGCACCCCACTCAGTTCTGCACTGCCTGTTACAGAGATACTTCATGGTGTTAAATTCCTTTCTCGCATTGCTGTTGCCTGCAGAAGCCAAACTGAGCTAAAACTCTTTGTGGCTATTAGTGTAACACAGCAAAATTCAGATTTGTTATGACATAATATTTATCATTTTGTGTCATGCAGGATATATAGATTACCCATACAGATTTTTTAGTTGCTCATTGCTGTACCTAAGCACCACACTGCAAAGAGTTAAACATTTTAGGAAAGTCTTGGATTTATAAAAACAGGTTTTGGCTTCTCCATTTTAAAACTTTCTCCTGTAGAAGTCAATCAACAGGCTTAAAAACATACAAGAGAGTCTTTTTGACACTGCGTTTGCACCAGAGTACAGTATACAGTAAGTACACTCTTCAGGCACAAAATGGTACATCCACTCCTATTAAAAAAAATTAAAATGTTTCTAAAAATAAAAACTCTTTCTTTTCCTTTGTCAGGATAATCTTTAACTGAGTAAACAAAACCACAAAAGGAAAATAAAGAGAAATCCTAGGCAAGGCATCAAGAAAAAGCATTGTGATGGGCCAGCTTTAGGTCTGCAACTTAAAAGGCAATTTCTTTAGATCTTTTGCATTCAGGGGACTGTGGTTCTATTTACTGAGGGATCAGTGGCGGGCATTTGTGAATCGCTATGAATTGAAGCCTGAAGCAGCATTGCTTCATTGCTAGTATGGGTGTCTATAGAAACAGATGGAAAAAGAAAAAGGAAAAAAAGACTGATATAGTATGATGTTCAAAGACTATCCAGTAAGAGATGTTCTCATCAGCCCTGACCTTTTCTGAAAACCTGGGCTCACATGAGCCAGGGAGGCTTGCGTTGTGACTGTACAACTGGGGTCTGTCACAGGGATTACTTCTTAATCCCGGGTGCACAAAATGAAGCACTGAAATTGCCTATATTTTGATGCCTAAATAAAAGCTGTCTGATTTTTCAAGGTGCAGCGGGGACTTATGTAACACTCCGTTTTACCTTAGCACATCTGGAAATCAGGCTAGTGTTCGAGGTCACCAGCACAGTTCATTCTTACTTAACTACTGTGTTTTAAGATACTACATCAACTGGCGTTACAGCTTAAGAGTATCACCCTCCTCTGCAGAGGATCATATCCTTGACTGTTACTGTTTTCCTCCCTGATTATCACCTAAGAAATGTGGGGGGTTTGTTAGTAAAATGAGTCAGCAGAATTGGTTTTTAGAATTTGTCTGCACTTCTCCACTGCAAAAAAAAAACCCAACAACAAGCCAAACTTGTGAGAGAGCCCAAGCACCATTTCTAAAATCCCTTGCAATTTTGCCTTGCTGTACTTCCACCCTGAGCTGGTTGCATAGACGGCTTGATGCAGTCTTGGGAAAAGATTTGCTCTGCCAGTGAGGGATTTGTCTTGTCTCAAGGCAGGGGCTTGAGGCACGTGGGCTGGTTCACGCTCTGGTGGTGCCGAGTTCTGCCACTGAGTGTGGAGGACAACCGCAGTCATTGTAGATGCTGAGCCTTCAAGATGCTCAAGTAAGGTGAGATGCTCCCATCTCTAGGACTGCCAGCCCCCACTGAAGATCGGTGGCTCACAATCTTTTTCTGCCCTGAATTCTTCACTGAATTTTGCATACAGGAGTCTGCCTGGCTTGCAACGTCTTGGATGGGTTTTATCAGAGGGTTTAATTTAGGTTGAAAAAGTTCCAGGAGGTCTCAGGTCTAACCCGTGCCCCAAGCAGGGCCAGCTCTGAGATCAGACCAGGCTGCTCAGGGCTTTGCTCAGGTAGGTCTTGAAAACTGAGGATGGACCCTGCACGACCTCACTGGTCAATGGCTTAACCCCGCAAAAGATGGCCAAGGGCAGGAGGGAAGGAGTGGCAGGGGTGTATGGAGTGCCCTGAAGTCTGTGAGCAGCACCTGGAAGCCACCTGTGGTAGGGACCAGAAGCTTGGGAAAAGGAGTCTGAAAGAGAAAATTGTGTTGCAGGGTATGCTGCCATGGGAAGTTTATTCCTGAGAGAGCAATTGTCTCAGTATTGCTTTAATGTCTGTTTTGTGGGAGAATTCCCTTGTTTTCCAAGCTGCAGGGTCTCCATGGAGAATACTGGACCAGGATCCAGGAAAAACCCTGAGCCCAGGCCAAGAGAGGTGCTGGTGGAAAGAAATCAATCCCGACGGGTGGAGGGGTCATTGCGGGATCATTATGAGGTGGTCCCAGTTTCAGTGCATTCAGTATGGATCTCAAAGCTTGACACTGCTGCAACTGAGTATCAGATGGCAGAACTTACCAACATTTAAATCAGGTTTTCACACTGTCAGAATATACTCACTTCATTTACAGATGTAGCTCAGAAATATCCTGGTTTTTACAATACCTGTGTATTCTTTTAAAAAAAAAATCTCAGAACACGTTCACAGTATGTCTGGAACTATCTTACCAAGTGGTACAGGAAAACTCTTTTGTAACTAATGACACTAACGTGCACTAACCGTGCACAGAAAACCTCATGAATTTTGCCCTGTTTTTCTTTTTGACATTATTTACTATTGTAATTTATCTGCTTTTTTAAGACTATTGTAATTTACTACCTGGTCTTTTAAGACCACCACTCCTCAGGACAGGGAACTGTTTTGCAATGTGTGGACAGCCTGCATATTTAAGAGGCCTGTGGAAACCAGGAACTTCCCACTTACACTGCCGGATCCTCCAAGATTAAAGACTGCATCTGTTTTTGTATTTGCTCAGAACAAAATGCTCAGCAGCACCTGTTTATGCATAAATGTTAGAGATGTCAAAAACATGGTAGGTCAATTTGTCCATTCCCTCTCACAGCCTTGTCCCCCCGGAATACCTTTTTCTTCGTGCTTTGTCCTGTCTAGGCTTAGCAAGTGATGGGACTTCTGCTGTGGGATTTACGCTGTAGATTAATGAGCTGCAAAACTTCACATATGTTTAAATCATTGTACTTGCTCCCCCCTGTTTATATCTCCGTTGTCAATAAGGCGGTGGAGAGGCTAGCGCCAATCCACTTATCAACTCGCCTTACCGGCGAGATGCGGCTCGACCTAGCATCTGACATGATAATAAACATCAAAGCTTTAGCACCTGATGTTAGCACAAGGTGCCTTTCCTCTCGAAACATCTGGTCCCCTGATAAATTGTTATACTCGCCGCCGCTCGCCGCACCGCCGTTCCCTAGATCACGGGAGAGCCCTGCCCGGTGCGTGCTGCTACGGGTCTGTTCTCAAGTTGTTGCGGCACGCCGGCCGTATGATGACAATTAGAAGCAGTTAGTGCGCAGATGAGGCTCGCGAGTGGCAGGTGGCGGGAATGGGGCTCAATTAACTAACATGCACAAAATCCTTTGCTAATGAGGCTGGGCCACCCCAGATGAGCAGGAAAGCATGTGTCACTGACAGCAACAGAGGATTTGAAACTGAGAGGGAGAGAAACTGGTCAACAGGTATCATCGGTGAGCGAATAAGCCTTTTCAGCTCGCTGCGGTCAGATTAAGTGATGGGTTTAAGTCTGCATGCGGAAAGTCAGCGAAGGAGATAGCTTTTTGCCAGACAGCTGGGGAGAATTTCATTTCCCCTGTCTCTAAATTGGCTGCCGCCTTTCCTCTTCCCTGTGTCCTCCCTGTTGACCTGCTCTTTTGTGAGAGCTGTGGCAATGATTACAGTACAATGTAAACTTAAATATCATCCGTCTCTGTTGCCAAAATACTGATATGAAAAGCAATGGAGGTAAAAAAGATTATTAGTTTGCTTGGCTTTCAAATTAGATCATTTTAAAACAATGCAAAAGCTGTGTTTGGGATGTGCTACTTAAGCTCCTGGCTATTTTACAAGGTACATTCTATTATTTTTTGTCTTTCTATATTAAGCAGCAGTTTGCAGTTAGAGAAGAGAGTCATAGATAACCCCATAAGGATTTTTAGTTTTCACAGGTCATAAGTCAGCATTTTTCTTTGGACTGAAACTTACTGTGGAAGCTGTCACTGTGACCATGATACCACTTCTAATCCAAACCTCCAAATGCTGCCTCCTTTATCACTGTTCATTTTAAAATGGTTTGCAAGGGGATCTATAGCTGTGAATATTTTTGTGTGTGTTGCCTACAGTATCTAAAATTCTGCAATACGGAATTTTCTGCTAAACTTTTCTTCTCCTCAAAAATGTTTTTAAAATAGAGGGTATTTTTTTTGCTCGAGTGCCATGGGCAGTGTATAGTGACTTGTTTTCAAAATGTGTTCATAATGTGAATGAACCTGAGAACACAGAGACATTTCAGATTCAGTGTGACAGACTGATCAGAAGTCCCACGAAAACATAGTACTTCACACCCAGAAGCAATGAGGGGAAGCCCAGATGAAGCACAGTCCAGACTGTGAATGCCCCTGGAGTCCTTGACAGTATTTCAGTACATTGGGGGTTATGTCTGTTTCTCTAACTGTATGTTTTCAAGTGACACAGTATGATGAGGCTTGAAGAAAGGAGAACTCTCTTTAAACTCTTTCACTGAAGCAAGTTAAAAGGGAAAAATTCACTCCTATGTTTGAAGTTTTAACAAAATTTTACACATTTCATGTAATTCTGAAGAAAAGTCCCAGTTTCCTCAGAAGGTCTGGCATGATTTCTGTATTTCAACAGAAATACAATAGTAAAATTTCAACATTTTACACTGCATGTTGGTACAGTTTGTACCATTTTTACTTGAGTATGTTTTGCCTTGATTGCAAGGCATCTCTTGCATCAGATAAGAAATACCCCATAGGTTCCTATAGTGTCCAGTCCTAGCAAAAAGTTATGATTATTATAATTCCATTGGAAATATTAGCTTTGTAAGTGTCTATAAGTTGCTTTGAACAAAATTTCCCATGCTTTGTTTCTGACTTCCATCTCCTCAGCCTCCACATGGATACTTCACGCTGGTGTGCTGTTAAGGGCTGAACAGCTTCTTCAGTCTCCTGACAAGTGGCACATGGGTTTTTTATACTGGGAGATAACAGTTAAAGCTTGTATGTCCCTGGGTCAACGGCTGTTACTCTTTACATGGCGTGCCATTAAATTATCTTGTGTGGAGAGCTGACTCAGTATAAAACCAAATATTTCCTCACGACTTTAGGGGATTCTGCACTCTGGAGTATTTTTGGCTCAAAAGCCCTTAAGCACTTTTGTTTGTGTGAGGGTTTCATAGGGATGTTAACCTTAGTGTCCTGGGTAGGCTTTAAAGTAACCAACTTACCCCTGTAAATGGAAGTGGGGGAGCAGACTGATTGGACCTATTTTTTTCCTTCCTGCCCTGAAGTCATATTTACTGTTTCTGTGGGTTTCAGAGCAGCTGCTCTGTGGGACCTACTTCTGCACGGGGTGGCACGCACCGTAGGGTTGTTTGTAAATGTATGCCCACTTAAAAACAAAATGCTGGACACTCGAGGACCCTGTGAGCATTAGATAGTGTATGAATATGCAGCTTTCTTGTAAATGATAACTTACCAGAAGGAAATGAGAGAGATACTTGAAAGACTTTTTACATTCTGCCGACAAAAAAAGGTGATGTGCTAATTTTTCCAACCCACCTGTAGGACCTGTTGCATAAACATCATCAGAGACTTTGCTTTTTTTTTCTGGAAAATGAAATTTTATAGAATGGTTTTGAAAGAAAAATCCTGGTTCAAGACTCCCTGGGTTTTAGCTAATCCCAGTATAAAGTAATGTCTGTGGCCCTAACTTTAGGAGAAAATAGTACTCCTCAATTGACATGTCCTATCTTACCTTTCACCCAAGACCAAAGAGAGTATTTTGCTTCAATGTAAAATTAAAATAATGAAGTAACTGTGGGAAAATACTGGAGGATAGACATTGCTTTTGAGAAGTAGAGAGTAAAACTCTGAAAGGGAAAACTCCCCCATGGAAACTTTATTACACGTTCGTACTCGGCGTGGCAGCTACCTACTGTGTAGGCCCCCGCATAACAAGGACAGTGATGGAGAGCTTTTGTCTGCCTTCGAACAAAGCTTGCTCAGCTGGCAGAAAAAGGGGTGTTTCGTACTGGCAGCCACCGGGGAAAGGGAAAGACATCGGAGGGGAAAAACGGCTAAAAAACGTAAATCAGAAAGAACAGATTCCAGAATGAGCCGGACAAGCAGGTGTTGAGCAAGGGGACGAAAGGGAAAAAATGCTCAAATATGCCGTGTGAGTAGCAGTGCTGGACTGTTGCAGGAACACGGGGCTGTCAACTTGGTGCCGGAGATGGCTGGTGGCTGGTTTGCTGAAGGCTGCCTAGAAGGAAAGCTTGCTGCACAGAGGAGGGCTCGGGGCGTGCAGTGCCAAATAATCCATCTCCCCTCCTCAAGGAAAAAAGGCTGGAGGGAGATGACCCTCTAAATGGCATCTTTTGCCAAGCTCAAATAAGTGATGCAGGAAGAAGTAATATTATACACCAGTACTGTCAAGGAGCCTTCTCAAAGGAAGTTGGTAATAGAGAGCAGATAATTGCAATGTATCACAATATAACAGAGAGTACCATATACTGAAGTGTCTATACGTGTACTTAATTTCATCCCAAACAGTTCAGAGTTTGCAAATCACCTCCACAAGGGTTCAGCCACACACCTTCCATTTGCACGAACAGACTGATGTCTGCATCCTGTAGATTGCTTTGCAATTCCCAGGCCTTTGATATCCTACAGTACAACCCACTGGGATAAAACAAGAATAGCCGGAAGTCATAGCCCTGCCTCTGTTGGATAGAATCTGTTCCTATTTTGACATCCTAAGCTTGAACTATGGAACCTTTTCTGGAGGTCAGCATCTTCTTTACAACACGGATTCAATGTCCTTGGTGGGTGGCATATGTGCAATGGGCCATGAGAAATGTTTGCCGTGTTGAGATTAAAATAACCTCCCAGGCTAGAAGAAATATAATTCTACTTTGTAACCCGACTGTGGAGATTATTAACACATTCCCCTCCCCACTTGCATAGTTTTTATTTCTATTCTTCCCTCAACACATCTTGTTAGACAGAGTATTAAACAGAACAAGGCCACACAGAATTTCAGGAGAAAAGTGGGGGTTTGGTTAAAATCGCTTTTTGGAGGGAAGCTTAGACAGTTCTTTTTATTGTAGGACTATTAGCACCTGGATGGGTTACAGCATGTTTTAGGAAAGGAGAGGGAAGAAGTGTGTACTGCCAGTACGATGGGCTAAAAAGCCAGTGGTGGAAATCAGTGTTAAAATCTCCAAATGGATAATAATCCAATAGATTATAAGGATGAGAATCTTGTAGATACTAAAGAGCAGCTCTATGTTTTAAGAAGCAGGTGCTCACTGTGCGTAAGTCATTACAGATACATTGGCTGTGGTGGAGCTGTGCTGATTTACACCAGGTCTGAGCAAGAAGTCATAAAGCTTGCAAGTTACTTGGCAGAAAGAGAAATCCAGTGAATGGAAGGGGGCACGTATTATAGTGGAGAATTTGAATAAACAGCACTGTGTGAGGGCAGTATGAAATAAACTCAGCAGAGAGGTGTCTAGAAGCTCTTACAAGAGATCACATCTAAGAGGAAGGCAATCCTGAGTGCTTGATGTTATTTTTTTCCTTGTGAGAACTTGGATGTGAGATTTCCATTTTGCAGGATAACCTTGTTAACTTAACCTTGTTAAACATATTCTGGGTGATGCATTGGGAACTCAGGCTTTCCATCCTCAGTGTCATCCCCCCATATATGCAGTGGGAGCTGACCTTCCTTGTGGAAAAGCTTACCTTCTGTAAAAGATAAAAAGATGTATACAACTACAAATTTAACCAGTAAAAGACAACGATTTAACCATCCGTTCCCCATCGCTTCCTTTACTTTAGAGAGTTGAATACCACCTTGTGAAAACAGTGATGGTAAAGCCTTTGCTTTTGGAGACCTTCATTGTAGGTGAGTGGGAAAAAAAGAGCTATGAGTGAAGCTTACACACAGCACACTGGCAGGGGGGCGGGGGAAGTAAAATTCATGGTTGCTGCTGTGCAATGAAAAATCAATTCACAGAAAGTTTAGGCTCAACTGCACTTCTTGCCTGCAAACGAGCTGTCAAATTATCTTGGTAGGAAGCTGCACCGAGGTATTGTCCTTAATTGCTCTGATAATGCTCCGTTTTGACAGCTGCAATACCTGGTTCAACATGGCTGCTAACAAAAAAGTCAACCAGTAAGTATGTTTTCTTAAACAGTGACTGATAAGTTGTTATCTTTCAGCATCTCCAGCTAATTAGACATCATGAGCCAAAGTTAATTTGGTGGAAAACATTTCTCGACTAATGACATTTATGGGCAATTAGGCACGTTGCAGAAAGGAATACACATTTACATTTCAGCCTGTTTCCAGTGCTTAACAAGAACCCACCTCTTTCTCCACTGGAGATTTCTCATTCTCTGAGGAATACTTTCGATGCAGACACCATAGGTCCTCTTGTTTTTCTGGAAACCAGCAATCACTTGCGTGAAACAAGTTACCAGACAGTAATGAGGCATACATAGAGATAAAATTAGGCATAGAGATAAACGAAAAGCTTTTATGCTGTTTAGGCTCCTGTCTTGTCATGGCAAGAATTGTGCTTGACTCCACAGTAGTGGTATATTGACTGTCCCAGAGAAATGTTCTTAGTCTTAAAGCCTTTACGTGAAGTTGGACAGAAGATTTGGAAAAGAACACATGAACTTTTAATCTGTCCTGCGCTTACTGAAGAAGAAGCCTGAACGTAGTTTGTTTCTTTCTGGTTGCTGTGGGCTAAGGAAGCCGGAGGGGAAAATGAGTAGTGGTCCTTGTTGGTTACAGGTGGGCACGGGCACCCATGTGCCCCCCTCTTGCCCTCGGGCAAGGACATGGCAGAATTTGGGAGGTGCTGTCCAGCTGGCAACTGCTGGCATGGGCAGCGGACTGGCTTTTGCCTCTGTGCCTGCAAAGCACCCTGTTGAGAGCGCTGCCTGCTTCTGATTTTCACAAAACTTGCAAAAAGGTAGAATCTGCATGTAGTGTCACATTGAGATGGAATTGGTCAATGGCTCCAAAGGCCACGTGGGCCAAATGACATCCCTTTTCCTCAGGAGTTCAGGCTAAACTGCAAAAGGCAGGCTGAGCATGCAAGTAACTCCTTCAGTTTTGCACTGCCTGCGTCAATCGGTTGCTCTATAGCCAGGCGTGAGAGGTGAGGCCACAACTGTAGAGACAGCATAAGCAAAGTCTTACATTTTTCTGCTGGAGCAAGAAGCATCTCCAGAGCAAGGTGGAGGGCTGCCGAAACAAGATGTTTGGCAAAACTGTTTGACGACGTCAGTGTGGGCAGATACAGGTGAAAGCACAGTCTTCTAATAGCTCCTTGTGATTTCTGAGAAATAACATCTGCAGGGAACAAACTGAGGTTTTCTGAGGTCTCACACATCGGGATTAGGTCTGGGCCCATTTTTGCTGGGCCCAGACTTTTGCTCTAAAACCGCATGTTTTTAGTGTGCGCATTGACTGAATAATTACGGTATACAGCATCTACAGCCAGACGGTGCCATTGTCGAACTTGGTGTTACTTCCTGGAAAACTAATTTACTTTGAATTAGATACCTGCAATGGCAAGACAATGTCATGCCAGGTTTTTATCTCCGTTATATTTAGATGGGATGTGTCTTTATTCTTTCTATGTATCTCTTTTGCCCATGGATCAATGTATACCAAGTCTACGCTGGTACTTAAGAAGCGCACAATGATGTTAACTGTGCATTTAACCTTCGGTAAGCGAAGCAAGGACTCCTGTAATTCAGTGGGCGTGTAGGTGCAGGGTGCTGGCAGAGGAGGAGTAGCTCCCACCCCGGCACCCGGGCGCAGTGGGTGTATTTGGCCCTGGGAGCAGGGAACCCACTTCAGAGCGGAGGAGGAGGGCATCTGCGGTGTCCGCCATCCTCATCTATTTGCTCAGCTTGCTCTACAATTCAATGTATGTAAATAAGCAGCCTGGCATTTGTCACGCATGACAGTGGTACACTTTACACGGCCGGGCTTTGTTTACAGGAGCCGAGTATCAAAATTGTAAATGCCACCGACAATTACTGTTGTAATGACTCAACACCATCCCTTCGGGACGCTGAATTGTTCCTCCTTTCAGTTAACGTACGTGCGAAAAACTCCTCGTGCGGTGCAAGCGGCTCTTTGGAAGGGCCGGCGGAATAGAGCAGCCGCTTTTTTTTTTTTTTTTTACCTCGGCAGCGGTTCCCCGGGAAACAACGCGTCTCCCCTCGCTTCAGCCCGGCCCGGCGGCGGGACGAGGGGCCTCGCCGGCCCTTCCTTCTCCCTGCCCGCCTTCCTTCCCGCCGGCGGCCGGCGCCGCTGTCCAGCTTTTCCCTCAGCGCCCGGCCGGGCCGCCGCGGGGCCGGCAGGCGGCGCTGCGGCGCGGAGAGGAGCGGCGCGGGGCCGCGGGCGGCGGCTCTTCCCGCTCCCCCGCGGCGCTGGCGGCCGCCTGAGGCCCCGCAGTTTGGGGGGGGGCGGGGCGCGGTGGTGGTATGTGTCTGCATATGTGTGTGTGTGTGTTAAAAGAAGCGGGGGGCTTCTGGCTGCACGTGATGGTGGAGAGCACACACCCCCCCCTCCCGCCCCCAGCGCCCCAGTAACGCCAACTGGCTTTCCCCGTTGTTGCCCAAGGCAAGGCGTTTCGGGGTTGCAACAGGAAGGTGCGGCAGACCTAGGGCTCCCCGTGAGGTGTAGGGGCTGCCTAATGTGCCGCGGGCTACACCGGGGAGCCCGGGTGTAACAGCCGGGGCTGTTTGTCGGCGGTTCCTTACACATAACTTTTTTTCCTTTTTTTTTTTTTAAAAAAAAGGGTTATGCTGGCAAAGCGTAACTAGTAATGGGTAAAGTATCCAGTGACGGATGGATGTTCACAAACAAGGCATGAAATTTTGGCTTGCTGTGTGATCCTCGGTGAGGCATTGAATCCTGCACTCTTTCTGCCTCTGTTTTCCGTCCGTGAAATGGAAACAAGAATTCACACAGCTGATGTGAGCATAAATCCTGTTGGGTTTGAAGAGGGTTGGATGACTCTGTAGGTTTGTTCCTTATTTGTGGGCATCCTGTGGGCATGGCGCAGACACCACCTTTGGTAGCCCCGGCTACAGATCAAGCGGGTTTTCACCCAGTTATTCGGTTCACTGTTGGGTTGTGGCATAAGATATTATTCCACGATGCAGGAATTTCCAGGAATGCCCCGATAATCTCTCCTGCTGCTTACTCCTTTGTGTGCTTCCCAATCGTAGCGGTGCCGGGGTGTCCGTCTGGACGACAGAGCGCTGCCCAAGGCATCGCTCGAAGCTGCAGAGTGCTGTACTTCTGCCTCTCTGTCCTCCCACCAGCGCCTCAGACTCTCCTCTTTCCTGCAGCCCACCTCTTTTTCAGCATTTACTTTTTATCTGTTCCCTGTGGTGTGTTCCCCTCCGCTCCCACAGCACACTCCTCACCCTGCGGCCATTGCCCGGGGTGTACAAGCGAGGCACCAGCTCGGGGTGCTGGGTAGCAGCCCTCCCGCAAAGGGAGATGGCCATTAAACTAAGCGGGGCTGGACTGGGCGCTCCAGCGGCTACGGATGCTCCAGCCAACCTTTCCTGGGCTGTTGCTCCCACAGGTCTCAGAGGCTTGTTTGATGCCAGCATCGCTGAGAGAGAGAAGCTGTACAGCAAAAAAGGTTTTGTGTGCCCTCTTTTGTACCCCAAGGAATTAATCTATTGGGAGTCAAAGAGAATAAACACAGCACTTTATAACTTGAGAGCAAAACGCAGAACTTGTTGCTTAATGTGATCTTTTCCATACACTGTTCATGAGGGGAGAGGGGATAAAGGCCTTTCCGGCCAGGGACATTTTACCATGTTGCAGCAGAAGTGAAAAAAAGCACATGCCAGCAAAGCATAACTAGTAATGGGTAAAGTACCCAGTAATGGATGGATGGATGTTCACAAACAAGGCATCAAATTTCGGCTTGCTGCCTGATTCTCGGTGAGGCATTGAATCCCGCACTCTTTCTGCCTCTGTTTTCCGTCTGTGAAATGGAAACAGGAATTCACACAGCTGGTGTAAGCATAAATCCTGTTGGGTTTGAAGAGGGTTGGATGACTCCGTAGGTTTGTTCCTTATTTGCGGGCATCCTGTGATTTTGGCTGCACGCAGGCGCCAGGGGGGATAGGCTTGTTTCCCAAACCTGGGTAGCTGATAAAGGACCCGCATGCCAGGCACGAGAGCTGCATCTTCAGCTTGATGTCGGGAGGGCAAGACAGGCGTTGCAGGAAAGCTCCAGCCACTGCAGCAGCCGATGCTGGGAAAGCAAACCGGACAAAGGGAAGGTAGGGTTTCTTCCCAGGGGTGGTTCTGATTTGTCACTGGCAGTGAAAAAGTTAAAACCTCATAGGGTTATTCATGAATTCCGCTTTTTAAAAACATGTCCCATTAAAATGTAGATTTAGTCTTCCATTTGCAAAGAACATAGTTATTTCAAATTCTGTATGGGAATCCTTTTTGTATTTGTATCTTTTGGGTAGAAAGTCCAGCTGCCTCTTGTGAGATTGCACATATCTCTTCAGATGTCAACAAATCATTGAAAAGTGTCAGAAAGGGGGAAATGAAAGATAATTATTCAAACCATGGAGAGCTACTTTGAAAGTGAATAGAATCTGTCAGATAGTCTTTTGAGAACAGCAGTTGGCTGCTTGTATTGGATATATTAAATGGACATATCTGGAGGCAAGTAACGCTGTTTTAGATTTGGATCAGTTTAAGTTGGAGGATTTTTCTGGTGGACGTAGCTGAAAGCACCAGAAATTATTGAGGAGAAATTAGTTGGGAAGGTGTTATGTAGAGTTACGGTGACATATTAAAAGAAATAGAAAGCTCTGTAAATAAAATGCATGCTCTTTCAGCTAAAGAAACAGAAGCTTTACTTATTTGTCTATTATATTTTGAAACTGTAGTGGGATTAAGGACAAGGAGGATTTGGCTGAAATGGAAATAAATAGCTTGGTGGCAGTGTAAAGGGGCATATTCCCGAAAGAAACATACCACAAAGAGCTTGGAGAAATCACCGTTATATCTGATTAGCACAATGTTATTGAGAATTTGCTTAGACAACGCTCCTTACTCTTATCAGTAGCCTGACAATGCTGGCCCCTGATGCTGCAAAACTTGCCCCTGTGAGTAACTTTCTGTTCCATTGGGATCTCCCACATCCAAAGTCTGCAAGCAGAGCAGAAATTTATCTCCTTTTTTTCCCTGAGAAAGTTGAATAGATGATATTTCATAAGGAACAGAGCACAGCTCAACCAAAGGCTTTCTGAAACTGCTGTAAATGCTTCCTATGGTATCTCCCAGCAAAGATGTCGATGTTTTTGCTGTAATGCTCCAGTAACGGCGAGCATCCGACGGGTATTCCGGACTATCAGCGCGTGCAGTGGTGCAGGCCGATGGGTGAGAGGCCATCTGCGTGAGTTCTGTGATTCAGCCACATCCGTCTACCTTCGCACGGTGCAACTACTGTAGGTAAAGAAGACTTGGAGCAAATAAAAGGTGCAGAAAGAGGTACCGAAGGTGAGTGAGGAATATGCACAGGTGGGAAGCCGCAGTCAACCATCTTTCAGGTTTATTTCTTTCAAGGTTTGTGGTTTTTTCTTTTTTCCCTCTCCTTTTTCATAGGGCTGTCTGCCTTGTGCTTCTCCTGACTGTGCCAGCCCGTGACAGGTTGTATGTAAAAGGCAGAAAAACCTACAGCAGCATTACATTACCCGTGCTTTGGTAGGACTTAATCCTCTGCAGAGGAAGACAGACTGAGAAGCAGGAGTGGCTGTCCCGGGCTGGGAATGGCTGGTGCTCCTGTGTGGTTTTTTCCTGCTCCAGCTGTTCTTCTTTCTCTTGTATGGCACAGAAACATTTCACGTGTGTCCTGCCAGACAGTCCCTGTCCAGAGGGACTGCCAGTTCTGGCACATCATAACGGCAGCACTTATTTCTGCTCCCTAGCATGAGATGGATGCTCCCTATCTTCAGCCTTCAGTTCTACCTTCTTACAGCAATCTAGCTTTCAGCTTTTGCCTCTTAAAAACCCGGTTACAAAATCCGCACACCTGGAAGCCCATCCTATGTGCAGGTGCTTTATCATAAGCACAATGACACCTGTTGTCTACCAGGTATTTTAAAATCCCTCCTGTCACAAGCCATCCCATCACGTCACGGTGCCTAACAGATATGAACTATGACATGCTTGTGTCAAGCCCTAGATGCTCCAGACCACCTAATGGAAAATCTAACCAAAGTTGTCAAACAAGCAAGGGTTTTTGCAAGCCTTGACCATAAGTCACAAAACTAGGTCCCATTAAAAGCTTATGTTTAGCCTTTTTTAATTCAACTGAATTTCCTAAATTGTCCAACAAGAGCAAATTGAAAGTCCTTGCCTACATTCAATGTAATCTAATCCTGACCAGCATATCCCCTCCAAAAAAGCACAGATGAAAGGACATTTTTGCAACACCTGTGCCATTTACAGGTGTGCCCAAGCAAAAAGCTGAGGTCCAGATCTCAGCTCCTCCAAAAGCCAGGAAAGATCAATGATGGGGACTGGGTTCACGGCACTGCGGATGCTAAGAATAGCCCTTGGAGAACCTGAAACTCACTTATCTCTTGAGTGCAAGCAGATTGATAATTTTGGTTCAAGTCCTTCTCCTTTAATACTTTCGTTTTTCTGATCCGTGCAGGTAAAAATGAATTTAGCTTCCAGGTTTCAATACACACCACCACGTGCGTGCGTACCTAATGTGGGTTTTGCAATAGGAATTTCTTGGCTGAGTTACAGTCACCCTCTTTCAATGTCGTGTTGTTGTTATTTTTAGCAAAGGAACCTTGCAAATGAGCAGAAATAGACTCTGGAGTCCTCAGTATTATCTTTGGTTTTCAGTCTCCTGCAGGAAACATGGGAGACTAGAAGGTCAAACTGTCCGTCTCCTTGCCCTTCAGGGAAAACCCTAACAGTTTATGTACAAAGGAGCAGAAATGTTCAAGTAACGACCCACAAAGTACCTACAGCGCTCAGTAGTTCTCAGTTCCCTACATTTTCTCCACAGGCCGAGTCTTCTGGAACCCTGCTAAAGAGACTTTATGTTAGCTGCTGCCCACTCCAGGCCCTGCAGCAACCTACATGGCCAACTCCAGCCCCTTTCTGTTGGAGAATTGCCTACACAAAAATGGGAGCAACTTGGGTATGCCTTCGCTTAAATTTCTGCTGTGCTGACAAGAAGCACTTTCTCAAAGTTGTAGGCAACAACAGCAACTTCTTAAAAAAAAACCTTTTTAAGGAAGGAGGCAAGTTAGGGGTGACATAAATAGGTTTTCTGGTAGATGAATCCCTGTCCCTGCCCTCCAGGGTGCCTGGAGCCGTGCAGTGGCTCCACCAGGCTCCCCTTTGGTTCCTTCCCAGGTGGGCGTGGGGAGCAGTGACACCCGTGGAGAGCATTGGGCATCTTCACGAAAGACTCCTCTCCCTCAGCTTCCCCCCACCTCCCTGGGGAACCTGTTGTGGGGTTCTGAGATGCATCTTCGCTCTTCAGTGGTCAAGGGAGCTGCAGTGAGTTGGGGTACCCAACCCTTACACACCTGAAGCCAGGTGTGATGAATCCCGCTGCTTTTATCCCTAACACTGAATGACTGGAATTGCAATTTGGGACAGAGGTAGCTCCATCCCAGCTGCTCATTATTTTACAGCAAAGGCAAATATTACCCTTCCCCTTTCCCTGCTTTATTTGTTTATATGCAGATACCATGCTAATAGCTGGCTAAATCATCCCACAGCACACATCTTTCCCTGCTCCGAGCAGGAGAGCTGCAGCCTGCTTCACCCCCATTCTGTGGCTGGCAGCTCGTGGCAGTGAGGACTGGGAAGGAGGAGGCACTTTTAAATTTTATTTTCTTTCTTAATCTATTCCACGGTCTAAAAACATTTTCCCCTTTCGGTTACCTCACTATTACTCTACCAAGGTAATGGGAGTTACTGCAGATTTAGGCTAACGTACAGGGGAGGAAAAGGAGGGCTCGAATCAACCCAGTGTTACAGTTCAAAGGGATTAAAACAAGAGAGCAAAAGAGAGAAAGGGAAGAGCTGAAATGAAAGAAGTTTGAAAGCAACAAAAAAATTGTTGTCTTTGGGGAGCTATGTACTTTCTCCAGGGAGTTTTCCTACTAGATAATCTTTGAGATGGTGGAACAAGGTATTTAAATCTCTGTTTCAATACAGGAAAGGGAAGAAGAAAGTAAAGAGCCAGCAAAAGGAAAAGGTGCCTTTTTTTCTGGCAAAACAATCTACCTCTTACTTAAAACAAAACAAAACAAAAAAACTTGCTGTATCCTATTGATAATTATGCCTTCAGCAAATGGTCTTTTAAATTCAAATGTATTTTTCGCTGAGAAGCCAGCACTTGGTCTTGAATAACCTTCTTTCAACCTGATAATTTTGGGATTTTGTGCATGCATATATATCTATATATATAAAAATATAGCTAGATAAAGTTGTTGTGTTTGGGATGTACTGGAATGTTTGCTTTTTAGTGGGAGCTGTGTCCTTGCCTTTGTAGGTCAATGGACCCAACACCAAGAAAGCAGAAAGCATCAATGATAGCTCCCTGCTGGTCCCAGATCGGCGGCACTGGCACCGCGCCCCAGGACCAAAGCTTCTGCGGTATTTTTCAGAGTACTGTTACAGGCTTCAAGGAAGCTTGCGGGACTTTCAATGCCAGGTGTTGTGTGGCTAAGAGCCCTGGGTCTGGAAACCTACGTGGGTAACAGAAGTGCCATGCCAAAAATGCGGCACCGTTTAATGATCTGTGTAGGAGAAGTTTAATCCTTTGGGTGCAAGGTTTATAATTCCACAGCGGATTAAGAGCCTTTGCCATTGAAAACTCTATGTTGGTGACTGATTTTTTTTATCTAACCTGGATTTGGGCCTGCAAACTGTATTTTCATATGAAAAGATAGAGTTTGGGTATTCAGGTGTTCAAGTTAAGCATGCTAATACAAAGGCACTTTATGCCTGAGGGAAAAAAAGTGGGTGAAAAGAATTTCTGCTAAATTGAAAAGAGAGTTTTCAATCGGTCCCGCATCCAGTTCCAAGGACCCAAGATAAAACTGGGCAAGATAGTCTGCTCCTGATGTTATTTTCCGTTCACTGTAATGACATTCCTGATGCTATGAATTAGCTGCAAAGAAAAGCCTGCTTGACCTGTGCCGAGGGGAGTGTGCTTTTCCAGACAGGTGCTATTACTGTTTTAAAAAAAAAAAAAAAAGAAAGAAAAGCGCCATTTCGCGCCTAGCACAAGGCTTGCTTTCCTTTCTGGAAATCCCAAATTTACCAAAGTTAATTACAGTGAAGTAATTCACTGGCAAAGGTCCCCCCTCCATTTTTCCCCTCCCTGACCACTGTTTTGCTTTTAATGCCTGTAAAGCCGTGGGGCTGACCCTGCCCCGGTGCGGGCCGTGCCCCAGCAAGGGGGGCGGCAGCCAGGCACGTGCGTAAGGCCGAAGGGACGCCGCCGCAACGATAGCCTGGAGGCCGCCGGCCAGTCAGAGCGCCTTCCAGCCATTCAGCTTCAGAAAATGGGCGCTGGGCTTGCCTTAACCACGCGGATGAGCGCGAAGCGTTCCCACAGAGCCTGTGAATATCCGCACATCGGTAGCATTGTCCCTATAAAAGGATTAGCCTCTTTAATTAGATCTATCGTCCCCTTTCACGGACGTTCCTCTAAGAGGTGCGGTGCTAGGAGCGCCGTACGGGCGAAGATAAATTGCCGCCTTTGAGAGCGCGACGTTTCTGCCATTGAGACGGGCCCTTTGCCGGGGTCCTTCTTTGGCCCCACGAAGCCGCCATTCAGGTACGGCGCGGCTGAGGGCGCCTTGTTCAAGCTCAGAAGCGATTTGTGAGGCCGCGGCAGACTTGGACTTTCCAACTGGCACCGAGGAGAAAGAGGCGCTTGTTTCCCCGCTATCGGAGGGGAAGAAAAATAAAGAAGGGGGCCGGTGCAGGTGGTGCTCCATCAGTAAAACGCTGTTGGAAGAAAAGCTTGCAGGTGCTGGCTCTGAAAATGGACGGGTGCTTCCTGGGCCCGGGGCGAGCTGAAGAGGAGTGCCAAGGCCAGACAGAACCGCTCTGTTGCCTTAAGAGTGCATAAAAAAAGATGTTTCAATGCTGTCGTCGGATCTGGGTGGTTTGCCACGGAGGACAAAAAGTCTCCTGTAAAATTGGATTTAAATAGTCCTATCTCACTTGTGCTCTGGGTGACCAGATTCAATTGTGCCGGTGTCCCCTCTGCAGTATGATATCATAGCTTCAGAGGAAGGCTTTATTTAGAGGTCACATTAGTTTGTCCTGTGGATGTAATCATTTTTTGTGTCACGGACAATGTTTTACTGTGAAGATATGGGCCAGATGGCTCAGCCACTTGCAGTCCGGAGTTAAACAGTCTCTTTATTGTGGGTGAATAAACAGAACCTATTGTCCCCCGCTCGTGAAACTCTAGTGTCCACCGCCGGGTAAAGATGAAGTATGAAATTTTCACGGCTGAGGGAAGAATATGTAAAACAACAAGTAAAAGGGGTGTGGGCTTCCAAAACATATCCTCATTGTCCCTGCTGTTGTTTTTTTTCTCTCAGTAAATATCCATGAGGTAGTATTTTCATGCCTTGCCATTGTCCGACATTGCTAAGCGCTCAGGTCCCCCTCGTCCTCTGCCCCCAACCCAGCGAGCATCTTCCACCATGACTGCCCCCACGGCAGGGCTGGGAGCCTCACCCCAGGATTTTCTCCTCGGAGCCCCGTGTACAGGTGTGGTGTCTGGGCAGGTAGATCGTGGCCAAGTCCGTCTCTGGTTATTTATCATTTCACACCCCCGAAGGCTCCCCCTTGGCCGTGACTCTCCCGTGAGCCAGTAGCACACAGAGCACTGGCCGGCAAGCGAGGAGAGAAAAAGAGATTTCCCTTCAGATCAAAGAGGTCAAATTAATTTCCCCCCCCGCTTTTTTTTTTCCCCAGGGCCAGCATAGTAATTCATAGCTTTTTTTTCCTAAAGAAAACATACATTTTCTGTTTAAACTCACCCCATCCATAGTTTCCTATATGGCAATGTCAGGAGTATTTCTTTCCTCTCTCTAATTGCAACCAAAGCCAACCTTGACTGGCAAGGAGAAAGTCCCTGACAGGTTTGGGTTCAGTCCAGACCTTCTCAGAGAGTCTGTCAGCCCACTGCTTGACAGTATGCAAATGTATGCAAATGGGGGGACACTGGACGAACACCTGCAGAAAGTGTCCATCCCCACTCCCGCTATGCTCTACCTCTTCCGCACGTGGGGCTTTGAGATGCTGCTTCGTCTCCCTCTGTCAGTTTATTATGCGTTCGTCAGCAGAATGTGGGGCTGGTGAAAACCCCACGCTCTTTGTCCTGCCGGGCGGCAGAGCCCCATGTGGAAGGGCCAGTGCCAGGAATGGTGCGATGGCTTCTGTCCAGCCCTTGTGAATCCTCCTTTCTGTCTTTTAGGACCTTCCCTTCAGCATCCCAACCCTTTTGGGGTTGCCCGTGTCAAGGAAGGCCTTCTGTTTTCCTGGGAGTAAAGACATCGTGTCGGTGGAGTCTTGGCCGAACAAAAGGGCTCTTTCTCGCCGGCAGCTGGAGCGCAGGGCTGCGCGGGGCTGTGCATGCGCCGCATGAAAACCTGCGGCTGACTCCAACCGGTGAGGGTGGGAGGGAGGGAGGCAGGCAGGAAGGAAGGAAGGAAGGAAGGAAGGAAGGAAGGAGAGGCACCTTGAATAAAGCAAAGTCGCCGGCCGCTTACCGGCTGCCGAAGAGAAACGTTGGCTGCCACAGCTGTCGGGAGCAGCTGCGGGTCTCCTGTGTGCTCCCATTGAGCAGCCCCTGGAGAGCCGCGGGGTCCGGCAGGGTACGTGCATGGGGGACACTGGGTGTTTTGCTCCCCTAAGTCTATGTAGGGGGAAGGAGAGGGAGGGAGGCATCTTTGAGTGCTCCTTAAATAGAGGAGGGCTGCAAATTTGGGAAAGTTTGGGACCTTCAGCCTGGATCCAGACCCTGGATGGGAAAATCACTGGGTTTTGAGAACATGCTGGTTGGATGAAAGATGTACACCCCACACCAATTTCTACTCAAAGGAGGGTGTAAGCCCTTCCAAATCCTATGTAGAAGCTTCAGTTTTAGATAGCTAAACATCCGAGCCAGTGGTGACTGGGTCATTTTACCCTGCTGGTCCTGAGGACCACATGGAGACAAGGCCCTCCAGCTGCCAGAGACCTCACTGCTGAGACTGGATCACAACCCGAAACAGTTCTGAATGCTGTCGGGGCAGTGGACGCCTTCCTCTGATCCACGGTCTCTGCTAAAAATCGCTAGCTTGATGCCAGTGCTGGGCCTCCCGTATGTATCTGACTCCATCATATACAATTGCATGACCATGAAGTCATAACCCATGTGTGCTGACCATGTGGCAAGCTGTAGCTAAATGAGACAACATTGTGCACAATGATCCTAACTTTACCCAACAACGATGGTTAAATCAGGGCTCCTGAGGCTGCCTGGAGAGCACTGTGCCGGTGGAGGTAAGATCTGCACTTTGCTCAGTCGCTTGCATTAGGAGAAGCCAAGTCACGTTGGACTTGAAACCCATGCGGTAACATGTCAGTGAGTATTTCAGAATATGAGGCAGCATATAGCCACCACAACCAGGTGTGATGCCGAGCTTTGAGGGTCAAAAGCCTGGCTTTGGTCTTACAAAATATAAGAAACACAGCTCAGGCTTGAGGTACCAGTGGTCTTGGAAATGCAGGCAGGCTTCTGCTGGAAGCCAGGTGTACTTAAACTGGTTGGTAGTTGTGCCTAGGGCTTTTTCTTTGGCTGGGGATGAAAAAGAAATGGGTTGTTGTGCAGGGACGGGGATGGACAGTTAGTGGGGTGCCCTCCAGATCTCCCCTGGCACCAGATTTGTCATCTGCCCCCCTGGAATAGGACGCTCAGAGGGACCTGCTCTAATATTCACTGCACCGTATGGAAATCAGTTCACGCTTTCTCTGGAGAAAGAAAATAAGTGCTTCTACTTTCTGTCTGGGTTTTGTTTCTTTTTCCCTTCTTACACTTTGGAGCCCAAGGTAGCTGCATTTAGCAGCTTTAGTGTCCTTTCATTGCTGCTGCTTGCAGGGTTGTGGTCACTCAGGCAGCAGTAACTTTGAAAAAATGACCCGTCTACACCCAAACAATAACAGAATCCCCCTTTTTATGTTGGCAACGCCCACCACTTTCTCTTCGCCTCAAGACTCCCCACGTAGACGCAACTGTTTGACCAGCCTTCTTCTGAACAACTTAATTAAGCAAAAGAAAAAGTGTCAGTTTCTGCCAACCTCACAAAAACAGAGCTGTGGGGGTAAAAAGGGGACGCGGCATCAGCCCGCATTCCTCAACGGGCTAACGAAGGGAGACCCTCACTTGGCAGCGCTGCCAGGCATAACCAGGGTTATCACGACACACTGCTTCACCCATCGCCCCGGCCGCGATGGGAGCTGTGGTGACCAGTGTCCCTCGGGCGCTGGGGTGCCCCAGGAAGCACCGGGCACTTGCCACCGCCGGAGGCACACGTGTGTGCCCCTTCCCGTCGGACTCAGCCCGGGGGATCAAGCAGTTTTCTAAACTGCATGAAATGGGAGCCCCTTTTTTCTTCTTGGGGCCGGGTGCGGGCTTAGCAGACCAAACCGTTCGCGCTCCCGCCGCAGGCAGAGGGTAGTTCTGGAGGCTCCCAAATTTCCCTGTGCCTGTGCTGAGAGCCTGGACGGGCGCGTTGCACACATGGATCTGCAGCTATTGTGAAACATCTCTTCCCCAAGCAAAAATGCCAGAGGAGGACAACGCTCATTTCTTTTCCTTCAGAGACCGGATCTGCTCCGTGAGCTTCGGAGCATCCTCTTCTTAGGCTGGCGAGGCTGCTTCTTACCCAGCCAGCTGCTCTCTGTCCAAGGAAAGGGATGAGACTCTTACCACGAGTGCTTCAAGGGCCTGAGCTTTCATTGCTTTTTTCTGAGAGAAAAAAGTTGCTCTTAACCGAGGAGGGAACGATGGAGCCGAACTGTCTCCCTGAGTTATGTTCTCCCCTTTATCTCCATTAAAAGAGCATAAATTCATTTTAGGCTACAGTTCTGCAAAGGTCGGGGGCTGCTCCGACTTTGCACAGCGTGCCTACCGCCTCTGCAATCAATGGGCCGGCTGTTCACCCCGCACAGGCAGGGCGCATATGTGGGTCTTTGACGGGCCACGGCTTTATCTGGGAGAGAGTTAGGCTTGGGTTGTTTCTTTGCAGATAAACACCACGTCTTGCTTGCTTGTTGCCCTGTTCTCTCCCACCCCAGCCGCCTCTTTTTACTTGTAGCCGGCAGGCAGAAGTCTGTGTAATTCCGGGCAGTCCCCTCTAGTCCTCAAACCAGACTGGTAATTTTTTAAATAATAAAAATTAACAGAGCAAAACGGGTCTCCAAGCCCTTAAATGCCTTGCTGTGTTTTCTTGGGCACTTCCAGTCCTGATACACCCTCTCATTTCAGCATGAAGGCAGGCAGCCATCAGAAGTTACATCCCCAAAGCAGCGTGACCCCTTGTAATGAATTCCTTTTGAATTCGGAGGTGGGAACACGTGCGGCAAACACAGGGGCACGCTTTGCCGGGTGGGACTGCAAAGGCGAGGGCAAAGCCCCGCTCCAGATGTGAGCCAGCACCAGCACCGACCTCGGCCACCCGCCTCGACCTCGGCTGCGGCGGCTCGAGACCTGCGAAACCCCCTCACGCTGGCAGATGCGCCCGCGCACGCCGACGCCCAGCCGCGTCAACGCACGCGTGAACACGCGCGCGAACACCGTGCCGGCAGCGCGCGGGACGCAGCGGCAGGTAGGGGCAGCCGGCGGCCCCGTGGCAAATCCCGCCGACTTCGGGGCGCAGCGGCACGCCATTGGCACCTGACGGCGGAGCCGCGAGGTGCGGAGGGGGCTTGCTCCGGCGTGCGCGGGTGCGGGCGAGGCCGCTGCCCCGTGGAAAGCCGCGGAGTCGGCCGACGCGAGTCGCGCCGGCTTTGCACGGCGTTACGAGCTTAGAGCGAATGGGCGTTTGCCCACCAGCGTGCCGGCCTTGCCTGTGTAATGACAACTGCTCCGACATTAGAGAGTAAAGAAGTGAGGGACCTTTTTTTTGCAGCCTCCGGCTGTTTCATTCTCTCGACACAGCGGTACAGGAGCGGCGGCCTTTATTGTGATTAATATCTGGGAAGCTTCTTAACAAGGCTTAGCTTGATAGGTGGCTCTTGTTGGAGGAAATTTATGGCCTGGTACTTCCTCAGTGAGACTTCCCACGTTGAATTGTTGAACATTACTGACCCTGATGCCCAACACGAGGGGGTGGGGATTTACACAGATGTCTGGTAACTGTGGAAGGTGCAAAAATCCAGAAGAACAACCTGCATTACATCCATTGGAAGCGGCTGGTTAACAGAGGTCAGGGGGAGGCCCGAGCCAGTGTGTGAGCCTCAGTGTTTTGGTGCAGTTTGTTTTTTGATTAGTGCAGTTCATGACCGGGCCATCCCACCTGAATAACAATCGGCGTGATTCACAGCGGGCCAGGAGAGGGCAGGGACGCCCGCCGCGCCGCCCATATGGAGCCCAGCCCTGGGAAGTGCGGAACCTTCCCGAACCCAGATGGTTCGGCTTGACGGCCTTGGCACGGCACCAGCAATAACCTATGACGATATGAAATCATCAAGATCTCGACCCCCGCCTCCCTCTTTTCCCCTGCTCCCCCCTCCGCCTCTCTCCGACTGTACGTACAGAAACAAAGCCATATGGGAAAGGGAGCGCGGCTGCGGATTAATGAACATGCATGAAACGGAGATCGGCTGCCGCTTAACGATGCAGTCATTAAAAACTAGTGTCTGCGCGTGCTTTTTTTTTTTTTTTTTTTAATTGTGGTTTGTTTTTTTGTTGTTGTTGGGGTTTTTTTTGTTTTTAACTGACACCGTATTTGCCTTCCTAAAGAAAAAGGCGAGCAGATGGGAGGGCAAAGCTGGGCTGCTGGCGGCAGGAGGTTGTGAGCATCAGTGGTCCCGTGTGGGTGGAGGTAAAGCGTTTGGGAGCGGCACGGGGAGCCGGTACCTGGACCCGCACTGCTGTCGTTTCCGCTGCTTGCCGGGGAAAATCTCCACGCGCGATGACTAGCTCCTGTTAACGTGGGTAGACTGGATTTCTCAGGGTAAATGAGGTAATTACAGCAAGCAGCAGCTGGAAAAGCCCACGCGACACATTAGAAACAAGTAAAATGAAGTCCAGGCCGCTGGTGGTCGCCGCGCATCTCGCTGGTTTTGGGGAGGACACGGGTGGGGTGCACCTGGGGGTGCCGGGCGCTGAGGGTGGGGAGGGCGGGTGCTGCCACAGCTCGGCTGGGGTTTATGAGCACCTCCACTGGAGCCTGTGGGCAGGATTTGGTCTGCTGCCAGCAGCCGGGAGACCCTGCCCTGGGGTCACAGAGAGGAGCCTTTTGACCAGCTGGTTTCAGAAAGGTGTGTAGACCTTGGAGCAGGAGGGCTGGTGTTTAATAAACCAAGCAGCTCCAGGAAAGGGGTAAGTTTTAGCTCAAAGGGCGCTTGTTTGGGAGAGCATAGGAAACGGGAGGAGAGGAAGGACTGCTGAGAAGCCACCGGCTTGAAGACCTCCTACTCTGCCTCCTTCATTTGCCCACCCCCTCCCAAAGGGCACCACTCTGCTCCCTTGTTGCTCTGTGCTTGACAATTCAGGCTCCGGGCATTAGCAATAAAGCTGAGACCTGCACACAGCTTGTGTTGACTATCACCGTCCTTCAGGGTAAAATATAACATGTAATATAGTGGGATTCGGTGTATCATTTTTTAAATAATTTCTCCCCCCAAAACAATCAAATTCATAATCCCAAGTTTCCAAACATACAAGATGAGAGATGCTCAGCCAAAGAATTAGAAATCATTCACACAAATAGCTTGTACAGTGTTCTTTGAACATTGTGCTCTAAATCTTTTTAGTCTCATGAGTATTCATAGTGTTTTTCAAATAATTTGAAAACGATTTCTTAATGAAGGCTAGAATATCCCTTTTAAACTTCTAAGTGCCGTTGTTTTCTTTTGATCACCTCTATACATTCCATATTCCAGTGCCCTTCTCTCTGCTGCATATTCATGTCCTCGGGATAATTTAAAGGCATACTTGCGTGTTTGACAGTGATAAATAAAACTCATCCATCATATAGCAGAACCTCTGGGGAAAATTAAATATCCCTAGTTTCAGCGCCGTTACTGTCTGCATGATTATGAACCTGATCCAAAGCTCATTGAACTGGTGGCAATATTTAATGAGCCAGCAGAACATTTATTCTTGGCTAAAAAGAAAGAAAACCCATGCAACTTATTTTTGGCAGTTACAGACAGTGGGATGCTGCAAAACCTTACTGCTGACTGCCTGTCTTGCTAACCAGACACAGTGATTTCTTCTTGGTGTGGCCTCGGTACACCTACAGAAGAGGATGGATGGAGGACAAGGTCTGTGCTCTGGCTCAGCACACTGCCCACCTTATTACTGTGAAAGGTGTGAATTTTATTTGCTTGTAGGATATAAACACTATATTTTCGCACGCCTTCTCAGCAGCGTGAAGCAGCTCGCCCCACTTCGTGAAGCTGTGCCTGGAAGGGTTCACCTGTGCTTGTCCTGGAGATGCTGCTGCTCGAAAATGTAAATATCAGACTACTTGCTACCTGCCCTCCATGTCCCGGCAGCGATGGTGGTACCAGTCCTCGCAGGAGCTCTCTGACGTGGCGAAGCAGCATTACATCCGTATACAGAGGGAGAAGGAAACCTGCACGAGGCCACAGACGCGTCAGGTTAGCCGGGATGGGGATGCGGGCGCACCCCGGCTTCGCTTCTCCCTCACAGACTGGTCCACCTGAAATTCGGGGTGGTGTAGGAGGGATTCCTGCACTAGCCTTGGCACAGGCCGGCTGTGTGGCAAAGACTGAGCCCTGCCTGGCTGTTCGGCCCGAAGCCCAGTGGGTTGTTTGCGGTCAGGGTTTATTTGGGGAAGAGGGAGGCACCGGTTTGGGATGGGGAAGGTTTTATGGGCCTGTTTTCCCAGCCACCAAAACTACCCCAGCAACCAACTGCACCAGCAGGAGAAGGAGGCCTTGAAATCAAGTCGGTGACTCAATGGCAGGTTGCTGGGATGCATTTGTCTCGGATCCTGCCCATCCTCACATCCCAGCCTGGATGGACCAAAGGAGAGAGAAAACTTCCCGGGGCAGGAGCTGGAGCCAAGCAATGCCATGAGCCGAGGCAGGAGGGAAACATGGGGCAGGATTTATCTCACCTCCTCAGGGCTCCTGTGTCCCCTCGCCCAACCTAAGCCAGGTGTAGGGAAGGGTGGGTGCCTCTGCACCTCCCGTAAGTGTGCGGTGGGTTGACCCTGGCTGGACACCAAGTGCCCACCAGAGCTGCTCTATCGCTCCCCTCCTCAGCTGGGCAGGGGAGAGAAAGTGTAATGGAAGGTTCGTGGGTCGAGATAAGGACAGGGAGAGATCACTCAGCAGTTACCGTCACGGGCAAAAAAACCTTGACTTGGGGACAAAAATTAATGTAATTTATGATCAATCAAATCAGAGTAGGATAATGAGAAATAAAAACTAAATCTTAAAACCCCTTCCCCCCACCCCTCCCTTCTTCCCGGGCTCAACTTCACTCCTGATTTTCTCTGCCTCCTCCCCTCGAGCAGCACAGGGGGACGGGGAATGGGGGTTGTGGTCAGTTCATCACAGGTTGTCTCTGCTGCTCCTTCCCCCTCAGGGGGAGGACTCCTCACACCCTTCCCCTGCTCCAGCCTGGGGTCTTTCCCACGGGAGACAGTCCTCCATGAACTTCTCCAGTGTGAGTCCTTCCCACGGGCTGCAGTTCTGCACAAACTGCTCCAGCCTGGGTCCCCCACGGGGTCACAAGTCCTGCCAGCAAACGTGCTCCAGCCTGGGCTCCTCTCTCCATGGGTCCTGCCAGGACCCTGCTCCAGTGTGGGCTGCCCACGGGGTCACGGCCTCCTTCGGGCATCCCCCTGCTCTGGCGTGGGGTCCTCCCTGGGCTGCAGGTGGAGATCTGCTCCAGCGTGGAGCTCCATGGCTGCAGGGGCACAGCCGGCCTCACCATGGGCTTCCCCAGGGGCTGCCGGGGAACCTCTGCTCCGGCGCCTGGAGCCCCTCCTGCCCCTCCTGCTGCCCCAACCTGGGTGTCTCAGGGCTGCTGCTCTCACACATCCTCGCCCCTCTCTCCAGCTGCAGTTGCTGTGACCTTCCCCTCCTCCTTCTTAAATAAGTCACCCGAGAGGCACTACTGCTGTCACTGATGGGCTTGGCCTTGGCCAGCGGTGGATCCGTCTCGGTGCCGGCTGGCACCAGCTCTGTCAGACACAGGGGAAGCTTCTAGCACCTTCTCACAGAAGGCAACCCTGCAGCCCCCCCGCTACCAAAACCTTGCCACGCAAACCCAATACAACGTGGAAAAAAGAGACAAGACAGCAGGTTTGGACCAGGCAGTTAATTTTTGGGTGGTTAAAAGCAGGTGTGATGACTACCCAACCGTCACGATTATCTGGGGGAAGGTGATGCCTGGGAAGGAGACCTCGCGGGTGCCCCGTGAAGGCCCGAGGCAGCAGCGAAGGGCTGGAGGAGCTGAGGTGGGGCGCAGGGGAGGGCGCAGCACCGCTGCATTTGGCCGTGCCTTGCCGAGCCACCAGCCAGAGGGCAGGTAGCGGCGCAGTCACGTAAATCATGGCCGATGCTCCCAGGAAATTTACAGCTGACCAGTGAAAAATGAAACGGCCTGACCTTTTGCTTTGGGTTACAATGGCTGTGCCGCCGCCGGCCCCGCGCCCCTCCAGCCCGCTGGAGAGCCAGTTGCTATAGCTGTGACATTCCCTCCGCAGTTGCCTGAGAAACGTGCCGAAGCCCCTGGCCGACACCTCCCGCTCTCAGCATCCCCCCTCCGGCACTCGAGATGCTTTATGTGCCGATCCCAGTGTCCGAAGGCGCAGGCGGAGGTTAAGACCTTGTCCCGTATTCTGTCCCTACTTAGCAGGATCCCTCTTCAATGCTCTCACCCGGAGCAGGAGATGATCATGTTTAGTGACCTGTCACACTAGTACTTCAGGCTTTTGTTCGGGGAAATTGGCCTTCCTCTTTTTGAGGAAGGATTTGGGCTGTGTCATGAGAGCCATCAGCCTGCCAAGGTTAAGGGAGCAGGGAGAGAAAGCTGTTTCTCCGTGAGCGGCGGCAGGTCTGAAATGTCTCACCTCCTTTGAAGCAGAGGTTCCCAGCCCGGTGGCACGAAAGCGGCCACGGGACGGGAGGCGGAGGGCTCCGCCGCTCACGCTGGGTGCTGGGTGCCTGGGCAGAAAACGAGTGGCTCCTAGTCTTTGCAGGCGTATTGCAAACCCCCAGAGTTACCGCCTTGGCACCTCAGTGTCTGAGAAAGAAAAGGGAAAAAAAAAATTTCTTCATCTGCCAGCCAGAGCTGTAGACTCTGTTCTTCCTTTACTTAAATGTGCCCTTGGCAAATTTTATCTGGAAGGCTTGAAGGGAGGAGGACCACGGATTTTAGGTCTCCCCTCCTAGAGAGCTTGATTTAAAGACACCAGGGCCTTCCCTGCTGTTCCCAGGAGGAATACCAGAACAGACCCACTGAGCGAACTGTAGCACCTCGAGCGTCCCTGCGCCAGGGAGGACACCTGGAGAGGGGCCGTGCAGCATGGGAGGGGGTCTCCTCTGCCTGCTCGGCGTGGGAGACGGGCATTTTCTTAACGCTGTTGTGCCAGCAGTGCACCGCTGCCCACAGCGAAAAAATGGGTGTGTCTGAAATACCTTCTCCCTCCCGGTCTGCTTTGCCCCCTTTCCTTTTACAGCCAGTCTTTGGAGTGTTTGTGAAGGTTTTTGCCAGCTGCATTGCCAGCTCTGGCTCAGCAGCTCCCCTGGACTTCATCGGGGGGCTCTGTGGGTGGGAGCACTGAGGGGCAGGGATCCGGGTGGCCCAAGCCCAGGGATGTGGCCAAGGATGCAGAGCGGGAGACAGGCAGGGTCCTCAAGGGGACAGAAGTACACGGGACTTTGGAGGGCAAGACTCCAGAGAAGTCACCCTGACGGGGTTGATCATGGCTATGGTTATCAGGTCCTTGGCCACCAATGTCACTGATATTGCTGTGTACTGATGGAAGAGATTTTCTCCATTACTTTCTCAATTCACGTCCCCAGGGAAGGGAGCCTCCAAGCCTGGGTAGCAAGTGAGCTACCCATGGTGGTCTCTCTAAGTTTTTTTGGGATGGAGCTGGACCCCAGGCTCTGTGCTGTGAGGATGGCTGGCCTTGGACACCTTGTGCTGAGGCACAAGACAATCTGCCTGAGGGTCCTTTTGAAGTTTTCTAAGTGTCTTCATGAAGATTCATTCCACGTGAGGTGGGTTGGAGCCTGCATGAGCACTTCTGCCAAGCCGCTGCTTCTCTCCACTGGGTCGGCACGGAGCACTGACGTTTAAGATTTGGGAGTTATCTCATTGATCTCAATTTTGCCGACCGTGACTCAATGGCTCCTAATCCTTTTCCTCTGACTTCTTTCTACCGAGGGTGCTGCTGGTGCTCTATGCCAACGTGATCCAACTCCAAAGAGCAGTTGCTATTCCAGTCACTTACACCCACCTTCAATACCTGTTTGTACCATGTGCCACGTAGTGCCACGACGCTGCTGCTCTGCCAGCTGGTCGCGGGATAGCTTTGTACGCGTAGGAAGGCTTATACCCACGTTTCAGGTTCAGACCAAAGGCTGAGCGTGCTTTCTACACAGTGACTGTGAAATAAGCTGAAATGGAAGTTTAGAGTACTTTGGATCTACTGCAGTGACCCCCCACTGTAAATTTAGGCAACTTACTTTTCAGTGGAGGAGTGGTAATGTATCCAGGCTGAGGGTGCCTGACATGCACCAGTGGTGAACATCAGGGAAAGCAAGCCGTGCAAAACTGTAAAAAAAGAGTGGTTTCAGCATGGAGAGTCTCATCCAGGCCCTGAGCATTGCATTTGCTCTCTCTGGATCTCCAGTCCAGCCAAACTGAGATCAACTCTGGGCAGGCAGGGCTGTTACTCTGGGGCACCAGGTCCAGTGGGTCCCACTCCTTTCGGCTGGCTCGATGGCAGAGGCACCCGCAGGCACTTTTAGATGGTGAGTCAGGTCCAGCAGAAGCTTTGTAACCCAACGAGCAGAGCAGGTTGAGCACTGGCAGTGCCGGGCCCCTGCTGCATGGCATTCAGTGGTTCATTTCGGGGTGAAGAAGGAAACCTGGGGCTGGGGAACGGTCCCCATTGGTGCCTCTGCTGATGGCTTTGCAAAAGAAACTGTGCCTGGACAGTGTGACCCTGGCGTGGGAGCCCTGGGAGGAGGGAAGAAGGGAAGCACACGTACCGTCAGGTGTCACGCTCGGACCTGCAGCGTGCGACACCTCCCTGGGCAGGCGAAAACGTGTAGGTCGGGACAGCAGCTTTTCCTTGCGATCTGACTACAGCCTTTCTGTTCTTGCTGACCCTTTGCTGTGGGGTTTTTTTTTTGTTTTGTTTGTTTTGTTTTGTTGTTTTTTCTGGATTTTTTTTTTTTTACTTGGAAGAATTAAAAAGTACAGCTTCCATGAATAAATATAACTCTTAGCTCCGTCTTATTAAATAAAAGCAATTTAGGGCTAAATACAGTGAATGTTAACAAAAAGCCAAGAATAGAAAATTGTTTAAGTGGCCAAAGAAACTTTCTCCCATTGTCATGCAAGCCAAGCTATGCCAGCTATATGTAAATGTATGCAGTAGGCTCTGTGCATGTGTCCACTTTGAAGTTGCCATCTGAATTTAATTCTGCCTTTGTGATTAAATCAGGCCATTACGTTTAATCTCACTTAATAGTAAGAAACCCTCTTTGTTGTTTTCTATAGGCAACATATTCTGCCCCTAACATATACAGCTTGGCATTCACACTTTACTATTAATCCCCGATGGCTGATAATTGCTTCATCTCCAAGTTCTCTGTCCAATTCACAAGGGAACTGATTGCAACTATTCTTCCCCTATACATTAATGCACTGTTTTGGTCTTACTTCTTTGGCTCAGTGAACCCTATCAAGCTGTCCACATTTTCTGGGCATGTGGGCGTATTGTAAGTTGTTAAATTAAATTCTGCGCTGACCCCCTAAACACCAGAATCTATTAGTGCTGCAAGTTAGCTGATTGACAAGTGGGGCTACTTTTCCACTCAAAAACCTGACATAAAAAAAACCCCTAGGCTAAATAAGGCTGAATATTTTGTTTCAAGTGAAAGTCTGAGGTCTTCTGCCTGCTGTCTTTCTACTTACAATTTCATTACTGCAGCAGGATCAATGGTATTATTGCCATGGTATTGTTTCATTGATCTTACATATGTCAGTTGGGAAATTTCTTTGGAAAAAAGACCGAATATCTGGAAGATGTCTTTAGTTTGCTTGAATCTGGAAGCCCATGCAGAATTTTTTCCAAGTACATGCAATTCAGAGAGATGTGTCTTTTTGGGTTTCTGTTTTGTTTTTTTTTTTTTCTTCCCAGAAGATGGCCATAATTCATAATTACTGAATTATGCCCAAGGAGCCTCAGACTGCCATTATTTTGCCAGAAATGTTAAAAAAACTCGGTGCAGATTCCTGCAGGGCAACCAATTGAAAGAGACACTCGAAGTCCCCAGGAACAAACACCGGCCATTTGGGTTTCCTTTCCTTTACCAAAAGCCTGCATTTAAACAGATCATTAGGCTTTTCCATCACAGAAGAAATAGACTGCTACAGTGAAAAATCACGTCTAAACAGGGTCTTACTTATTTCCACCGCCAGCAGCATTATAATACCTTCCATAGCTGCTGAGCAGGGACTGCAACTACCTGTTATTGGATGAGTGACTGTCATGAGTTATTCGTATTTCAAAGTGTTGCAGTAGTATACGGCATTTCTTCACTGTGATTAGTTTTCATCACGTTGACTGTATTAAAATAGATCTTCTTAACTTGTCCTACAAAGTTTCTGAAGTACTGAGTTGAGCCATGCTACAGCCCTGAGAGGGAAGAAGTCAGGCAGGGACTGGATGAAGAAAGGGATGGCTGCTTTGACGCGGACAGTGAGAAAATCTGAAATTTAATAGCAATGGCTTTTCTTTTTTTTAAAGCTGACAGGTATGAAAAGGCTAAAATTCATCATGCATCACTGCAGAAGTTCACTGCTAACCAAGGAGGGTTTAGAGGACATGGCTGAAGATTGTCATTTGTAGTCACAGAATCATTGAAAAATGAGGTGGGAAGGGACCTCCGGAGGTCTCTGGTCCAACCTCTTGCTCTAAGCAGGGATAACTTTGAAGTTATACCAGGGTGCCTAGGGTTTTGCTGATTTTGGTCTGCTGCCTCTTGTCCTTTTGCTGCATGCCTCTGAGACGAGTCTGGCTCCATCTTTTCAGTAGCCTCCAGGTAAGCAGCAGGAGGCTGCTATTAGTCTCTCCTCAGGCTTTCCCTTCTCCAGGCTAAACTAATCCAGTTCCCTGTCCCATAGGGATTAATTTTCTCCCTGGCCCTATAAAAGCATCCACAAGTGGTGGATGTGGCTTTGTCAGTCACAACAGAGTCAAGCAGCCACCACACTCAGGTGGCACGCAGCCCTGCCTCTTCTGCACCATACATGGTCACCTTGCCATAGTTGAGACACCTTCAAACCTCAGTAAGCCCCTTCAAGGATGAAGGGAAAATGCTATCACTGAATCTGAGCAAAGTGGAGGTTACAGTGACAGGTAGACAAAATCAAACAGAAACTTTCGCTGCTCCAGTGACATTCCTTTAGGTTTTGTATTTGCATTCACAGCCGGAGCTGGGGAGCCCCCCTGCTCTCCTTGGCGGGGGAGGTACCTTTCTGAATCTACGTGCAAGGCAGGATTTTTACGATGGGCTACCTACAAGATATTTTCCTGACCTGGCAGGTGCCAGATCCAGGGCTGGTCCGTAACAAGAGCGTGTGATACATCAGACTGGGAAGCCATCGGCTGTTGGTGACCGCTACTGGAGGCTGCAGCACATCTTCTGCAAATCCAGCTAGTCTGTCGTCCGCTTTCTGAATCGGCTTCTCTGCATCTACTGTGCTGAGCACAAGGCCTTGCCCTATATTTTCACAATAGCCCAAGCTCAGGATCTCAGAAAGATTGCTTCCTGCTTCAGCACAAAGTCTGCAAGTGATGGCCCCGCTCGTCACGAGTTAGGGATGGTCCCTCTACGCAGGTACATTTTCTGTGCGGGCAGCAGAGCTCCCTCAAAGTCCTGGCTGAAACTGCGCAATCAATTCTCTGCTGTGCTCAGGTTTGCCTCAGACCTTCTCTTTCTCTGTGCCAGGTGAAAGCTTTGACGATTGCCTTCGCCAGGACCAACGCAAAGGAAGAGGTACGAGCAGGAGACACTCCACCAGAAGGCCCCATGGAGTTTTCTGCAGAAAATGCCCCAAGGAGCTGACCTAGGGCAATATGTTGGAATTTATTGTAAAACCACTGAAAGGTAAGAGAAGGTTATTTTTATCATGTTAACATTCGAGTCACTTGAAAAACACCACTCTGAGCCCCACATAACCAGAAGTCAGCTGTGCTATCGCACAAATCTGTCTTTGAGCATTTTCTAAGGTGAAAAAGCTGCTCGTGCTAACTTGTGATCTCACTACAATCAGTTCCTAATGGAAGTGCTGTAAAAAAATCCCAAGAAATGCTAGCATAAAAAAATCACATAGCTCAATACAAGTGTTTTGTAGTCTTCTTCCCTAAGTCTAAACACCTTGAGGAGTAGAAGATAATCTAAGCCTCATCTTTTCATTTCTTTCCTTCTTTTCTCTTTACATATAGGCTTTCAGTGCAGAATCAAACACTTGATTTGCGTCATGTACATTTTTTTTCCTGGTTTTTTGTTTGTTCAGGGTGGCTACAGTGAGACTGGTGTCAATTGATCAGAGTGAAATCATTGTGATTTATTAGCCACTTCTAGAAAGGACAAAGACAGTGTGACCCGGAGGGCCATAAATTTTTGTCTACATCAAGCATGAACAGAAGAGGGTCTTTTTTTTTTAAATGTAGATGCAGCTCCCAAAGTGGTAGCTTGTACTTCTGCCATGGTCTCCCAGAATCTCCTATGATTCCTGCAGTTTCGAGCCAGCTGCGTACTGTATTTCCATAACCAGGAGCACACATATGCTCTGGGGTTGAATGATCTATTCAGAGTGGACCTTCCCAGTGATTCTCAATAGTCCCCTCCAAATCATCGTCTCAAAAACATTGCACAGATGCTTTTTATTTTTATCTCGTTTCAGACACCTCTTTTGCGAGTAGTTATGTGGCTCCTGAGAGGCATTTTAATTAATTAATTTACATTGTTAGGTTGCCTCACACTGGCTTCAACAAAAGTCACTTTATTTGCTTTATAAAACAGTCGTGTCCTGCTGCACACTGTAATCCTGCCATAGGCAAGGAAATGGCTACGTGGGGGCTGGAGACTCTGCTCATAAAGCAGGAATCTGACTCCGCAAGAGTAAAGGGTTTTGTCTTTGGTCGTTTCCAAGGGCCAGTATAAGGCAAACTGGTAGGGAATGAGATTAATGCTCTAATTATAAAGGAACAGGAAGGAAACCTGCTAGTTTTGTCTAAGAAGTGAGTTGTATTGCAATGAAGCCTCCAGAACACCCACAGCCCCCAAATATTGAATGCTGTTTAATAAATCAATAATGTCTTATTAAGTTATCCATCCAGGTGATTATACAACTTTATTGGCATTTTCTCTGAACTGTGCCACAGCGTTTGACTTATTTACATGACTTTGGATCAGAGTGCCAGAGCTAGCCTTGGGAAGGCTGGCTTAAGTTTCAAGTTGTTTTTTAATTTTCCATTAGAAATGACTCAGGTTAAATGTCAACAAGAAGCAGTGTGGATGCTGGTAACTTGGGAGGCACCCACAGAAAATCAGCGTAGACGTTTGTTTCAAAAACAACCGTAAAAAGTTGCTC
Organism: Phaethon aethereus; assembly: GCF_964289735.1. Lineage (NCBI taxonomy): Eukaryota > Metazoa > Chordata > Aves > Phaethontiformes > Phaethontidae > Phaethon > Phaethon aethereus. Next base: position 117,665,566 of record NC_138575.1, on the reverse strand, counting down.
CATGTGCTTTTAGTTCTGACCAAACTAAGAGAGCTTACAATGAAGCGTGTGCTCAGCAGCAAAATTGGTAGCAACAGAGTCCCAAATAAATTAAAAATTAATCACGTACATCCCCCTTGTGTTTAAAGACTAATTTAGGTTTTGAACTTCTCCCAGGCTGCCCAGCAGCTGCCTTGGATTTGTTCTTAGCATGAAACGGGACTTATGGCAGTCCCTGGCCCAAGCCATTTCAGACATCTCCTTTAAGAGCTTCTTCTTACCCACTGCTTCATTTGTAGGATTACAGAAAAAAAAATATACCAACTTTAAAAGGACTTTGGATTCCCTCATGCAAAGCATGCAGCAATTTCATCTTGCTGCTGTTCTTATTGACAAATGTTTGCAACGTTTTCATAATAAAAGGTGTTGGTAATTCCATTGCAAAAGGGGGGAAGTGAGAACCGTAACAAATGGCGCCTCAGAAACGGCTGCGAGATGACCTGAGCAGGAGCATGATGGCAAGAAAGAGGCTTCTAGTAAGCTGGGCGTTGAGGAGCTGCCTTTCCTTTTACGTTCAGAGGCTGAACAACGTTCAGAACGCGTTGTGTTCCTGGAGTCTTTTACTCCTACTGCAGCAAAAGCCTCCGGATCAACTCCAAAGACTCTTTATTCCTAGAAGTACTGTAATGCGTGCACAACTCTGAAAGCGCATGGAGCTTTCCCAGTGCCCGGCGACGTCCTGCCCATACCAATGGTGCCGGCAAGCGCGCCCAGGCGGGCGGTGAATGCTTGGCAAGCCCTTCCCTGAAGCTGTTCAAGCTGCCCAACCTGCATCTCGGATCCTGCCACCACCCAAGTTGTACAATAACCATCTGGACTAGCCTCGAAGTTTCATTCACTGCATGGGACAGAGTCACCGTTTCTTTTTTTTTTTTTTCTTTTTTTTTTCTGAAAAACGCTGGCCGCGCCGGCAGCAGGGACGACGTGCTGATTTATTTGCTCTCCAAGCTGTTCTCGGAGGATGCGTCCTTTCTCTCGGGGGACTCCGGTACTACCTTTGTTTAGCCCCACGGATACAAACGCGGAGCGTCACCCCGCTCCCCCGGCCGCCTTGCTCCCACAGGTCACAGCCAAGCGCGTCATCTGCCAAGTGCTACAGCTGATCGCATGAGGTCAGCCTGCAAGCTGACAAAAGCAAGGCATGGCACCTTCAGCGGTCATGGATTATTAATATTTGTTTCATAATTATTAATTATGACGGAGTTAAGATCGCCGAGACAGGCACTGACAAAAGAAGGACGGGGGGGGGGGAGAATAATGGCGGTTTGGGGTTTTTTGCTGCTTGTTGAAGGGTTCGCACAGGCCAAGCGCTGCGGCGTTACAACCCGGCAGCGAAAGGCGAGGGACGCACGGAGCACCGGGGAGGCCCCCCGTACCCAGCGGCACCCCGAAAGCCGCTTATTCCCGGCCGACCGGCTGTTCCCGCGCCGCTCCGGGGCTGCGCGAGGAGAGCGCGGCGGCACAACCGCCGCCGCGGGCCCTTTAAATCCGGCGCTGGCCAATGGGAGGGCAGGCGCGGCGGGCAGCGGGCGCTCATTGGCTGAGGTGCACGGCGGGTGCGGCGGTGGGAGAGGCCTGCGCGTAGCGGGGCAGAGCGGAACGCAGTGGAACGGAGAGGGGCGGGGCGGGGCGCGAGGGGAGGTACCGCTTTCCCGCCACCGCCCCCCCCGCCGCCCGCCGCCTCCCACAAAAAAGCGGGAGCCCGCGGTGGTAGCCACGTCTGTCGCTCGGTTACCTGATGCTTGTCCTCAGTAAGGGGCTCCCCGTGCTCTTGGGAGGGCGGCTCCGCGGGCCGGGGGGTGCAGCCGGGGCTCCCCTTATTTCGCCTCCTCCCTCTGTGCAGAAGCCGCTGCCGCCGGGGCGCAGTCTGCGGGCCGGGGCGGGGAATGCAGGGCCGGGGCGGGGGGTACGTGTGTACGGCGAGAGCCCGTGGCTGCTCTCAAGCCCGAGTGAAACGAGGCCCGGACATGTTACAGGCAAGGTTTACGAGCGAGCAATGCACGGGGGCGGGTTTGGAAGGACTGCGCTCTAGGCTTCTCTCCGACGGCGTAAAGAAACGGGAGAGCACTTAGCGCCCAGCGACGGCTTGGGCTCACGATGTACAAAACCCTTCTGAGAAGCAATCGTGTTGCTGGTGGGGCTGAGAAAAGACCTGCTACTGGATCCTGAAAAACACATGGGCGAGAGACTGTCAGGGGCAGCCTCCAGCATCCCTTCCCCGCTTCCAAAAAGCCCTCGCGTGCTGACAAACAGTAGATGGGAGACGCCTCCCGCGGAGGCGCTTTCTGTCCTCTTGCCCGGTGTCGTCGTCTTCCTGCTGGTTGAAGTGGTGAGGCCCACGACGAGAAACTTCGCTCCGGTGGCGAGCAGGCGGAGGGGGAGCGCGCCGCACGCTCCAGGGAGCTGTGCTTCCGCTTGTATTGAAAACAGTAACAAACTCCACGTTCTCCCGGGGCTCCCCGCCAAAACCGGTGTGGACCTCTAGCGCAGAGGAAAAAAACTACTAAGCATCCTGCAGGCGGTAGGAAACAGGAGGCGAACCTCCCCAAGAAGGTGCTGGGACAGATGTTCCCAAGGATGGTCTTTTTCTGGACAAACTGACCCTCACCCGGGCAAACTTCCCTTTGGCAGGAGAAGGAGGGCATCGGGGTGGCTGAGCACCTCGTAGGGAACCAGCTCTTCCCTTGGGGAGGCCTTGGCTGGAGGAAGCGGCTTCAGGACCCGTGGTGAAATGGGATCCTTTTCCTCCTTGTGCCAAGTGAAGCCAGAGAGGGGGTGAGGACTAAACTTTCACGGCTTCCCTCATCCTCTTTTTCCTGTTTCACTGCTTCACACCCTGTTCGCAACTGCTACTCTGGCAGCAGCACCCTGAGGGTCCCAGTCGGGGAGTGGGGTCTCCTGCTGTGGGAGAGGAGCTCTGGGCATGCACACAGGATTTTGCCTTCTCCACGAGAATTACAGGAGCATGTATACTGCTCAGTATAAAGCACCAGGCTCAAAGCTGAAAAATTGCTGCTTAGACTTCTACTCCATCTTGGGGTTTTTGTTGTTTTGGGTTTTTTGTTTGGGGGTGTTTTTTTTCCTTTTTTTCCTGCTAGAAGGGTATTTTTCATCCCTGAAAACAAGTGCATTCAAATCCAACAGGTTTGAGTTATTGTTGCAAGAGTTCAATCCTGGTCGCTACCATCCCTCCCCCTTCTTTGCATTTCCCAGATCCCCAAGAGGAAAAGAAAGAATGAATGAAAGAAAGAAAAACCCTCAAAAAGAAAGCAGGGGTCTCCTCTCAGACTCTCACGCTTGCAGGCTAGCTCCTGGCACGCTTATAGGCATGGCACACAGCCTCTTCTGTCGGCACAGACTTGGCAGACCTGGGCCGGGGCTGGCCTTACTCATTGTGTTCAAGTCACCTTCTTGATTAGAGAAAAAAAAGGCGTTTGCGGTGGGTGACCGAATTGGCCACCCTACTAGACAGAAGGCAGAAGGAGAAAAAATGGGAAAGAAACAGGCAAATTAGTGTTGTGGGGAGAGGGGAGAATGACACCCAGGGGAGGAAGCGGTACCGGCTGCCTCCTGTTTATAAGTCAGCTCTTGCCTGGCATTTTCTGGATGCTCCTAAAGCTGTGATACAGCCTGGCTGCCCCGCTCCTTCCCTGGCGGGTCCTGCCACCAGGGAGACGTGCCAAGAGGTCCCACTGCCTTTGGGGCAGCCCCTCCGGCCATACAGGCCGCTGAAGTGGCTCTGGGTCCCCTCTCGCCACGCCGGGACCACCGCAGGGGCTGCGGCACCTGTGGGTACTGCGCACAGACTCTAAATGTAATACATAAGTTCAAGCTTTTCTTTTTTGCTGTATTGGGGAAGAGATGGGAATTCGGCATGTCACCAGGACAGGTGCATACCTGAGCTGACACACCCTGTGAGGCTAGTGAAGAGGGTGATGTATGTGGTAGCTGTGGCAAATTCTTGTTTTTTCGCTTGTTTTCGTATTAATAATCCACTTTCAAAATGCGGGGAGATGAGCACGGTAACTCTGCAAAGTATGGATTGGAAGTCATTTCTAATTCAAACACGGTTAGTTATTGCTCCCGTCAAGATGCGGCCACTCGAAAAGCAAACTCAAATCTCAGTTGCAAATAGTTCTGTTGAGTGAATATTTATGTTTTGCTGCACATATCAGTAGCTTCTTGGGATGTTTTAGTAAAAAATACACAAGAATAATAAAAGTACGAATATACCCCCTTGTAACAGTTGGCTATACTCGGTTAGCACTGAATACCTTAATCCAAAACGTATAGCTACCCACAGTTTTAACTCACTGAAAATAAATGAGAAAAAAAGGCCAGAAGTTTATTTTTTTTTCTTTGTCAAATAGGTTGAAATAAGCAATCAATTGCTCACTTTAACGACGTTACGTGGTAGCAGATGTGTGCAAAATAATATCTAGTCTTTCACAAAATAAAGCCACGCCAGCGAGCTGTGAAATCACGCACACTAGCATATAAAATCCATTTCAAAGCCTTGGCTTTCCTCACGAGAGCAAGAAATCTTCTTGGAGCCTTTCTGGAGTCAGCAGCCGAAGCCAAACGCTATAGAGGGCTTACACCGATACAATCCAAAGGGACAATTTGCTTGGAAGCCTGTGGCTAATTTCGAACACAATGCCCGATGTCATGGTCAGTTGTGCCGCAGAAAGTTGGCGGCCTCGGCTCAGCCTCCCCCCCCCCGGCCCAAAAAGACGCGAGCGTTTCTGGCCGGAGCCTCGCCGCTTATTGGATGTCCCAGCCGGCTTCAAACCAGCCCTTTCATAGCGACACACGGCCAAGTACGGGCACAGAAACGAGGGGAGAAACAAAGGTGGCTCTGAAGTCATTTCCCCGCGCTGAAGCCAGCCATCCGGTTTCGCTCCTTCCCCATTGAGGGGGCAGAAAGCGGCAGGAAGAGCGGGGCTGAAAGGGAACAAACCGGCCGAATGGGCTGGCGGGGAGGCAGCCAGGGCCGGGGCCGCGCCGGGCGAAGCTCCCATTCTCCCTGACCAGAAAGGGATGAATGATTAATTACAGGCATCCAAAAGGTAATAGATGTGGTGGGCCGGCGTCCTGCAGCCAAGTTCCTAGAGCACCTGCGGAAACAGGAGGCGGCGGGAGGCACCGCCGCTCTCCCCCTTTACGGAGGGCACAGAGGGGTACTGTTCCCCCCTTCACCTGGTCTGCTTTCTGCTGGCACAACCTCCTTGCAGCGCGGGCCGCTTCCATGTCCGCTTGCTGTACGTAGGAAGAACAACCCCCTCCAGTCGTCAGGGAAAACAAACGGGGCGATCCCAGATGCCAAAAGGGAACGGGGGGGGGCTGGGATCCGGTCCTGAGATCAGAGGATGCAAAGTTAAGATGTCGGCTCTGCTCGCCGTTGCGCAGCCTGACAGCCGGCGCACGAGGCCACTGCACGCACAGAGGTCCCAGAGACGGGGCTTTCAGAGTAACCTGAGGGGAATGGGACACTCGGATCCCACTGCAGCTAAACGGAGATGTTCGGGATGTTCGGCTCCCTTCGGCGCCTTTGAAAATCCCAGCCTGCCCTGTGGATTCAGTGAAGCGTGCAAGGGCCTGCTAAACTGAAACACAAGCTAAGGAGTAAGTGCCTGGGTACTCCTAAATTAGGATAAAACCATCTTTGCCTGCCTGTTTTTGGCAGCAAGCTGGTAAGTTTGAAAAATACGTTTTCAACTGACAGAGCAGGTTCGCTAAAGGGCAAACTGCTGAGGAGAGGTTTAGTGGCGCGAGTGATGGAGCCTGGCGAGGAGAGAAGCTTCTGGCACCGTGACTCCGGGACGGGCGCAGCCGCGGGGAGCCGGACCCCGCTGCCCCCTCTGCTGCGCTGCCCTGGCTTTCCAGCCTGGCACCCTCGGGTGCTGTTACTGCGTGGATGCAGGAGCGGCTGGCTCTGACACCTGATTGTTTAGGTGCTGCTGGTGATTTACCTTGTAGGCAACATAAACCTCAGGTAAGCATTCGCTTGCTTCTAGCGTCGCATCCCAGAGGCTTTGTGGCCTCCCAGGCTGTAGCTGTGCCGAAGATGTGCCAAGGCAAAAACGCATCCAGGAGGAGCCCCTTCCCTTAACCACCCTCTGGCTGCATCCCGTCTTCCCACTGCCGCTCCGGCTCCCAGCCTTGCTCCTCGCTCCTGCCCTCCTCCTGCGATAGAGCTGCGCCTTTTTCTTGCCTCAGCACAGTTGGGTTGTGCTTAAGCTTGTGAGAAGCCATGATCCGGACCTTCACCGCCAGCGAGAATGAGGACTGACCACCACCACGCCAGCTCCAGCCCGGTGTGGACTGGATGCCTGGGGAAAGGGGGGAGCTGAAACCCCGCTTTCTGTGCTGCACGGCTTGTGGTCCTAAGCTGTCCTGCACCTCTGGCCATGCATTGAGGTCTTGACCTCAGTGGTCAAGGTCTTGACTGTGTTTTTTCTTGCAGGATTCGCAGAGGGGACCACGTGGCGGAGGGGGGTGCTTGAACAGGCGGCCTTGGGCCCAGACGTGTGGTGCTGCGCAGGCGTCGCTTCACCAGGGGTCAGAGGTGCAAGTGGCTTTAGGTGGCCACGGTGGAGAGCGGGACGGGCGTGTGGGACCTCAGGGCCGGCCTACAGCGAGAGGTCGGCACAGTATAAGGAATTCATGTGGCAGATTGGTACGCGACAGCTCCGGTGCTGCACGCTGCAGCCCTGACTGGTTTTGTGTGAGCTTCCCAGTACAGGCAGTGCCTGCAAGTCGGCATAACGAAGAGCCTCAGGTCCTCGAGGCGCTTTGTTAAATAGGAGTTCCGCAGCGACCTCGGTTGCTTGGGTTTTGCATGCTGAGTGGAGTGCAGCCCAAATTCCCCTACACCTCTGTCCCATACGCGGTCATTTGGTGGTGTGTGGAAGTGAAGTCCCCCCCCCGAGAATCCCACTGGAGAGATAACATGGAGAAGCAAGGCAGGCGCTGCAGCCTTTGCCTCAGAAAGCAGGCAGTAGACTGATTCCTGTGCCTGTTTGATGAAGATTTGGCAGAACGAGAAAAATAAATACAACAAACAGTGTGAACGACCAGCCTCACGTTGCTGCAAATGACGCTGTTTCCTTTTCATAATTTCCCTCCCTCTCCTCCCGTTAGCCAACCTATTAACGCTCGCAGAGACGCAGCGTCCTCACAGTGAGGCCAGGGCACATCTGGATCTGAGAGATGCTGGTGTGATGGAAAAGTTGCTTGTCCATCCTGGTCCGGACAAACTTGCCTTCACCAAACACATACTGCCAAGTCTTTGAAGAAAGCAAGCAGAGGCATCGGTAAAACCAGCAAGCCTGGCTTATTTCTTTGCAAGCTATGCAAAACAGATTTCACTCACAAATATCTCCAAGTAATCATCTCGAAATATGAGATAAAAATTACTCTGAATTTTTAAAATCATTTTATGCCTTGGGTGGGGTGTAGAACAAACGTATGCGTGTGCGGGGAGCGGAGGCACGCGTGCCACTGGCGCGGCGCAGGCCGTGTGGTGGCATCGTCGGGAAGCGCAGCGCCCGCTTCGGGCTCTCCCCGTGGGCTGGCTGTGCCTGCGCGGCGGCGCGGGAGGTGCGGAGAGCCACGCACATGCGTGTGCCGGCGGCATGGCGGGATGGTGCCGAGCCCTCCGCCGTACGGCACCGGGCTCAGCCGCGACAGATGTCGTATGCTAATGCTGGGGCGAGAGCCGCCCCGGGCAGACACGGCTGCCGGAGAGGCTCCTTGGTGGCACGGTGTGAAAGAGCCATCCCCGTCCTCGTGTGCGGGAGCGGCAGCAGGGCCGCAGCCTTCTCCTTGGCCGCCGGTGGACGGTCTCTCGCAGGAAGCACGCGGGAGCTTGCTGAAGCGAGCGGGGGGCTCTTGCAGCTCGCTTTTTCCAGATGGTTGACGTGCACGGCGAACAATAGCCGGGACAGCATGGCAGGGCGCGCTGCCGAAACCTCCCCCTGCATACAGAGCAGTGCGGGGCCCATCATTAGCGGCCCTGCTCATGTCAGGCTGAGACCGTTCCCATAAAGATGAATTCCCTCCCTGTTGCTCGGGGGGGGATGTTCAGCCGAGGGTGGGCTGGACGGTCCCGGGACGGGAGGCGGTGGGGATTAGCTCGCAGTCTGGCCCGCCTTGCACGAGCCTTTGTGCGGATAAACAGAACAGTTTTGTTTCCTTAAAGAGCAAACCTGGAAGAAGCATGTTTTGGCCTCTCGATAGAGGTGTCTGGAGTATTAGGCATTCTGGATGCGCGTGTGTGTGCATGTGAACAAAATGTGTGTGCAGGGAACAAAAAATTCAAATAAAAAGCCTCTAACTTTTCCTCTGCTGCCTTTGCACGCCGACACATGCGGCATCTGAGAGCGGCTATTTGCTTGCGCTGCTTCTAATCTATTCTTTTCAGCAATTCCTAGTTTAAAAGTACCAAAATTATCAGCATCAGAACCTTCACTTGGCTTCTTTTTGTGCTCAGCTTCCCGGAGCTACTGATCCACAGCGTCTTCTTCTCCTCCCACGGCTCACGACTGTGCCCAGAGAGCAGAGGCAGGCCAGGAGAGTAAGGGCTAATTTTCACTCGTAACCTCGAAGCCGGGATGTTGGCTGGACCCTGCCTTTGCCACAGCCTCAAGCATCACCCCAGCTTCGAGGTCACTGCTGAAAATCTGTGCTGGAGGAAGATGAGAAAAGCTTTTGGCTGGGATGAGGACACCAGGTAATTCCTTGCCCTCACCTTTCTGGCCGTGCCACTGAGCAGAGGCAAAAGAGGGGACACTGGAAGTGAAGTCTCGGTGACGGAACCCACCCATCCTCCAGGCACCAGAGTGGTGCTTGTCCCAGTGCAGAAGTGTCCATGGTTTCTGTGAAATACAGGTCCACATATGGAGCCTTATGGGGCTCCTCTAGATTTTGGGGTTGCTGCACCCCTGCTGAGGAAGGATCGGGGGGGGGGTGTAGGTCTGTGCTTCACGAAAGACCTTCAAAGCGCTGTAGCTTTTCTCCTCTTCAAAATAATACAGAAGTATTATTTTAATAATAAAGCTAGAAGACTACAAAGCTCAGTTGAACAACATCCACCTTGGAAAGCATTTGTCAGACATGGTATTCCCAGGACGGTCACTGCTAGCAGGGTTTTCTCCCTCTTTCATTGCCCAGCACTGCTGGGACAACAAAAATGCAAGCTGCTGCCAGCAGCCAGGCTGGAGATGCTCCCTTAGCTGGCCCACGGCAGCTCTCGCGTGGCCCAGCTGTGACCACCGGGTGGGCAGAGGCACACAGCTGCCGTGGGGGACCCGCTCCCTCCGTGGGAGCAAAGGGCAGCCGGATGCTGGGCTAATGGGGCGTGTTGCAACAACACTGAGAAATTGCCCAGAAAAATGCACACCTTGGGTTTGTTTCTACCTGCTCTAAGCTGCTGAATCCAGACTATGAGCCTCTGCTGCAGACGAGCAGGTCATTAATTCCCACCAGTTATCCCACCCGATTTCCCCAGCCAGGCGCCCGTGCTCGGTTACCTGGCGCGATGCAGGGGCTGACGTCCCTCCCCACCCACCTCCCCATCGGTCAGGTCTTGTTCTGGTCTGATGTGAAGGCCTGGTTGGAAAGGCCTGGCAGGATCTGCTTTCAGAGGAAGCACCCAACATACGGTGCCACCAAAAGTGAAGCTGCTGAGGTGCCTGAAGGGGAATGTGGGGCTGGATTTTTGCAGATCCATGGCCAAATGGGATGTGCCACCTGTGTGTTTTGGTGTGGTTGCACCGTCTGTGTGGACTACGCGGTGAAGGCAAAGGCTATTTCTCCTGAAGTATTTCATGGTACCTGCAGATGTCCAGGTGCTCGGACAGTATACGGGGAAATACCGTTCCCTCCATGCTCTGTCCTCATACCCTGTCTCTAGACCTCCATCACTGCCTCCTCTCAGAGATCCCGGACTAACTGATCTGACTCACTGTCAGACATGCTCATCTTCTTAAATCCCTTAATTTTGCCAAAATTAGGCTTTGGCTTTTCTGATGAGGGAAAACACCGGCAAGAGGTGGGGGTCGAGCACACGTAGCAGGCAATGCCAGCTCGCCGGTGGTCCTCAGGCCGGGCTTTGGAAACCCGAGCGCATCGCCGCCTCGCTCCGGCTTCGCGAGCTGGAAGGAGGAGGCAGCGCGGCGGCCGCTCTGCGGCTACTGCTTGCCCGAGCTTCCGTCAGCGGCCTTTTGCTTTTTAATTTTGGGTCACCTACGACCAACCTTGCTCCCCGGGTAAAGTAAGTGTCGCTGGAGCTGGGCAGGAGAAAGCGAGCAAAGGCGGCGCCTGAGAAACCCCGATTCACCTCTGCGAAGCAAAAACTGCTCTTGGCAGTTGCAGGTGACAACCCCAACGAGTGCCCAGGAGCCGATGAGAAGTTTATGGGCTGTTAATAAACTGTAACCGATCGGTGAATGCCGGCGGGTTGTGTTCAAGCTGTTTGGGGCCACAGGTCCTTGGGAGAGCTTGCACTTGCTCTGCCTTTATTTCAACGTAGCAGAAACATGAAAGCATGTGGCAGACTCTTGATGTTTGTTACGGTGAATAGACATATGTCCCTCACACTAGCATGTAGAATATCTAATTAAGTTACACAATGATAGCTTATACCCAGGGGCAGTCGCAAACAAGACGCTGTCACACTCTTAAGAACACAAACAAAATGAAAATTGCCTCTTTATACGTTATAATGAATATGTTTTCAATACATTAAAAGTTCATTTACTAACAGACTCTGTACGACCGGGTGGATTTCTGCTAATATAATTTCGGGTTTTTTTCAGAAGGATGGGTTTTTACGGTGAGGATTAGGGACAGGTTTGTTAAGGAGGCTACCAAGCATCTTTCCCCAATAAAACTGATAGAAGAAAAGAAATCTTACTCCTGCTTTTATTGTGTTGTCTCAAGCAAACCCCATTCTTCAGAGCCCCACCTCTCCCTTCCGCAGGACACGTATGCCGTGGATGTGTGTCTCCTTTTCTCCCACCTCCCTCCTTCTTCGCTAGCTTTTTGCATGTTTGCAGGCAAGACGCAGTCACCCTGAAGCTGGATGGCTTCAGGGGTTATCTGCCACTTCTGAGTCGGGGATGCCAGATGCCAAGGTCTGTGTGACAGGACGGTGCTTGAGTGGCCCCCAGGTGTAAGTCCTGATCTGAGTGCAGCTTTTCCCATGAGCATCTCAGAGGGGTGCTGCTTCCTTCCCCGCCCCGCATCGCTATAAGCCGCTTCAAGCAATGTAAAAGCTGCCCGGGCCATTGCAGCCCGTTTCCCTCTTCCCACCAGAGCGCTCCATTCCCATTAAGGCATTTTGGCACTTCTTCTACGTGGGGATAATGAAACCGCGCAACGTTTGCACGGGCAAAATCAGCTTGGGGCGGGGGGGAGCTGTACGATTTGGGGTGATTCCCACAGACTTCCCCCAGGCCTTGGCTAGGCGGCACTAAGCCATTCCCGGCACGCTGGTGACCTGCGCCAGACACGCTCGGGGAAAGCCCGTCGCCTCCGTCTCTGCCTTCAGCATAACCCAGAGCCAGGGGAAAAAAAAAAAAAGAGTCGGTCCCTGGGAGACTTCTTCCCCCCTTTAGCCCAGCTCTGGTTAAACCCTCCCTGAAAAAGATGAGCAAGCTGCGGGGCTGCTGCTGCTGCTGCCGGGGCGAGCTGGTCCCCAGCTCACCCCGGGCTGTCCCTCCAGCGCACAGACCAGCTTGACGCAGAGCACGTTGCCCTGGAGCATATACACAGCCTATTTTATAGGGGACTGGTGATTCCCTGAGCCATCCTCAGGCATTTAAACAGGGGCTGGCTTTCAGGGGATGCTGGCTTAAGGCTCACGCAAGCTCAGCCTCAGGTGGCTTTGAACTGGCCATCCTGGGAAGGGAGGGGCAGACAGGGAGGGTCCCGAGGGCGCAAATCCCTCCTCGCAGCACCTCTGCCCCATGCCTGGCAGAGACACAGTCCCTGTGAGAAAACCAGTCCCAAAAACATATCCTGGTCAGCACAAGGGAAGGGGCCGTGGTGACGCAGCCTCCCCTCTGACACCTCATATCTCAAGTGTCCTTCAATTTTTCTTTTTCTCACAGCAGCTCTTCCCCCCCCCCCCGCCATTTTTTGCCCACCGTGGCTAGCATTCTGACTTGGAAAAGGATTTTCCCCATCCCTTCTGGGACGCTACCCCCGGGCAAGGCTCCCTCACCCCCTCTTTGTGTGCCCTTTGTGCTGGGTGCGCCCTGCCGCTCGCAGTGCCGCAGGGAGCCGGGAAGCCGCAGGGAGCTGAGAAGCTGGGGCTGGCAAGGGAAAATGCTGGCTTCTGCCTGGCTCTTGGGGTGGCTGGGCTTTCCCAGGTTTGGGATGGGGAACGCGGGTTCCTGCAGTCCCAGTGTGCTCAGCTCCCTGCGCTGCCCGTCACGGAGGAAACGTCCTTCCTATGTCACTTGAGCAGCATTAAAGAGTTGAATTATTTCTGCTGCGGGAAAGGAGCGGGGCGTATGGAGAGAGAAACTTGGTGGGCTATTCATCGCAGCCCCAAAGGAGGGCTGAGCACTGGAGAGGGCACGGCTGAATTCGCACCCTGGTGGGTTATCTCTCCCGCAGAGCACACTGACGGCTTCTGCTGCCTCGGCTCCGCTCTTTGGAAAGAGCCTGTAGCCTTCCTACCCCTACGGCACACACGTCTCCAGACTCCCTTCCCTTAGGCACAGCAAGCTAAACCCTGCTTGACTCCCTCAGGAGGAACAAAACAAGCTCCCTCCCTCCCGAAACTCTGCTAATTTCCTACTCAAAAGGATTTTTCTTATAAAAGTGACTAGCACTGTGACTGCTTTTGTAAAAAAAAAAACAAGGAAAAAACCAACAAACCCACACAAAAAAAGGAACTGTGTGTTTTTTTCTTTTTTTTTTAAGCGGACAATGAGGTGTATAAATGTGCGTCATACATATATGTATATGTCTTTCTGAAAATAGCATTTAACAAATGCCTTCTGCATCTGCAGAATCCTCCAACAATCCTGACACTGTGATCAATCTGTAGGCTGGTGATGTTTGCTGACAGTGATTGATTGATTTTTCCTCCTAATAGGATCAACATTGGGAATATATTAAACTAAAAGGCACACTTCTGACTCGCAGGAAACACCCCATGTATTGGGCCTGATCCAATTGTATTGGTTTTGGCAGCGGGATGCGATGATTGATGACAGGCAGGGAGTGGAGGGCTGCTCGGAAGAGGAGTCTGATTCCCCCAGTGCTCTTGCCATGTGCATGACACTGGTTTCCTGCTGGGACAGGGACAGGCATGAGAAGGGACAATGGAGCAGGGTGGCCCATCCAGATAACCTCTTCTAATGCATATGGTGAGATCTGACCTGCCAGTTCAAGAAGAGGAGGCAAAAAGCTGATGGGAAATTAATTCTCAGGAGTTTGTCAAGACATCTCCAACAAGTGAAGATAAATGGCAGAACAAAACTTCTAAAGCTAATCCCAAGAATGGGGATGAATGAAAAAGCGAAACACTCTTTTGCATTTACATCCATCTTTGAGGGTAAAAGGCTTGGGGTAAGGGCTGCGCTTTTGGAGGACCTCGACCCTGGGCCGTTTGTAACTCCTGAGAGGTTTGAGCACCCCCGGGGCTATTCAGGCTGCCTGTGTGGCGAACAGGCTGAGCATTCACCTCTTGCTGTCTTGTTCTCAAGCGGATGGACCAGGAGCTTGCGAAAAACTTCCAGGTCCAGCCTTCCAGCCTTGTTGCCACTGAAAGCAACGGGAAACTTCTCTTGCCTCCAGAAGCACCATCCAAGGAGTAAGGGCGGCGAGATGGGAGCGTGTTTGGACTTTCGAAGGCTGAACCAGCAAGCACTTCATGCCCTTCCGCGGAGGTGGAGCTGGTACGGTCTCATGGCCCCGTTGCTGCTGTTGTAATTGCCACCTCCCCTTAACAATTTTTAGTAGAAGTATTGAAACACTATTAAATGCCCGTAGTGGTAAATTCAGTTTCTCTAACCTCGTGATCCCCAGAGGGTTGGCAGACTGCAGTGTGCCCAAGGCTTGTTTTTAACCCACACCCACCCACCTGGGCTGGAAGTTTGGAAAAGGGACAGCCCTCATGGCTGGAGCCATGCTTTTGGCAAATGCCCTTCCCATCTCAACCCCTGTGTGGGAGCCAGGTTTTCAGAAGCAGAGGGCTGGGTTGTGGATGTTAAGGATTTGCAGAGATGCTGGTAACTTTTCTGAAAATCTGGCCCTCAGCTGTACATTCAAAACCGCCTGAGCATTCCAAAATAATCTGGATAACGTTGAGACATGGGCTCGGAGATCCCCAGGCGGAGATGAAAACACTGCTCCAACGCAGGAAAATGGGAGCTACGCTGCAAGCGCCGTCTTGCAACACCAAGTGGGACCCGCTGGCCTGGTGGCATCATCAGGGGCTGTTTGGCTCCTGTCACACCGGTGTCCTGGGGGCCATCCCCTGGGGGATGGCTCAGAGGGTTTGCAGGCTGTCAGGGTACATGGGACATCAGTCTTTCGCCTATGGAAGCGTAAAGACAAGCCCTGTTTTCCAACAAGGGAAGCAGCACCCCAGGGCTGTGACACAGCCCTAGCTCTCGCCTGTGGGACGATGCTCCAGTCATCACCCGTCACGTCCAGCACCCTGATTCTGGCATGGGGAGATTGCACTCATGTCCAGGGGGAGTTTGGCCCCAGAATATCAGTATGATGAGACTTTCAAGGGGAAAAAAAAAAAAGGGATTTTCTGTCTCCAACCTATACGTGTTAACTAGATGCGTGCAACCTGTGCTTGCGTACCTCGCCCCGCGCGTGGCCCCTGCTCCCAGCAGCCCCAAGTTTGTATTACCAGGAGAGGTTTGTAGGTAAAAAAAAGCCACATCTTTCTTGATATTTGGAAAACCGTTGAAGGGGGTATCTGGATACTCACTGCAAACATTCAAATGAAAAGGAAGGGCGCCCGCAGCCCCACGCAGGGGGGCTCTGGCAGATCCCATCCCACAGGACTAAGTCGGCAGCGAACGGAGCTGGTGTCCTGGTACCTCCCTGCAGAAGAGGCACACGTGCCCCACGGGAGCCGTGGGCCCGGAGGGAGCATCATGCCTCAGTCATGGTTTTGCAGCAGATTTTGGGTGATGTGGCTCAAAATTTGCCGGGCAGAAGCTGAAGAAATCCCCTGTTGAAATGAGACAAGGCCATTGGGGAGGAAATGTGGAGCAACTGCCTGGGTGCCCTGACATGGCCAACCTTTCTCTTGCCCTAGGCTTCCCTGAAGCACTGCGGTTTCTGCCTAATATGTGGTACTGCCCCTTTCTGCTTTCGGTGCTGTGCCTGGGAGGGTCGGTCAGGAGGCGAAAGGGAAGGGGAAGGGGGAGAGGGAAGGGAGAAAGGGAAAGGAGGGAAAGAGAAGGGAAAAGTGGGGAGGAGGTTGGGGAAGGGGAGGGGGAAGGGGGGAGTGTGTGAGTGGGGCCATTGGAAGGAGCTGCCCGGGCCGGGTTATGTGAGAGAGGGCTACCTCATCCTGTCGGGACATGGTGGTAAAACCTGAGACAGCCTAAAAAAGCAAGAGGGGCGTGAAGGGAGGAGTCTGCCCGGCTTGCGTGGAAAACAAGGCTAAATTCGGGGGAATTAGGGTGGTCACTCCGGCTCGGGGGCGGGAGGGGGGGGGGGCTGCAGGAGGCGCTGGGGGCCGCCTGCGGTAGCAATGCGGGTCCCTGGGCTCGGCGCGGGGGGGTGGGTGACCCCCGGCAGCCCCGCCGGTGTGCGCGGAGCATATGGGCCCCCCCTCCCCGTAACCCTATCTGGGCGTAGCCGCGGTTGCAGCTGCGGGCAATGCGGGCAGGGCAGCCCCGCGGGGCACTCGTTCCCGCGGGGGAGCATATGGGGAGCAAGGCAGGGGAGGGAGCCGGGGGGCCCGTCAGAGCGGCTAATTTTATTTGCAGGTTAGCCCAGGAGGAGGGGGGCCGGGGGAAGCACAGCTGGCGGCCCGGCCCGGCCGAGGGGCTAGCACCGGCGCCGGGGCCCTCCTCGGCCGCCCCAACCTGGCCGGCAGCGGGGGCGCAGGGGGCTCCGGAGGGGGCCAGGCTGCCCTCCCCGCTTTTGCCAAGCGCGGGGCCCGGTAGGGCCGAAACGCCCCCGCAGAAGAGCCGGACCCCCACGCTGCCCGTCGGGGCCACCCGTTAGCGGCGGGGAACGGCCCTCTGGCGTGGGGAGCGCCGTCGGGGCGGGGGGGGGGGCGGTGGGCAGAAGAGCAGGATTTACCAGCTTCTGGCCACTGCCGACTTTTGCATCTGTCAGGGTGCTAATTATTGCCTTTAATAGAGACAAAGAAGAGCTCCTAATGATGCTCCCTCTAATTCTCACCTGCTCCTGCCCTTCTTCCGCAGCAGCACTCCCTCGCCGGAGCCCTGCTAATTGGGAAAGCTGCTCTGCTTATTGCGGCCTCCCTGCAGATGGGGGGGCGGTGGTGGTGCAGGGCAGCGGTAGCGGGGCTCCAGGGGCAAAACCGGGGATGGGGGGTTACATCCTGACGGGAACCTCCCAACCCATCCCCGGCGCGGCGGGGCTGGGCGGAGGAGTGGGCTTCGCCTCCGCACCCCGGAGGGGGACGACTGGGGTTGTTTCTGCCCCTTCTCGGGCTCAGCTCGGCCTTTGGCAGAAGGGTGCCCGTCGGGGGGGCCGTCCCAAGCGGCTGCCAGACCCCCGGCTGCCAGACCCCCGTTTTGCAGGACGAAAGGAACACCCCCCCACCTCGGCCGGGCAAGGCAGAAGCCACCGACACAGAGGTAGCTCCCTGAGGCGGCCTTAAAGCGAGGGGCAGCTCCAGAGCCCTCTTGGCCACCAAGGGTGAGGGCCAGCTCTCCGACTGGGGCAATCCACGGGATGGCCGCCCCGCCTGTGGCCTGTCCCCCGCCTTGCCCACGGTCCCCGCGGCTTCGTCCCTCCCGGCGTTAATGGGGCTTGGTCGCCAAAAATCGGGACTGCGGGTGCGGGGAGCTTGTCTCCAGGGGCTGGGCTGGGTGTCCGTGGACAAGAGGGTGAGCTGTTTCTCATCATCCCCGGGGGGACGCTGCGGGGGGAGGGGGCGACGCTCCTTTCCGAGCCCCGCTTCCCCTCCCTTGGCAGGGCTGCCGTGGGGCCAGCCGCAGAAGGACGGAGCAAGGCGGGAGCCCGGGGCTAGGGGGCTGTGGGGCCGGCTCACGCCCCGTGGGGACCCCAGGACCCCCCCGCCCCCTCCCTTTGCACAATAAAAAAAAACCAAACACCAAAACCGATTCGCTCTCCTTCCCCCCCGCAGGTGCCTTGTGCGCCCAAAACTCCTCCGCGCTCTGTTACGGTATGTGTGTCTGCTATTTTGTATTGCACCCGTCGGTAGCCAGCCAGCTGTTTTAAATCGCTCCCCTGGCCAGTTATGGGTCCAGAGGGGATGTGGTGGGGCGAGGACGGGGAGGTTGCGGTCTCCTTGCCCATCCGGGAGCGCGGGGCCGAGCGTGCGGCGGCGGGGCCGTGGGAACCGCGCCCGGGCAGCCCCTCTGCCCGCCCCGGGGGCTGCCCACCTCCTTTTCCTCAAAAAAGGGGATTCGCTTGGGTCGTTCCCCTTCTTCCCACAAGCAAAAGGGGAAGCCAGAGGCCACTGCGTGCCCGCACTCTGAAGACAGCCCTTTCCTCGGGGTCTGCGGGAGGGCGAAATATTCCCTTTCCAAATACCCCCGTACAGAGCTGCTAAAATACACCCGGGCCAGAGGTGCTGTCAACTGCGGGAGGGGAAAAAAAAAAAAGAAAAAAAAAAAAAAGACGACTGTCCCCAAATAAATTTCCTTCCAGTGGATTTTCCTTTGGTCAGTTTTGGTTGACGGTCAAGTGCGCAGAAACGGTTATAGTGAGCAAACACCCCACCGCCAAGTTTAATGTTTCCTTTCCCCGAATTAATATTTTGCTCTTGCCGAGCGCTGGATTCGGGAGGGCAAAAATTTTCCCATGACGAACCCCGTAACAAGCCGTTTCTTTCCTTGCCGTCCTTATTCTGCGAGGAACAAACAAAACAAAACCAAACAAAAAACCGCCACAAAACCGGTTTCCATTAGCCGGCGAAACAAACTAAAAAAAAAAAAACCCCACAAAAAACTTAGGGAAAAGACAAGGATGCTCCTAAAATGTTCCCGCCGTCCCGCACCAGCCCCGCCTCCCCGCTTGCCTCGGAACTGCGGGGAAGAGGAAAAGGCCATTTATTTAAAATGCTTTTTAAACTTTTTTATTTAAAATTTCAACAGTGGATCACTTTTTTTTTTTGCAACCAAACAAGTAATAAATATTATTTAGCAACTTTTTTCTTTTTTTCTTTTTTTTTTTTTTTACAAAAATAAACAGATGATAAAATCTCTGCAAGGGGCAGCGATAAGAAAAGTTGTTATTTCAGAAACAAGCCCAAGTTCTCAGTATTGCAACACGGACAGTGTGAAAGTTCCTACACAGAAAGAGTATTAAAGAGTTCAAACTTTGTTAAAAGTGGCAGGAACGAAAAAAACCCAAACCAACCCAAACAACGAAAAACGTGTTATACGCTTAAAAAAAAACCCCAAACAAACCAACAACCCCAACAAGCCCCAAGAACCCAAACCAACGAAATCAAGGCAAACCGACCGCTTCTTCACTCATGAGGCTTACACAGTACAAGTGCACGGACGGAAAGCTCGGGCAGAGCGGGCTTGCATCGTTAGCGTTGAAGGGTGTATTTACAAATCCCGAACCAGAAAGAAAACCGAAAACCAAACAAAAACAAAAAAACCCAAATAAAACCAAACCTCAAAACCGGCGGGCGATGGAGAGGGGGAAGAGGAAATAAACCGACTTCCCCGGCTGCGCTTCCCCCCGGAGTCCCGCAGCTCCTCGCCGGTGCCGGGTGCTCCCAGGACGGGCTTCCCGGGGCGGGATGCGACCCACTAACGGCTCCAGAGGCGCCACGCGTGGAAACGAAACCGGGGGGACGGGACGGGACACGACACGAACAAACAAACAAACAAACTAACGAGCAAAAACCCCTCTGCAGTTTTGGTTCCTCTCTTTGCGACCAGCCTAGGACTATTTTCCCCTCCTAGCGAAGTTATCGACAGCAACGGAAAATTAGAAAATAAAGAAGATGCGCGGGCGTTTACTTGCGTGGGGTGGTTTTCCCCGCCGTTTGAGGAGCGGGGCAGACCCCGGGCCGGGCTCCATCCCCTCCCGCCGCCCCTCCGACGTCCCCGGGAGCGAGGGGGACACACACACTCACACGGGACGGGACACACGGACACGACCCGCTGCCGCCCGGGGGGCCGCGTTTGTAGGTCCTGGAGGTGCGGGGGGAATGGGGGTGCGGAGGGGGGGGCGCGGCCCCTCCGAGGGGCTCATTTGGTGTCGGTGGCCAGTCTGGGGAGGCTGGCGGTGCCCATGCCGGAGACGTGGTGGTGCGGCGGGGCCGCCACCTGGCACATGCTGCAGGGGCAGGGCATGCCCCCCCAGTGCTGGAAGCCGCTGCCCAGGGGGGCGGCGGCGGCGGCCGAGGGCGACTTGAGGAGCCCGTGGGGTGGCCGGATGGAGGTGACGGCCGAGAGGCCGGAGCCGGGCAGGGAAGCGCTGGAAACGGCGGCGGGGGGCAGGATGGGGTGGTGGACGGGGTGCGAGGCGGGGTGGCCCGGGTGGGCGGGCAGCGGGGCGGAGTGGGCGCCCATGCCGCCGGGGCAGGCGGCGGGGTGGAAGCCGGCGTGGTGCCCGCCGTAGATCTCGCTGACCAGGCGCTTCATCTCCTCCAGGGAGTTGGTGAGCATGAGGATGTAGTTGCGCGCCAGGAGGAGCGTGGCGATCTTGGAGAGCTTGCGCACCGACGGGCCGTGGGCGTAGGGCATCACCTCCCGCAGCCCATCCATGGCGATGTTCAGGTCGTGCATCCGCTTGCGCTCCCGGCTGTTGATCTTCAGCCGCAGCTGCTGCAGCTCCGGCTCCGTCATCTGCTTCTTGTCCTTCTTGGAGGAGGAGGACGAGGACGAGGAGGAGGAGGACGACGAGGACTTGAAGCCCAGCTTGTCCACCACCACCACCCCCGCAGCGCTCATGGCGCTGCGCAGCTCGGCGCTCAGCTCCGGCGGGGAGTCGCTCTGCGTGGAGCTGGACACGGTGCCTCCCGTGAAGCCCCCTCCGCCGCCTTTATTCCTGGCCGTGAGGAAGAGGTCATCGGGCTCCGGGGAGGACGGGCGGCTGGAGACCAGGCTGGCGTCCGAGTCCATGGCCCGGCGGGCGGGAGGGCGGCGCGCCGCGGGCGGCTGCCTGCGGGGAGGGGAGAGAGCCCGCAGGCGGCCCCGGGTCAGCCCCCGCGGGAACTTGCTGGGGCCGGGGAGCGACGCCCCCGGCGGGGCAGGCCGCGCTGCCCGCCCTCCCCTCGCCGCCGCCCGCCGGGCGCCCTCGGCGGGGCGCCTCCCCTCCCGTCCGGTCCGGTCCCCTCCCGTCCCGTCCGGTCCCCTCCCTGGCCCTCCCTCCGCGCCTCTCCGCCGGGCCGGGCGGCGCGGCGGGCGCTTACCGTGCGCGGGGCGGCCGTGGGGAGCGGCGCGCCGTGACGGGCGAGCACGGCAGCAGCGCGCACCTTGGCGGCGGCGGCGGCGGCGGCTTTATAGCCGCGCCGGGGAGGAAGGATGTCACCGGGCGAGGGGGGGGGCTGCGCCAATCGGCGGCGGCGGCGGGGGGGGCGGCTGATGTCACCGGGGCCGGTCCGGCTCGGTGGGGCGGGCGGGGGGGGGGGGCGGCGGCGCGGGGAGGCTGGCGGGGGGGCGCGGGGGAGGGACTTTTGTCAAATCCATGATAACATGCAACAATGACAGCGCCGGGAACAGCTGTTGGGGGGGCGGGACGGGACCAGGGACGGGGACGGCACCAAACAGCCCCCGGCCCCGCCGCCGCAAGGCCCTCGGGGAGGCCGCGCTGCCCGGCTCCCGCCAGCACGTCGGTGTTTCCCGGTGCCCCGTCCCGCCCCGCCGGAGAGCTCTCAGCCCGGCGGGTGCCGCATCCTGCGCCCCAGCCCGTCGTTATCCCCCCGTTAAGTGCTTGCAAAGGGAGGCGGGGTGAGGGACTATCGGGGGAGGAAAAAAGTGATTTCGGCCACTCCGTTCCGCATCAGTGGAGCCCCGGCTCCGTCCCGCAGCGACCGGGCGAAGAAGCCGGGGCGGCCACCAAAACCTACCCGCAAACGACCCCTCCAGAAAGTCCGGAGCAGGAGAGGGGAGAGAAAGAAAGAAAGAAAAAAGGACGTTAACAAAAAAAACCCCGACCTTCGGAAATGCCTCCCGCCTCGTCCGGCTCCCGGCGAGCCCCCTCGCCCCGGCAGCTTCGTGCAACAGGGTCGGGGTAAATCCCTCCCGGCCCCTTTGCCTTTTGTTGTATTATTTTTACACCCGTGTGTTTCCCAGCTGGCCCGGCAAAGCCTCAACCATCCGTTAAATATGTATTTAAAACGTTAAGAAGTGAAGCGTGGAAATGTGTTTCCCAACGGTTGCGGGGATGATCCGTAACAGGTCAATTAGGGAAATCTGTCCCAGCGACAGCCGGGCCCGCCGCCCGGCGTGTGTCCCGCTGCCGCCCGGCCGGCCCACGGCCTGCCCACCCGGGACGTGCCCCGGGCTCCCCGCGGCCCAGGGGCCGCCCTGGCCCTCGGTTTCCGCACCTGCTTTGCGGGGCTGCAGAGCCCGGCCGGGGGGACACCTCCCGCCCCGGGGGTGGGGAGTGGGGGTTAGGCGTGGGGAGCCGGGGCTGAGCCGTGGAGGTGGGCGGCGGGACGGGGCGGGGGGCACGGACAGTCTGTGCGAACTTCGCCTTTATTTGGCGGCCGGGCAGCGGTGGGGCGGCAGCGGGAAGCCTGCTTCTGCCTTTTGACTGATGGCTCTCAACGGCGCGTTGCTGGGGCCACAGGAAACAGGGCAACAACGAGCACAACTAATTAAGCCCCGGCGCCTTCCCCCCGGCCGCGCGCTCCCGGCAGGGCTCGGCCCGGGGGGCGGGGGGCGAGGGGCGGCCGCCCTCGGGGCCGCGCTGCTGGGGCGAAAACGAGGAAAACGCCGGCATCTCGCGCCTCCCTTCCGCCCCCCAGGGCTCGGCAACTTTCGTTCGTAAAAGGCTGCACCTTTCTTTCTGAAAAGGTCGGTCCCGCCGCCCTTTCGCACCCCAAACGGGCGGGGGGTCCCGTCCTCCCCGTCGGGTTTGCGGCCACCCCGCCGTGCCGCGGCCCAGCCCCGGGGACGGGGTTTCAGCAGCCGCTTTCTCAGCCCGGGGCCGGGCCGGGCCCCCCAAACTCCTGCGGTCGTGCCGGCCCGGCGCCCCACTCCGCAGCCCTGGGGGTCCCGCTCGTCCCGGCGGGGCTCGGCAGGAGCCCCCGAGGCGCCGGCAGCCCGGGCGGAGGCCGGGTGGCTGGAGCTGAGGGGCATGTGGGGTGACCTGCCGGGAGGGATGGCGGGGGAAAAGCGGTCGAGAGCCGCCCGCCCCTGCCCCGAGGGAGCGGGGATGGGCAGCGGGCGGAGGCGCGGCGGGGGCTGCCGGAGCTCCGGGGCCGGGTTGCGCCCTGGGGAGGCAGTTTTCGCAGCACCCTGGGAGTCCCGGGGAGGGAGAAGTGGGCAGCGGACTCCTTTTGCCTTTTCCTCTTTTCCTTATTTTCCTTTTTTTTTCATTTTCCCCTCTTTTTCGTATTTTCTTCTTTTCTTAGTTTCTTTTTTCCTTTTCCTTTTTCTCTTTTCCTTTTCCCATTTTCATTTTCCCTTTTTCTTTTCGTTTTCCTTTTATGTTTCTTATTTTATTTTCCTTATTTGCCTTCTTTCCCTTTCCCTTTTTTCCTTTCCTCTTTTCCTCTTTTCCTTTTTTCCTTTTTTCCTTTTTTCCTTTTCCCCTTGTTAATTTTTTTTCTTTTTCTTTTTTACTTTTCCTTTTTTCCCTCCTTCCCCGCCCCGGGAGGAAACCCCGCGCCGCAGCCAAGGAGAACCCGGGATCTCTGTCCGTAACGGGCGAGCAATCTCTTCGATGCTCACCGTCCGTTTGTCTGGACGTGAGCTCTGTTCCTCCTGCAGCCCGCGGGGCTCCTTGCGCGGGGGGGGGGGGGCGGGCGCGGAGTTTGCGCGGGGCCGAGGTGGTGGCAGCGAGGCGGCGCTTCTCTGCCATCCTCGTCGGAAGGAGGAGGGGACAGCAAGGAGGAAGGGGGTGATCTCTGCCGTGAGATGTCAAATTAAACGTCAAACGTCCCCCCCTCGACTCAATAAAGCTCAGTGCTGAAAACTGCCTCTAGCCGGCGCGCCCCGAGAAGGCAGCAGCGGAGAGCTCCCAGAGGAGCCCTTCACCCCAACTTGCTTTTGACACTAAAATGTGGAGCAGAGCCCATTTTCTTACCTATGAATATGTATTTTACTTTTTTTTTTTTAAACCGCGACTGTAGGCAGCTAAGGCGTGAAGGCAGGCAATCAGGGAACATGATGAAGTGGTAACTTAATAAAAACCAGACTGTTGCTTTCATGTTGAAAATCACTCGGAATGTCATTAGGTTATTGTTTGGCGTTGTTATTGCCTGTATTCCCACAAGGCCTGCGGCCCGGGGTTGTTTCCCAATGGACACCACACAGTCCCACCGAGAGTGGCCCTGCCCGGCTGCAGGGGATCCGAGGCAGGCAAAGGATGAAGACCCTGCGTGTGCCCGCGGCTCCTTGAGGACCGGCAGCTGAAAGCAGTTTTAATGATGCCTCCCAAACTGTAAGGCCTGATCCTCAGCACTGTCTGCCTCCCATCTGTCAGCAGGGCTGTGGGCTCGAAATTGGGCTTTGCAGCTCCAGAGCCTTTTAAACTCTTCAGCTGGGAGCGTGGTCTTCAGGGAGTCCATTGGGGTCACAGTTGCCCCCTCGCCCCAAACACCGCAGGACCATGAATCTCAGCACCTGCCACTGAGGACTTGAGGATGTGGAGGTCACCTGCAAGCTCCCTGCCCACCCTTTAGGGTTATGAGGGGAGTCTCAGGGCAGAGAATAACTTCTTGAATGTTCAGGTTTGGCCTTTTTTTTTTTTTTTCTTTTTCTTTCTGGATGTATCTGAATCAGATACAAATGTATTTTTTGCTGCTGTTCTGCATTTAGAAGTGAAGTCCAGCCTGTGGGCTTTGATGCGGTTCCACCTGCCCAACTAACACATTTGATACCTGTGATCTCCAAGAAAGGGACTCGAGTGCATTGAGCGGGGCAGTTGTTCTTATTCCATTGGGCTGTTTCTTTTTTCCAGTATTAGATTTGTTTTTGTGAACACTTGTTCGATTGAAATGTTGGAGACACATGCTCTTTGCCAAAAACTCAGCATGTCTTCCCATTCAGTCAGAGACTGGAAAAGCTTCTAATCTTCACAGAAGTCACCCAGAGGGAAGTCTCAGAAATACCAGCTGATGTTTGTGATATTTGCAGGTTTAAAAATATGCAGGGAACAGGCCATCTCCTATTCTCATACAGCAGAAAAAAACCCCCTCTTTATTTGTAAAGTTTTGTCACTTACGAGCCTGCTGTCACCTACAACAAAATAATGAAATTGCTCTTTAAAACCCGGGCTAGATTCTGTGTCTTACATGGCCATTACTCCAACAGTCTCACACCCGTGAGATTAACGGAGACTGACATTCTCTGACCTTACGACGACGTTATCAGAACCACCTCGTCCAGACTCCTTTTAACCCTTCAGTGCCGGTGTGAGAAGACGTACAAGCTTTCTGACCGTCGCTTGTTGTGTTTAATGCAAGACGCTGTGTTTTGTACAACATACGGTAGGTTTTCATTGAACACGTTGCCGGAGAAAAAACTTTAAGGATGCATCAGATAACTCCACACCACCATTTTATTGCCTTAACGAAAGGCAATTCCTAAAGCTTAGGGAACGGTATGATAGTTACTTCATTTTAGCAGCTGCTATGTCTTACCAGCAATTTCACTTCTCACTGACAGTACCATCTCCTGTGGGACAACGAGGGGGAAGAGGCTGAAACGCCAAGGAAGCGCAGTGCCGGCAGGCCCGGGTGCTGCCCTGCCGGCACCTCCTGCCCTGGGGCTCCGGGCAGGCACCCCTCGACCGCCACGTCCTCAAGGGTTCAAGCTCTTCTCGGGATCGGTTTCAGGCTGAGGCTTCTCTTTCGGCGCTGGCCAGAGAAATACCCGTGCGGCGCCGTTCCCCGGCGGCTGGCCGGGCGTTTCTAGCCGGCGGCGGAGCGGGACCCCCGCAGGAGCGTCACCGCGCCGCGCGGAGACCCGCTGCGCGTCACGCCCTTCCTCAGACCCAGAGGCGGGAGGTGAAAACCCGCCAGCCTCGGCCGCTTTTGATCCAGGTACCGCTCCGTCACAGAGGAGCTGCAGCGCTAGTGAAAAATGACGTGTTTAACTTTCCCCGCGCTTGGTGTCGTCCCTCGTGCGCAAACCCTGCCGAAGCGAGCTGCCGCGGCCGGGAAGGAGCGCTGGGAACCTCCGAGAGAAACAAATCCACGCGGCTGCTAAGTGGCTTTTAAACGGACAGAGGCAAGGAAACAGAGCCGGAGAGGGGATTACGGATCTGTGCCGTGGGTTGCCCAGCCACAGGCAGTTTTCTGTCCCACAGGAAGCAGAACTGGGGGGACCCCCCCTGAAGTGGGGGTTTTGCTCTGCACCGGCCAAGCCGGACACCGACGGGATTAGAAAAGCACGCAGGTGTTCAGCCCGGTGAGCGGGTCCGAACTGCCTTCATCCCCCGGTCCCGGCCCCGGGGCCTGCGGGGGGAAAAGCAGTATGTCTGTTCTATAGCTGCAGGGGCAAAGCGAGCCCCGGCACAACTGGGTATATCTCCTCTGCAGAAAATGGAGTGTCCTTGTCAGGACTAAATTTAGCCTAGAAAATCATATTTTACTCTCGGGGTTTTTTTTCTGAAAATTCCCATGTAATACAGCATGGTATTTTGGTTCTCATTTTGAATTTGCTGGGCAGCGTTTTTGTAATCTTTTTCCACATTTTGCTGTTTTTCTGTATGTAGCACTCTTATACTGCCCTTCATCTCTTCTCCGCTTCCCATGTCTTTATTTTGACTGAGAGCTCCTCAGAAACGAGAGAGTCCTGGCGGAGTTTTAGTGATGAGCACAACATGAAAACACGGGTATGTTTTGCTTCCCATGCGAACACTTGCTGGAAACAAGTATTTCTTCAGGTTATTCCTTTGTCCGTTGAAGAAAAATGCTGGAAAAACTCTGATGCTAATAGGTTAATGTATCTGCCTCACCCAGCCTCAAGGATTTTGTTGCTGTGTGCTTGTCGTGGAAACGTTCCCCTGTCCAAAGGTGTCGGTGCCCTTCAGAATGGGTTTCATATGGTGGCAACGACGGTCGGGCTCATGCCGAAGCGCTCGCCGGCCGTCGGCATTGCACTGCCAGAATTACGGGAAGCCCTTGACCCTTGGGATGGAGAAGTTCTTAGCCGGTCTGTTCTCTAACCTGAAAAAAAAAAAGATTAAAACAGGCTCAGTAGCAAAAGTCAACGCTAGGAATTTGGTGAGATTTCTCCTTAATTTGTTGAGAGTTTTGGGGGCCTGTTGCCTTCCCGTGTCGTACCGGGACTTGCATTAATGGAGTAGCAGCTGAACGAAGCGTGTGGAATGAACACATCAAAGCCCCGAGTCTGTACGACACCATCTCTTGTCGCCCATGATGTCAAAGGTTGCGGCGAACGTCTCCCTCGCTTTCTGGGTGGCATTGTTCGGGAGAGTGGCCCCAGCAGATGGCCCAAAAAACGCACCTCGGCCAAGCAAAGGAGGACCACATGTGACGAACCATAGATGTCTCATTAGCAAACAGGGGGGAAAAAAGCAAGGATGAGAAAAAAAGATAAAAAGAATACACAAAGACATTTACATATTTACATTGTTTCTCCCTCATTTCCAATTCTCCTTTAGCTGAAGTGTCAGTGGGCTCGCTTTTCTCCTTCTGTTTGTATGTTTACTTGTGCTAAATAGATTATGATAATCAGGCACATAAATGCATGCAACTGTTATTATGGCATTTTAATCACAGAGTTTTTCACTGGAAGCCTTCATTAGAATTCTCATAATCTCACTTGTTAGTGTAACAAACAGTAATAAATGCCAAGGAACTGGGATTAAGTCAGAGACATTCAGACATTAAAGGAGGAATATGGAAATGTTGTCAAATCTCCGCATTATTTATTGAAATGTCACATAAACAGTTCAGGACTTTAAATATCTTACGCATTAGAAGGAGAGGGTGCGTGGCCACCTGAAGATAGCAATTATATTTTTTTAGGGAGTGCTGGAACCATATGTCTCTCATCGACTCTTCCCAACTTTGCTGGGCTACCCAGGCACTTTCTAGCTCTTCCTTCGTAATTATAAGCTCAGCCCTGAGACGTCCAGCTGGGAGGGGGTGTTGCTCCCGGACGGCTGGGCGTGACACGGGAAGGCGACGCGCTGGCTTTTACGTGGCTCTTCTGCATCTTTGGAGAGAAGTGCCCACCGTATCCGCCCGCGCCGGGGGTCCCAGCTCCACCAGCTGACCGGGGAGCTGGAGGTCTCCTCACACCACCTGAGGTGGCCTCCCGACACCTCCGGCCAACCATCCCTTGGCGAAAGCTGGGGCAGCCCGCAGGGATGCGCTAGGGTAGCCCGGGAATTTACCCCGGAGCCCTTGCTACGGGCTTGCTCCGGGGGCGCAGCTGAGGGAGCAAGATGAGGGTTTGCCACTGATTTTTCCAGACCATAAAAAATGCGGCGCATCCCTTGATGTCCTGGGGAAATGTGCGCTGCGCAGGCTGGGAGAGGGGCTGCACGCACACCCGGCCCGTGCCTGCCTTGACAGGCGATGCTCGCCTCCCCTCTGTGCCTTAACCCGCTGCTGCGGGGAAGGGACGCTGCTCATAGCAGAAGACACAGAAAATAGCTGCTCTTTTCATGCAACTCAGCCGACACGCTTTATACCGTGCAGGCGAGGCCTCCTCCCACTCATGAATATGCACCCGTGCTTCCCCCACCACGGGAACGGGTGCGGAGGTGGGCTGTGGGGCCTGGCCCCCTGCCACCGCCTATGGAAAACACTTGAGCAGAGTTATTCACAGCATCTTTTTTTTTTTTTTCCTCTCTCTTTTTCCTTCCCCCCCCTCCTTTTAAGAAAAAGAAGGAAAACTGAACGCGAAAGGCAACCGCGCTCGTATCAGGTTTCCCACCGCTCGGCTTATGGCGGGACATCCCTCGTGGCCATCTAAGATGTGCCCTCCCAGGTGTGGGCGAGCTGCTGGAGTAGGTGAGCGGGGTTGAGTTTTGCACGTGCTATTTTTCTGCGTTCGACCGGGCAGTAGCAATAAGTTTTGCAGGAAGAGACAAAATCTGGCCGTGGCAAAATTCTTGTTGGCCCCAAAGGAGTGAGGACCCCAAGTCTTGTGGGGACTGCGGAGGGGTTAGTTAAGTCTGTACTGGAAGTGAAGTTTGATGCCCCTTTCCAGAAAAAAAGACGCATTTTACAGGAGGCACCATATATGTGCTATTTCAGCTAAAACTCTGAATCAGCATCCCCTGCAAGTGTGGCAGAGAGGGAGCTGTTGTTCATTTGCCTGAGAAAGATAAAATCTGTATAACACCAGGAAAGAAAAAAAACCAACCCAACTGTCGTGCAAGTGCTGTATCACCCAGGATTTTTAATATTGACTCAAATGCAAAAGACAGATGAGGGTTATCTAAAAGTACAAGTTCTGATGCTTTGAATCTGAAGTTTCTGCGGTGTCTCCCTCCCCTCCTAAAACACAAACCATCCAGAAGGGATTTAGGTTCACAGGAGCCGAAGCGCCAGCGAGACCACTTCATTCCACGCTCCCCCCTTGAAACTTGGCGGAAATATTTTTGCAGACTCATGTGTGATAGCATTTTATAGGGCTTGGTGGCCCCCTCGTCCCGTGCTATGCTTAAAGACCCCCTCTCTGCTTAGGAGACCTGCCACCCTGTTTGTGTTTTTGTGCTACAGTTGCTCCCCTTTTCCCGTTTGAATTGCCTAAAAGATACCCCATAGACAGTCCACCCCCAGGCTGTTGAGCTATAGAAAGATGTTCTTCAGTTCGTGGGGGTGTTATGTGTGTGCTGGAAGGAAAAAAAAAAAAAAAAAAAAGAGAGATTCCTTGCTTTCGGTAACACGCTGGCAGGAGTTTTGATCTTTGGTATAACATGCTGAATTTATTACCTTGGGTTCTTCGCACCGTCTCCCTCTGCCGAGTTGGGTGGGGGAGCGGCGCTTGCCTGGCCGGAGCTGCGGCCCTGACCCGCTCCCGCGTGCGCCCGGGCTCACGTGAGCGAGGCGCAGCGATTTAAAGCACATGTTCCCTTGGAACCTCTTGAAGAAAATGTTCGCGAGTGAAAATATTAATGCCTTAAATAACATCGCTTGTCGTAACGCTTCCACACGAAGCCTCTCCGTCACTCCACCGCCAGCGCCAGCGCGGTCCTGGCGTGCTTCCCCCGAGCCGTACGTCCTCCAAAGCCGCCTCGCAGGGTAAGGCTCTCGGAGGAGCTTGGGGGGGGTTCTCTGCCAAAACCCCCGAGCAGCCGCGGCTCTGCCTCTCGCGTTAGCTGCCGGGCGCCGGGCATCGAGGGGAGCTCAGGGCAGGGCAGCCGGGGCCGGGGGGGGGAAGGAGCCCGACCTACAGGCAACGGGGAGGCTCAGGTCGAGCGATTTGTGAGGAAAAAGCTTGGGAAGGACTGGGAGAATTTGGTGAGGGAGGGCACAAATGCCAGCTCTTGGGAGAGGGAAAGGGACGGGGGGAGGCGCGGTGGGCAAGGCGTGTTTCTGGGAATGGGGAGTAGAGGAAAGGAGTGACGTGATGCAGCATCACGTGCGAGCATCTCCGGGGGCAAGGAAGAGGCGCGAGGGTGTTGGCGAGAGAGGAGGGGCAAGGCAGCACAAATATTATTGAGGGTAGCTCGGGGTTCTTCTGGAAAAGCTGAAACAAGGAAAAAAGTTGTTGGCTGAAAAGGGAGAAAATTCACAACGACCGTGTTCCCCAGGCTTTAGAAAGGTCCCTGTGTTCAGAGGCACGGGTTGCATGGACTTAAACCTTGCTTAGCTGTTTACAAATCAAACAAAAATTAGCATGAGAAAGATTTCCATGTATTTTGACTGGCCAGGTGTTGACCCGTACCAACAGATTTGAACCCAGAAAAATCCCATTTCCTCAAAAAATGAAAACTTTGGGAAGATAATCTTGAGATTTACCGGCAAGGACACGGTTTATGTTGGTTGCCCCAATGGACTTCTTCCCTCCATTTCCAACCCTTTTTCCTCCCGTCACAACCCTGAAGAAATCCAACCACTGTCTAGCGTTGTCCTGGGCATAGGACACATCCTGATGAAGGGACCCGTGCCTTTGCTGAGGTTAAATGTCTCCGAGGGAGCAGGCAGCTCCCTATGGCCACGCTCTTTTTTCCACGACTCGTTGGTGAGTGGCGGGCAGGAGGGAGCGAGGCACTTTTACACCTGCTCCGTGTCCCTCACGGCACCAGAAAAAGGGCTGGGGACCCCGAGGGCGACCTGTAGGGCCACAGGGAGCTGCGCCCCGGCACCTGCCCCGCCTCGCCCAGCCCTTACTGGATGCACAGGGGTGATTTCGCCCGTCTGCCGTTCGACGCCTGCTCTGGGCAGCCCCTTTGGTGTCGAGGTCGGGCACCTCTCGTGTGCATTGCGTACGTTTCCCCCCTTGCTTCGTTGTGGGCGTTCGTGCCAGCTGAGGTATTCCAGGACTCGCGTCCGCCTATGGAAACGCTCCTCTGGGGCCGCAAATCTCTCGCAGCGCCTCTGCCTGGGCCGCTAGCCGGGCAGCGGGGCTGGCCCGCGAGCACGACCGCAGGCGCGCGGCGTTACGAGGCGCTGAGTAAGAGCCGTATTTCTGCTGGAGCGAAAGGCAAGGCTTTCTGCGGCGTGACAGCCCCGCGGCCCTGGGTCTGGCTCGACTGCTTTACTCGCCGGAGCGCTCCTCGCTTTCTCTGGCCAGGAGGCCTCTTTCTTTCTGCCCCTCTCTCTCTCTCCCCGCTCTCGGTTTTCTTGGGCTTCCTGGGTGGTGGCGGAGTTGTGATGTCTTGAATACCAATAGTGAAGCTGAACATATGTGAACCTTTCCTAATCCTGCTAATCTTCCTTCAAAAACCTTTCTGAAAGTGTAGGCAACATCCAGATTTAAAAAAAAAAAAAAAAAGGAAAAAAAAAGCTACTGAGCATTTTAATGACAAATAATCTTTGTAAAGGGGGAGGGGATTTTTGCCTCAGCTGGAGATGGAGCTTATGAACTACAGCAGGTAGAAATAACTGCTGTATTACCTCATGTAATCTCTGCTATTCAGGGTCAGATTAGGCCTGAATGCGAGACGAAATAGACTTCTCTTTTAAACCGGGGACTTTGTCCCCACAACGGCTATTAGGCGGTAATTAGTTGTGACACAGAATTACCAGCCGCACAATGGCAACCGGAGCCTTACAAGTCCTTTGAAACGGCTTGGAGGAGCTGAATAGATGCTACTTTCAATTTTTAAATTCCGCTCAGAGGTAAGATATATCGCCCGCCCTCCCGCACACCGCTTCTCTCCCAGCTTACGTGGTGCGTCCGTCAGAGAGGGAGCCGGTGCCAGCCGAAATTTGGATGTTGCCAGGCAGCTGTCCCAGCGGCCGCCGGCAGCTTTGGGCAGGGGGGATGAGATAACAACTTCTTCTTTGATCTCATTAGCTGCGATGTTGTTGCGATGACTCGGGACTCACGTCGACACGCGGGATGCTTTGAGACTTCCCGGAGCTCTGAAGGGGAAAATGAGACCTAATGAAATCAGTCAACGTGGAGGTCGGACCGGGCTGGGCTCGCCCGCTGGTTAGGGACTGGAGCGCGCGAGAACCCGTCTCTGCGTGCCACCAGGCACGCCGCACGCGCGCCGCGCTTCCCGGCGTACCTACGTGTCGCTGGCAGCCTCCGAGGTATTCGGAGCGGAGATCTGAACCGGGCCTCTGTAATATAGATTGCAGCCAGATGTGAACCTGAAACTTTTAGGAACCGGGAAATGAGTACTGAGGGCTGAATCTCCACGCCGCTGCCAGCGCGGGGATGAAGGATCACGCTCCGAGTCTTCAATCTAATCAGCAGCCCCGGCAGCCCCGGGACGTTGCGCCTTCCCCGAGGCAGCTCTTTGCAAACTGTTTGTTCAGCAGTAACGTGACAAATGATTTTACTCCCGGTCCCAACCAGTACTGCCAGGTATGGCGGAGGCTGAATCGTAAAGCAAAAGGAAATCTCTCTCCGCCCATGTTTGCTGCGCCCGGGCCGCTGACCGGGCTCTGGGGTGCTCCGGGCGGTACCCGAGTCAGCTGGGGTGGGCGCTGCTGGCCGAAGCCCGGGTGACCGTCCCGTCCTGGCCGCGGCGGGGGACAACGGCCCCCCCGGCCCCCCGGGGCGGTGGCGGTCCCCACGCCTCCCCTGAGGCGGTCCTCCGTGCTCATCACCCGGATTGCGTTTACAGGGGCGCAGCGTCAGAGGCTGCTTGCTATAGGCTACCCCTATTTCCAAGAGTGGAAATACTATAGTAGTATATAGAGTATACGATACTGTAGTACGTCACGTATTTCACAGACAGACAGCATGAACACGCGCACTTTTGTGCTGACCCCCAAGTCCTGCATGTGCCCCCCGCCCCCCAAAGAAAAAGACAGAAAACCCACACAGCCTGCAAGTGCCCAGGGGTCACCGAACCACGGGCTCTGCTTTCCAAAACGAGAAAAAAATTTCCTTTCGTGTCTAGTACTGGTCCGTCTTCCCCGCCCCGCGCATAATGCTCATGACTGAAGTGAGAACACAGCATCTTCTTAGCACGTAAGGAAAGCATTCACCTGCGGAGCTGTTAGCACGTGCCCTGTGATCTTTTAAAGGACCCTCGGAGCACGTTGCAACACGGAGACAAATTATCCCCGGCAGTTAAATTAAAAACAAAAGACCAGGTTTTATTACCCTTCCCCATGCTGAAAAGTACCTCCCTCCTGAAGTAGTCCTGTTGATTTCAAAGCCAAATCAAATCTCTTGAAAGAGAGGAACAAAACCAGCAATATGCTCCAGTACTTGGGACTGTGATTTGTTAATTTTTCCACAGTAAGTTAATTAAAATCGGAACCTTTGATGTAAGTGCATAATAATGTAAAATCTTTTTCCTTAGGTGTCACTTTCACAAAATATCCGCACTTCAGTGTTAATTAAGAGAAAAGCTTTTAATGCTTCTAGAAAGAAAGA
The DNA here is from genome assembly GCF_964289735.1 of Phaethon aethereus. Taxonomy (NCBI): domain Eukaryota; kingdom Metazoa; phylum Chordata; class Aves; order Phaethontiformes; family Phaethontidae; genus Phaethon; species Phaethon aethereus. The sequence goes on along the minus strand of NC_138575.1, from coordinate 117,632,195 downwards.
AAGAAAGAAAATGTGTTAAAAAATTGAGGCTTAAACCCTGTGTTTCCCTTTCTAGCAATCGGAAACCAACCTGCCCCAGCTGACCCTCGCAGGCGCTTGCCGTCGGCCCCCGCAGAGGGCATCGGGCCCTCTCTTCTCTGCCCGCGAACTGTTTCCTTCCCGTTTAAGCCTGTACCCAAGTTAGCGACCAAATGCGCGGCGCGGTCCCTGGGCCTCGGCACTGGCCCCGGTGCGGGCGCGCGGAGGGGCAGAGCCTGACCTCGGGGCCGCCTCTCGCCTGGACTTCCCACATTAATCTCGAAACCTCTTGACTTCCCAAAGTCAGCGCCTGTATCCGCGCGGCGGCATTAGCATCCGCGGTGACTCGGGTGCCGCCGCTCCCGTGTGCCGCCGGCTGGCGTCGGCTTTGAGATCGAGACGGTGCGTTTGTCGATTGTGCTGTTTCTTACCGCTTGGGAAACACCCGGTTACCTGCCAAATCACTGCGGCTTAAACACTGTGTGGCCTTTCTCGTGCTTTAAACCAAGGTGCAGGGCATAGATGGGGCTCTGCAAGCTCTTGTTAGCCGCCTGGGGCTAAAAATGCCGGTGGGATGACAGGGGCACTATTATTTACATCTGCTTAAATGCACTGCTGGCGAGGGGCTGAATGGGACCGTCTGTGTGGGGCAGACGACGTTATGCTCCCTTCCTAAGTGGGGCTGCACCAGGGCATGGAGGTTAAGCGTCTTATCTGTCCCGACGGGCGCTTGGATCCAAATCTCTTGACCCAAAGCTGGCTGCTCCTGCCCCGCCAGGGATGCTCGTCCTGCTTCCCAGCCCCTCGCTTCGGTGATCGTGCGCTGTCTTAGCCTCTATCAACAGGTACTAAATATGTCAAGGACTGAAGCAAGAATTCAGGGATCTACCCTCAAAGGTTTTGTTGATTTATCTTTGCTATAAATCTATTTCTTTTGAGTGATCTGAAATTGATTTCAGGCTCATTCCTCCGTTCCCCCATTTGGTTGTAATTTGCGATGTCAAGGAAATTGTGTTGAAAGAAGAAGATGAGCCGATATGAAAAGGGATTATCTGTCCCATATGGGTAGAAGATGCTGGTGCGGGGGAGAAGGGAAACGAAAATGTTTGTCTCTACATGTTTGCACATGTGCAGTGTTGGGCAGGAGCGGGCTTCCAAGTGGAAAGGAAAAATCAAAAGAAAATCCTTAGCTCGACAGAACCGTCCCATGACAAGTTAGTAGCTTCGTTAAGACCATCCCTCGGGTAGGGAAGGATATACAGGCAAGCGTCCTCACATGGGAAGTCTAAGTATCCGGTGTGCACTGTTTTAGTATCAAATAAGGCCTTCTGCTTTCTGAGGAAACATGCACCACTGAAAGGATAAAACAGATCCCTTTTGCAGATCGGTCAGAAAACTCCACAGTATGAATGGGGAAAAGACTTCCTCACCTTTCAGCGTTTTTCATCTGGTTTCACCCTGAAGGAGAGGACTTCCGAAGACTGGGACAAACTTGTGATGTCATCTTTTGCAGCCATGTATCGCTTAGGTAAAAAAAAAGCGATGGACACTTCAGCAGCTATCGCATCCCGTGTGGATGTTCTACACGCTCCTTGCTGAGAAGTGAGTTTACCCCGTCTGGGAGCTCCCCTGCCTCCTGCGGCCCGGGTAGTCTCCCCGCCCCACCACCCTGCTTCTGCAGCCGCCGGGGCTGGGCGAGGAGGTGCCTGTCGGTGCGGCTTGATGCGTCCCTCACCGAGAAGCGTTTTTTTGGAGATCCTGTGTTTAACTGGTGCCCTGTTCCCCGCACTTCAGGCTCTCCTCTGAGCTGAGTGCCCCAGCGGTTGCCCTGGGCTTCCTGCCGCCAGCTTGTCCAAGGCCACCATGCACTTGGATATCCCCAGACGTGCCCTCCGCTTCTGGCTGGAAATTTTGCCCCAGCAGATTTGAGCCTCGGACGTGCTCTGTGTCGGGCAGCCGGGGATGCTCACGTCGGGAGGCCAGGCTGCGGCATCCTGCGCCTCGGTGGGGTGAGCGCTCGGCTAGGAGCTCTTGGGAGGGTATCTCCTCACCGGTTTGGATCCCCGCGCTGAGCCCCTGCCCAGCTGTCTCCTAGCTCCCACCCTGGCAGCTCCTGCCTTTGGGGGAGGAGCGGGGGGACGCGCGGCCCCGCTTAGCCTGCGGCGTGCTGCACGCTGGCCAGCACTCTTCTACGTCCGTATACTGTTTCCCCTTCCCCACTGTCATTCCAGCGTGCAGCCAGGCTCCGTTTCCTTGTCTGATGTCCTCCCAACTCTCTTCCCAAGGTGGGATTCAGGATGCTCCTGCATAGGCAGGGACCTCCCCACCCAGAGAGGCTGGGAAGGAGCACAGTATGGCCAAAACCACTGCGCTCAAGAACATTGAAGTGACGAACAAGAGGCAGGCGTCTGTCACAGGCGGCCTCTGCTCGCAGAGGGGGCACACAGACCCTCAGAGCCAGTTAGGTCTGAAGCACCGAGAGCCCCTCCACAGAGGGTGGCCTGGGCAGATCACTCAGATTAAGCTGGGCAATATAAGCACAGAGCTTCTCACCTGGCCATTAAAGACCTGAGAGACAGCAAATGTCCCTCTTGCACTGATGTTTGTCCCCGGAAGGTGCATCAAGGAGAGACCATTCTGCTCCATAGCTTCTTGCCAGCGGTGGTGATTGGAGGCTGCAGAAATAGGTGCCTACTAAAACACGTGCATTTATTGCAAGAAGCTTGACCCCCAAAAAAGAGGAAAATTTAAGAAAGGAATAATATTAGCTTGCAGCAGCTTGAGGAGCAAATCTACAAGCGTCAGGTGGAGCCCACCTTGCTGTTCCCATGCCCAGCAGACCCAGGTCCTGCTGTGGTGGGACAACTCATTGCCTTCACGCTGGCGATGCCCACATTGGTACGGTATGTACGTAGAGGCTTGTGGGTAGCCGTGATTCAAGGGTTTTAACTCCTTCAGCCCCCCGCCTCCTCTCCTGCGGGCAGTGTCTCAGAACTGAGCCCTGTCATCCTCTCTTGGGGCTGAGGGCCTTGCTCTGCCCTCTGCTCACACGACCTTTGGTTTGGCCTCCAGCTGGGTAACGCTTGGTGCCAGATGTTGCACTGGGGGAGATGTGATGAGTCACAAATAGGGCTGAAGGCATTTTCTGGGCATTGCCATTTGCCTCGTCCCCAGGGACTCTGCGCCAGCTAGCCGCACGTCTCTAGACGCGAGGACCATGGCAGCCTGGCCGTGGGCATGTCTCCACCCCTGCAGGGTGCAATGGCGGCATTCACTTCTGTGGGGCAGCAGGAATGAAAGAGGAAAGACTTGCAGTCTGCACTTCCTCTGGGCAGAGAAGGTCCAAAGCTGATAGTGTTATCTTTCTGGACACGACGTTATAGGTCCTGTGTTTCCAGGCTGGGAACGGTTCCCTAAACAAACATATTTGATGGACGTACACAGTCTCTTAGCGGAAATCGCTCAGGCCCATCTGTTAAGATGGCATAGAGCCCACTCCCAAGTTGGTGAGATGTTGGCCATAGGATGTAAATACCAAGTAACCATGGCTTTAACATGAGCAGCCGGTGTAATCATCTAAACACTCTCCATCCCTCAGGACTCTGCGTCTCCAGCCAACGCTGCCGCAGCCTTGCTGTCTTCTTCTTTGGGCTTTTTCCCGCAGGCCACCGGTTTAAGATAGCAACCCCAAGGCTGCTCCCCAGGTGCAGGCAAGGAAGACTGGACTTTCGTCCGCTGTTGTGCCGTGGAGGAACAAGGAGGGTGCTTTCCCTGAGAAACTCCCCCAGGGGCTTTGCGTGTGTTGTTCGTGCTGATCCAGGAGCTGGGAAGAATCTTGATTTCCATAAGCAGAAGACAGTAAGGAGCTTTCTGAGTAACAGTATGGCTGATTAGCAAGGGGGCACACATGCAGAGCAATCATCAGGGTGCTACATGTCCTCCTTCGAATCAGCCAAGTTCGTCTCCTCCAGCAACAGCCCAGGCTCCGGACTCTCATACGTCTATAGTTACCGTCTCCAGTTTTATTAATGTGGTGCGGCCTCTCGCCCCTGTGGCTGTACTGATTCAGCCGGTCTCTGTAATCTAACCCAAAGTCATTTATATCAACAACAAAGTATTTACTTGGAAAAGCTTCGACAGTTTAACAGAGCTTCTGTGGGGTTTTGCTTGATCTTGTTTTGGTAGTCCAAGCCAGAGCAACTTTTTGAGGAGACAAGCCCTCCTCCTGCTCCACGGCCTTGAAAATCCCTCTTTCAGCATGTACCGTTTGCCAGAATGGCAGCTGCTGGTCTGAGTGCCTTCTCAGAAACAACCACCCACCCGGGGGGGGGGGAAGACTATCCCACTAAAACGGGAACGAAGCAGAGCTTCCTCCAGGGAAGAGCCACTGCTGGAAGGGACCTAGAAGAACATTTTTTTTCTGCTTGGAGCATTATTAGAAAAGGAGTCCGGCATTTTTTGTTAAGGTTGGCAAGCATGGAGCAGAAAGGGAAGCCAAAGGAATTCGTGATGGCAGTACCAGCAACGCTAGCACTCAGTGCGCTGAGGAAACCTGTGTTCGTTATGCACCTATTGCAGCTAAAATATGTAATTGCAGTGATGCTATCATTACTGCTCTGGAGCTGGAAATTGTCCAAAGTCCAGCGAAGTCAACAGAGCAATTTTATCCTTTATAGTAATGATGATGACATGTGAGCACCTTTCAGAAAAGCATTCAGGGATGTATTTACCCGATACCTGTCAGTTGCCAGCAGAAGATGATATTCTGTGACCTGAAATAGCTTCTTTAATTTTTCAAGTGGAGCACCGAAGAACAGTTTAGTTTTTACAGAAGTATCCTTGATGCGAGGTCTCTCCCTCGGTACGTCTGTGTTAAACACTCTGTACTCCCCGTACCACTGCACCAGGGAACCAGAGCATCACAGAAACGAGCACGTCGTCGGGAAGGCTGTGAATGCAATTAAATCATTTAGGTGTGACGAATGTAAGCTGATTTACCCCAGCTAGGGCTCTGCCTTGCTAACTGGGACTGTAACTCACTCGTCCTGGGCAAACGGAGCTTTCCTGCACTCGGCTTCGCGGAGCTCTTCCCATTCCGGCCGATCTCTGCTCATCTCCCCCCCACCCCCCGCCTCATGCAGCTTATATTTGAGCCGGAACAGAAGGCGTGGGTTACACTTTCATGGTTCTTATAATGCCCAACTCATGTTAAATGTGATAGGTTTTATACCAGTGATAGCGAAAAATAAAGTGGTCAGCTGTTGGGAGGGGGACACCCCTGTATTGCCCTTGCATGTAATACTGCCTGCGTATTCGCCAAGGGGGCTTTGTACCAAAGATGCTCAACTTTAAATCCAGATAATGATATGCCTCTGCGGAGAGGTTTTTGTTTTGTTTTGTTTTGTTTTGTTTTGTTTTCTCCTCGGGGAAGAGTGAAGGTGAGTGGCCTGGCTATGTCTTCTCTGGAGATGCTAAACTTCTTACGGAGCTTTTTACTAGCCCCTGCATAGCAAAACATGGAATTTTTTTAAACAGACACTTTTGGCAGCTCTTAGTATTTAATAGATGATGGCATCGCCTTTTTGCTCTTGTCAGCAGCCGGTGTTAATGCATCTGTTTGGACCGTTGCACCACATTGCCAGTGCACGAAACGTAAAACTGGTACAGCTTTTTTAAGGAAACGGGTTGGGTTTGGTTTTTCTTTTTTTTCACAAGTAATAATAGGGTTGGGCAAAAAAGTGATCAAGCTGCATTAGTTTCTGCGCAAAATTCTCCCGCCGCAGCCTGAATGAGCCTTTCCCAACGCGTGACCCAACGGGAGTAAAGACTCCTAATTTATTGGAGGGGTGCTCTTTCAGTTTGTGTTTTAATGGTAATTTACAATGCCGAATGCCCTCATATTCACCTTTCCCTCTTCTCAAGTAGGTGAACACAATGGAATTGTCTTGGTTGCAGAAAAAGGGATGCTTTCTCTGAGCATGCCCCATTAATTGGGAACCGGCAGACAACTGACAGGAGTGCGGTGGGTGTGATTATCAGCGCCGGATGAGAGCCATTAACAAAATGGAGAGTGTCATCTTCAGAGCACAAATATTTTCCCTCGCCATAATACCCTCTCGAGGGGACCTGAAGTGGACCCGCATTGTCCCACGCGCTCCCAACCCCATCGCCAGTCGTTTTTTTCTTGCGACTGCTGGGGTTTTCAGCGCCCGCGAGGGAGCGAGCGCGGGGCAGCCCGAGAGATGCCGGCACTTAGGGGCTATTGTGCTTTCTCCCCTCGGACAAAGCATCCCCCGGCCCTTCTCCGCCAGCCCCTGGAGCCGTGTGGATAACCGAAAACCTGAGGAATAATATCCCGGGCTTCGCCCCGGCATCTCCCAAACAGCGCTTCCAGGATGGGAAAGATTTTTCTTAGGCGAACTGGTTTGGGTTTAATTCCTTCCCTGCTCGCTCTCCCCTTTTTTTTTGTTCCCCTCCCGGCGGAACAGAGGATGGGTTTGTCGCCCTGAATCGGGAGGATTGTTTCACATCATCGGGCCATTCATCCTCTCCCCTCCCCTGTTGTAAAACACCAGCGCCGGCCCGGGGAACAGTGGGGGCATTGTGCAGCGGCACGATACCACCCAGATTTTACCTCGGCCCTCTCCGATCCCTGGTTTTGTTCCCCCTCAAAAGAAAGCATTTGCTCGGGGGAGGGGAGGGGGTGTTCCTATTGCTTCCACTAACACGGAGGTTAAAGGAAAGATTGATGGGAGAAAGTTCACCTAGAAAACCAGGATAAATTTCTGGCTGGCCAGGGCCAGTTGTTTCATTGTCCGGGGGCCATGTTTTTTGTTAATTATCTCTCACTCTCGCCTTTTATCGAGGAAACTGGCAGCAAAGCGCGGAGAAAGGAACAGGATATAGAGGTCAGCGGGTCCCGCTTGGCCACCTAGGTATTCCATTTTAAATGCGGAGGGCGAGCGAGGAGCGGGGCGAGCTCTTCGGGCAGGGGGAAATGGGGACCGTCAAAGTAATAACTGGGAGTAGCCCCCGTATTCACACCCGCAACTCCCACTTCTGTCCCCAAGCTAAAAAAAAGGGGAAAAAAAAAAAGGAAAAAAAAAAGGAAAAAAAAGAAGGAATACTCATAAGGGACTCCCTTCCTTCCTTCCTTCCTTCCTTCCTTCCTTCCTTCCTTCCTTCCTTCCTTCCTTCCTTCCTTCCTTCCTTCCTTCCTCCCTCCCTCCCTCCCTCCCTCCCTCCCTCCCTCTCTCTTGCTCTTTCTTTCACACTTTTCTTTCTTTCTTTCTTTCTTTCTTTCTTTCTTTCTTTCTTTCTTTCTTTCTTTCTTTCTTTCTTTCTTTCTTTCTTTCTTTCTTTCTTTCTTTCTTTCTTTCTTTCTTTCTTTCTTTCTTTCTTTCTTTCTCTCTCTCTCTCTCTTTCTCTCTTTCTTCTCTCTTTCTCGCTCTCTTTCTCTCTCTCTTTCTCTCTTTCTTTCTTCTCTCTTTTTCTCTCTCTTTCTTTCTTCTCTCTTTTTCTCTCTCTTTCTTTCTTCTCTCTTTCTCTCTCTCTTTCTTTCTCTCTCTCTTTCTTTCTTTCTCTCTTTCTCTCTCTCTTTCTTCTCTCTCTCTTTCTTTCTTTCTTCCTTTCTTCCTTTCTCTCTTTCTCTCTTTCTTTCTTCTCTCTTTTTCTCTCTCTTTCTTTCTTCTCTCTTTTTCTCTCTCTTTCTTTCTTCTCTCTTTCTCTCTCTTTCTTTCTTTCTCTTTCTCTCTCTCTTTCTTTCTTTCTTTCTTTCTTTCTTTCTTTCTCTCTTTCTCTCTTTCTCTCTTTCTTTCTTTCTCTCTCTCTTTCTTTCTCTCTTTCTTTCTTTCTTTCTTTCTTTCTTTCTTTCTTTCTTCTCTCTCTTTCTTCTCTTTCTTTCTTTCTTCTCCTCTTTCTTTCTTCTCTTTCTTTCTCTCTCTTTCTCTCTTCCTTTCTTTCCTTTCTTTCTTCTTAAAGGGAGGAAAGTTGTTTCAAACAAGACCATGTTGTCAAGGAAATAAACCTTAGCAAGAGTAGGCATTAAACACACAGCTGCTGGACTTGGCCGGCCCTTAGACACTGGTGGTAATGACAATGATTCTTGGTGGCAGCAAACCAGATCTAAACATAAATAGGGCTGCATGAAAGGAGAGGAAATGGAACAAAACAGTTCCTCGGGTACCACTGGCAGAGGAATAACATCAATTTCGATTAAAAAGCAAAAGAATTCTCCTGTTTCCACACATTAGTAAAGGCATGCAAATTCATAACTCACCAACAATGTACCTTTGAAATGCAGCTGCACCCCACAAACGGGGCCTTTCTCCCTGCAGAGAAGCAGCCCTGTTTTAAGCAGAAAGAAAACAACTATTGAAAAAGCCACAAGGGTCCCTAACAGCGGGGAGGGGTGCTGGGGAGAGGTGGAGGAAATGTGTTGGGTTTGGCAAATGCGGGAGATCAGTGTTTTCCATATAATGGAGCCTTCATATCTGGTCGTTCCCGAAAGAAACGGCGTTTCCCGGCATGTGCCAGCAGGTTGGCCTCAGGCAGCCGTTGGCAACGCCAGGCGCGGGCGAGGGATTGCCACGGCCCGGGGGCCGCGGCCGGCGGAGCCGGAGAGACGGAGGCAGCTCCTGGGGCGGGCGGCACAAAGCCCGCGGTGTCCCCGTCGGCTCTCCCGTCCTCCCTGGGAGGGCTGCTCCCCTCACCGACGTTTCGGCAGGGTCAGCACCCCCGTGCTGCCCTGGCTGAACGGTCCTTCCCGCCTGCCGCCGCTGGAGGTGCCGCCGGGAGCATACCAGCTCCTGCGCTCGCTCCCTCCGGCCGCCCGCCGTGGCTCTCCAGACTGGCACGTGGCCACCCATTGCCCGTGTGGCTGGGCTGATGTTACCTGAGCAGTAGCATCACCAGTGGTACAGTCTCTTAAAGAAGCACATGTAAATAAACTGCATCCAAAATATACGTTTAATACGAAATGAGCAAAAACTGAGCCTGACTTACCAGGCTTTTTGTTCTATCGCTTCTATTCTTTATTCTGGATGTACTGGGTCTCCTTGCAGAGATGTCAGACGACTTCTCAAAGAGCGGCACGGACCACTTGCTATGTAGGTGCTTCCAAAACACTTGCTGCAGGTTGCCGGGGCCAGCTGGAAGGTGCTCAGCCCCCACGTCCCCCCTAAGGCAAAGCCCCTGCTGGAGTGCAGGGGTGTTTGAGCACCCATGGAAGACCTTCTGTGGCTGCTTGCTTGGTATGTGGGGTTGGCTCCTTCTCTCACCTCATTTTACAGATAGGGGAGATCATTCCCACTATTTAAATTTCATCCCAGCTGCACCAGCTCAGTATAGAGGATATCAGAATTTTTACACTTGCCACATGGACTCCAGCCTCTTTTGAAAAGCCGTGCACGTCTTGAGTTGGTCTCATGGGCACTCTGGCTGAGGGTTGGCTCAGGATGTGGCTCATTCTCCATAGGGCAGGTTTTATTTCTGTGGCTGCCTCCCGCACTGTGCAAACCTGTCACCAGAAATGCTCGCTATCGGATTTATCTTCTTCATTTGATAGAAATCATTTGGAAAGAGGACAAGGCAAAGCCACTATCATGAAACAGTGTGGCATTTATATCCAGCAGACAATGCCATAATTATTGGTCAATGATAAAAATAAATGGTTGTCTGTTGGCGAGTCACTGCTTTTAAGGCCCTGAACTGATTGAGAGCTCTTGCCTTGTCTTACTGTCCACCACGGTGACAGTTAGGTCACCGACTAGGCCTGCAAGCCCTGGCAACATCTGACAACTCTTCATTAATCAGCAGTTTTGCTGCCCTTGCACGAGTTGCCCATGCGGCGAGGAGCGACTGTGGGAGCGTTAGCCGGGGCCGGCAGCGCCCGGGCGGATGCGAGGTGGTCTGTGCACGTGGACACAGGAAGCTTCTGCTGTGGGGCTGGACGAGGCCATGGGGACCAGCAAAGATGTGTCCCACCTTGAGCACCAAAGCTGGACATGACCGGAGCTGGCACTGGTGAGCATCCCAGCCTCATCAGAGGAAGGATGGCCTTTGACTCCTGGAAAAACCCTGGGAGCTGCTCTTGAGCCCAGAGGTCTTCAAAGGAGAAATGGCACTCCGGGCTGGCCCATGTGCGTCTCTCTGCAACCATCCAAAAAACCTTTCTTATGTGACCGAGCAGGAAGCCGAAGCGCATGGCCCCACACAAAGCCAAAGGGAAGGAGTCTCACGGCGGAGCTGTGGGGACTGGAGACCCCCCCGGTGCCATGTGCCCTTGCTCATGCAGCCAGGCTGTGCGATGGGGCTGGGAGCAGGGTGCAGACCCCATGCCAGTACTGCTGTGTCTGCCCCACGGCCTCCACTTCTGGCCGACCCTAACGACCGGTGAGGAAGGGCAGGCGAAACTTGCCCCCCAGGGACCCAAACATAAAAAGCGAACAGCCTGGTTACGGCCACGTGCGGCCGGCCAAGGAGCTGCATTTCTCCCCGTTAGGTGTCTCCAGGCGTGAGGAGTGTCACCTGCCCCACCGGAGGGAGGACAGCAAGTCCCGTCAAGCTGCAGGGGGTACAAACCGGGACAGCTTGACATTTGTGTAAGACAAGGTCAGGACATCGTGTCATCCCGGTGCGCCGTGCGCTGCCCGGCTTCCCTGCCAAACGCCGGATGCAAATGAGACGGCGACGGCGGGCCCTCGGGAGAGCCCACCTGGCTCGGCGTCTGTGCTCTCTGGAGGGAGCCGGAGCTGCGGCGGCAGGGCCAGAGCCCCCACCGCGCCAAGCCGCTCTCCCACCAGAGGGGGAGGTCTCCGCTCCCCAAGGCGGGGACCCAGGAGATGTCTGGGAGAAGACGTGAGACCTGTCACGTTGTGATAGCTTCCTCAGTGACGAGCCAGAAGAGCTCAGTCTTCTCACCCGTCTCCTCCCAGGGTGTGAGGGTGCGCACGGGGGGGCAGGCAGTCACCTCCCTGGCTGGGCTGTGTCAGCAGCCACGTACCGCGAGGATGTGACCGAGGTCTCCCCAGCTGGCAGGTTTGCGCAGCGTTGGGTTAGGTGTGAGTAGGAATGGCTTTACGACACCACCTTAGAACGGTGAGTTTTTCGTTCCCCTAATCCTTAAAGAGTTCTCATCGAGAAATGATGTGCAATTCCCGCTTTCGGCTGGTGTCACCTTCTGACAGGTGCCTTCTTGCAGGTTTGGCTTCGTTCACTTGCTTTAAGAACTGAACGTATGTTTGTCCATGTCTTCCAGACATAGCATCTGGGTTTCCTTTGCTCCCTTTTCTCACAAAATCCCTCTGCTTTGTTGCAGGCTGTTCTTTGTTCATCATTGTTTCGCTATTTGTGCTGGCACCTTGATGTGCTGGCTGGTTTCCATGCAGAGAAGAAGCCTCTCTGGAGTCCTTGAAGATCTCCAGATTGAAGGGGTGTACCGGAGCTATGTGAGCTTTATCCACAGGTAAGCCTAGTAACTGAGTGAAATTCAGGGAAAATGACAAGTATCTGGAAAGACCGCTGCTTTTATCTTGCTGAACTCTCCCAGCGCCGTACCCTTCCTCGGTAGCTCTCCTCGCTGACGTAAGTTGTGCAGCCAGGTCCTAAAAACGCTTCTGATCACATCCTATCGCCGCCTCCTTTCTGAAGTCATTCGCGGTGCTTTCTCCCCCATATGCTTTGCCTGATTTATCTTTTAAGATTTATCTCTCCACAAGGACGGAGACAGGGTATAGGGTATATCCCCCTCCTCTTCCCTTTCTGGACGTGTGCAACAGGACAAGGTACTTTGGCGGACGTGTGACGATGCGGCACGCAGAGCTGCCCTGCCTCCCCACCAGCACCTCTGGTTGGTCACTAAGGACAGGCACAACCCGCCCGTCCTCCCACCAGCTCCTCCGGCTTCCCCTTCTTCCGCGAGCACCCCCAACGCCTGTCCTCTTCTTCATGGGCTGCTCACTTCTTGCCCCAGGTCCCCGAGCCCCGGGGTCCCGCACTTGGCCGCAGATGCCCGCGCTCCCCCTCTGCCTCACGCCTCAGCGGGGGGCTTTGCTGCGGGGCCTCTTTCCTCGGGGTGGTCGCACACGGGCTTGGTCCTTAATGCCAAAATCAGCGCAGGATTGAGGATGAGGAGCTGTCACATCCCTGCCCGGCTAGCAGGTACCCTTTGGGATTATTTTGGTACCGGACGTAGCCGCGCCCTCCCTGCGCGCTCAGTTTCTTTCAGTGGGCAGAGACAATCTCTACTGCACGGAGAGAGAGCGTTTGACCTGGCCTTCACTTTGTGCATCTCTCTGCCAAGTCCATATATTTCTTTATTCCTGTTGCTTAAGAAATGTTTGAATTCTTTCCCTCTGGAAAAAAAAACTCATTTGTGTCAAAAAGGAAGAAACTGTAAGCTCAGAAACAAACAAAAAAACCTCCTCTTGTATTATCTTTGGATTTTTTTCTGTTTTGTTTTGGGGTTGTTTTTTTTTTTCATTATCTCTAAAATCATCTTTAGCGTCTTTCTGGAAGACACCTCCTAGTATCTCAGATGCTCTCTGCACAGGCAAGTGCCCATTCCCAATCCCAGCAAGTGCTGGCTGCACGTCACACATCTGTCATCTTGATTTCCAACTGCACAGGCCAATGGGCATGCATGCAGGGCTCGCAGGATGGGAGCACATGCTTTTGTCTTTGCAAATCTGAGGCTTAAATTTCATAAGGTAGGAAGTGGGTTTTTTAAAAAATATTTTCATTTTTTGTTTCCAGAAAGGTTTTCAGAGAAAGAGGATGTGGTCTTTCCCCAAAGTTCAAAACCAACGCAACAAACTGACATGGAAGAGTGCAGAGGAGAAAGCAAGAATGGTTAATATTAAAAGCTTATATAAAGGCTGTATGTACCACATAAGCTGAAACCTCTGTATATACACACACGTGGATGATGAAAGGGAGAGGAGTGTGTACTGTGCTGATTTTTATCAGAAAAATATAAATTCCTCTCTACCAGAATAGGCAGTCCTGCAGTCTTGAAATGCAAAGGAGGTCAGAAGGGAAAAGCATTATTTTCACAAATTTATTTTGGAAGTGTACCAGTCATTTCCTTCCTTCCTTCCTTCCTTCCTTCCTTCCTTCCTTCCTTCCTTCCTTCCTTCCTTCCTTCCTTCCTTCCTTCCTTCCTTCCTTCCTTCCTTCCTTCCTTCCTTCCTTCCTTCCTTCCTTCCTTCCTTCCTTCCTCCCTCCCTCCCTCCCTCCCTCCCTCCCTCTCTTTCTCTCTTCCTTCCTTTTTCTTTTTTCTTTCTCTGTCTCACTTTCTCACTTTCTTTTTTCTTTCTTGCTCTCTTTCTTTTTTCTCTTTCCTTCTTTCCTTTTTTTCCTGCTCTCTTTCTGTCTGTCTCTTTTTTCTTCTCTCTTTCTCTTTCTCTTTCTCTTCTTTCCTAAACATATCCAAGTAGTCAATTTAATTGTACTTCAGTAGTTTGGAAAGTTCCTTCACTCTATTTCATACAAGCCTATATAACTTTGCTTGACATTTTCTAGATGGTTTGGATGACTCGCTAGGTTCCTCCTTTGTGTTGACACACAGGAAGGTCTGATGCCAAAGCGAAGGGTAAAGACATCCCAATCCAAGGGTCATGAATCTGCTCCTTTTAATGTTTTTATCACTTCATTGTGCATCTTGTAAACTAGAGAGAGATCTGAGTGGTGGCTAGCACAACCCGATTATAATCTTGAACACTTGTTTTAAACCGAGGAAGTGCTGTGCAAATACTTCACCACGATTTCCATTCTCCTCCTAAATGCTCCTCTGCGGAAGAGATTCAGCATATTTGCCTAGGTACTTAAATTAGTTTAATATAGCTCTAAGGCTTGAGAAGGAAGTTTGCAGCTGCACTAGCTTCTACGTCTTTAGTACACTCAAAAAGCCCCGCAGCAGATAGCATTTATCTGGGGTTAAACCGTGGCTTTTGTGCGCAAAAAGTACCGCGGTGAATAAAAATGACTAAGTGCAGCTGTAAATCTCTAACCGAATTATTCAGAGAGAGCGAACAAATCTACACCCCGTCATAAAAAGGAAAATCATCTTCCTTTAAGAATAGGGAGATACTGAGAAATCTTAAGTTATATTAGAACAGCTTAGAGCTCTCAATGTGGGGGAGAAACCTTGTATATTATCCACAGTGCTAAGGAGATTATCAATGGATTTCACTCCCCAATCCTTTTTACAACACCCTTCTCATTAGAATAAGTAATAAAGATGACATCACAGAAAGGTCTAATTGATCGAAAAAAGCTCACTTAAACTGTGTCCAGATTCACTTCTGCATTCAATACCATTTTTCCCCCCACTAGAAATTCAGCTTTGGCTTTGATTGAACATTTGAAAAGTTTTAGTATCGAATCAAACTAACGTTCTTATTATGCAAAGCTTTCCCCAGTATTCTGCTTTGGTAAATGACCTCTATTAGCATGCAGATTGACTGGGGATTACCAGAAGGTTTCCCAAAATAATCATCAGAAAATGTCTTTATAAGGGCTACTTTCCCCCACTGCATGCGCGGTCCCAGCCACCGTGCCGGCCGCCGGCCCCTCTCTCCTCCTGCTTCCGTGAGATGCTCGTGAGAGCCGCCCAGCTAGGTAGCAGGCTCGATTTGCTGTCCCCAGATGGTCTAAACGCTGTTGTTTTCTCCGGCTACGCTTTGAATAGGCAGCGTGATTCCCAGCGGGAACAGTGGGTGAAATGGCTTTATGCACGTCAGCTGGAATTTTACCACAGATGCCCGTACAGCCAGGATTTTGCTCACTGCCTTACTTGGAGGACCTGTAAAAAAAGGTGGAAGAGTAGCCGTATATAATAAATAGATGGTATTTTTATGCACCTGCATATTTAATTGTTCTGTTTCTCTCCTAATCATCCCCTCTTAAATACAGGAGAGAGATATTTTGCTAATACCCTGCTTCCACTCTGGCATCCCACCCGATTACCCCCCGCCCCGAGGCTCTCCGCCGGGTGTACCGAGGGCTTCCCGTAGCCCGGCGCACGGGATTCCGGGAGGCGGCTGCGGGAGGCGGAGGGGGTGGCAGTGCACCACAGACGTGGCGATTAGAAAGAAGAATATCATTGATAATTAATGCCGCTAGAAAAACGGCCAGCTGCGGTTAGCCGTGCAGAAAGTATGAAACGTTGGGCCGGGGGAGAACGCTGGGCTGCTGCTTTAGCTCGAGCGGCGGAGCCTCAAGCCCGTGCGTCTCAAGCTGAAGCCCGTCCTGGCACGGCAGCGCGTTGCGTGCCGCTGCGTCTGCCGCTGCCTCGGGGGTGGTTTTCCAAAATTGGCCCCAAGCGCTTAAAACTGCCGCTCTCCTGGTGCCAGCAGCGCACAGAGCCACCCGGCCCCCTTGTCCCCAGTGGACACCAGTGGCTCCAGGGCTGGCCAAGGGTATTTGGGAGGATGAAATCCCAGCTGCCCTCGCAGGCAGCCAGAGAAGCCGGCAGCAGAGGGGCCGGGCATCCGCTCTGGAGAAATGTTGTGGCCGTTCCCTGATCCGAGGAATAACACCGGCTCCCGCCTCTTCCTCGGTCTCTGCCCTGTGGTAATACACAGCTTCGATGCTGTGTGTCGCAGGATGAGTGTGAAAATATCTTGCAAGCCAAGGCGTGGGGTTTCTTTTTCATTTTGCTTTTCACCCATTTCCTTCCTCGGGGGAGCCGGGGCCAGCGCCGCTCACACCGATCCTGCAGCAGCCCCCACGATCCCGGGTCAGGAGCAGGGAGAAGCGAGCAGGGCGAGCTTCGGTCTTGCAAACCCCGACGGTGGCGGGAGGTCATGTCCTGCGGTCCCGAGAACCAGGAGAGCTCCGCTGAGTTGGGTCAAGCTCTGTGGCTTTACCCCAGACGAAGAAGTAAAGCAGACTACTGAAGGCAGGACTGCAAGCCTCTCTCTAGCCCACCTGGACACAACAGCTGGTGGCATTTGTGCCCCCACCAGCCGAACCCTCCGAGCACAGCCTCACAACCTGCAAGCCAGCAGCAGGCATGTCCCAGCCGCTGATGCAGCTAAATGCCACGGGGGGCTTCCATGTAAACCTCGGTGGTGGTGTTGCTAATTATGCTTCCGCCAGCCGTCACATTATTCTGCTTTTCAAAATTTTCACATACGCAGGAAGGCACTGCAAAGGTACACTCACCTGTTGCAGTTAGCTGAAGAACCTTATTAGGTTCTGATGAACCTTATTCATTAGAAATGAATGAACCACACAGGAGAAACACAGCGAACTTGTGGGGTTTTATGCCCAGGAATCTTAGCATCGAACCTTTGCTGGCGTGAGGAAATCCCTGCGGGCGGATTGCAAAGTTTGATGTAGTTGGTGATACACTGTACTACAGAGTGACAGAATAAATCACGCTGATTTTTTTGTCTGTTCCTAAACTACTGGTAGCACTAAATCCCGTCATGGGACAAACAGGCAAAACTATTGCATCTCTTTGTCCTCATTTTAAAAAGTCCAGTCTCCGTGTCTGTCTTTAGAGAACGGCTCCCAAATTCGCCGTGTCTCCCCCTCAGAAGAAGAGGTGCCGCAGGGGCTCGGTTTGGCTTCTGGCTTCATCTCTCCACTTCCCAGCTCACAAACAAGGGGACGCTAGCTGAGCGGTGAGCACCGAGCCCAAAGCCGGTTCAGCAGCCGGCGTCTCCTGGCACGGCAAGGCGGGTGGCCCCGGGGCTCGGCCCCCGCAGCAGGACAGCGCCAGCGCGGGGGGCTCGCACGCCCGAGGTTTCCCCCTCAGATGCCCCAAGTGAATAAGTCACGTGCCAGAAAAACACTCCCTCGTGCAAAGCCTCCGTTTGGGGGATTTTGTCCCTGAATGTTGATCATTTAATGATATATTGTATAATAGAATTATTTATATAATTGTAATTATTATTATAATTCTAGAATAATTCTATATAATTTCTCTCCTGTAGAGGTCTTTTAAATATGACTGTTTTCCCCTCTTTGGGTATTTAGCTTTCTGGGGACCTTGGTGTCTTCCTTGGCTTTCTCTTGATCTTGATTTTGGGTCAGTTTTCACGGTGGACGTTGAGCGAGCCCGGTTTGTTTTACAGTATGTCAGTAAAACAATACGCAATTGCATGAACCCAAAATCTCCGCAGCAGAAGCATTTCTGCTTGAAAGGAGGAACGTGCAGATACCGGGCTACTCCGGGGCTTTCAAAGACAAATGAAGTCGCCCACTTTCACAGATCGCTGTTTTTAGCCTGTGTAAATTGCAATACCACCTCTAGCACCATAGTAACTAAGCACTTTCGAG
>NC_138575.1:117429888-117609888 GCF_964289735.1 Phaethon aethereus | reverse complement strand
TGCAGTGCTTGGGCAAAAGTTATTACGTTTTATGTTTCCTTCTAAATGTCACCATTCTGTTAAAATTTCCCTCCTTGATGCAGAGCAAGATTCATGGCGCGACCTAATTCAGACCAACCAGTTAATTTTACAGCCCTTTGCTCATCCTCGTACGAAGAGCCACATTGTGTTTTGCAACCGTTTTAAACCTCATTTAAATCAGGCTCGCTTTTTTTTTTTTTTTTAAATGGGGATCGGCTTTAATGGCACCTTCAGAACCCAAGAAGAAATTACAGCTTTGCCGCCGCAAACCAAACAAAATCCCGCGCCGAGGGATTTTTTAATTTTATCAACGTGTCGAGGATAATTTGCCTGCGGGGACAAACCAGCCATGCCCTGGGCTTTGTGCACGTGGGCATCGGGGGTTATTATCGGTGTTGGAGCTTCTGCCGTGTCTTTCTGTGCTAAATACAGGGCTGGACCGTGGAAAATCAAAAAACAAACTCGCATGCGGAGGCGCAGTAACTTCTCCCTAAGAGGGGAGGGCTGCGTGCCTGTGGCCCTATTATCCCACACTTACTTCTGCTCCTCTTCCTCTTCCAAGGGAACGGGGGAAGCAGCAGCGCCCGCGGGGCAGCCCCCGGCAGCCCCGGGGGGATGTCCCGAGGGGTAAAATGGGCGGCCGGGTTGCTTCTGCAGCTCCCTGTTTTTCCAGCTGCTTCCAGGCTGTCCAGTCCAGGCTGTTCCTAATATTTAATTTACGTTATTTTGATCCTGGAGTTAATTTTCAAAGTTTCACAGGTTTATTTGGGTTTCTTCTACTTCTGCATCTTGAATTTCTCAGGGGATTACCGTGGTTTTTGAGTGATCATTCACCGCACGATTCCTCGTTAAAGCCAAGGTACAACTACAACAAGGTACTTGTGCCACCCACAAGCCCATGGGCTTGCCCTCAGCTTGCTCCTCCTGGGCTTTACCCTGAGTCCACTGAAGCCATTGAGAAGACTCTACGGGCCGATTTGAACCGGGTCCCGAGTGAAACCTGCGGATGTGTGCAACAAAAATGAGGAGAGCTGGGAGTAGCCGTAGCGAGTGGCAGGAATCAGCCAGTCACATGCATCTGACACACAAGTGATGGGTCTTGATATCAACGAAAGGTTTGTTGGCTGCAGTCCAGGCAGTCCCACAGAAGAGACCGGAGTTGCCTGACCATCTTCCCACTCTTCGTTTACTCACGGCGTCCTCAGTGCGGGTGGGAGGAGCAGGCGGGGTGGGAGCGTCACACCGTGGCCGGCGCGGTCCCCCCACAGCTGGCCCCGGTGTAGCAGGCTCGAAAAACAGTGGACAACACCTGGTCTGACCCCGACTCTGCTGGACCATGCGGTTTTCCCGATGGCATTAGCACACATTTTCAAGCACAAGGAGATGCGTTCCGTGCTCGTATTCACACACATACCTCTCACCTCCTGGGGACACTTCGGAGTTAAACCTAAGGCTAAAATGCTGCCTGTGAGAAGAAAGAGAGCACAACACGGGCTCTGAAATTTTGTATACGGGTGTTTGAAGGGAGGCGGCTGACTTTTTCAGAAACGGGGCCCATCCGAAAATACCTGTGAAGTCCAGGGGTTCTGTGGGTTTGTGGTTCCTCCGAAAACCTGTGCATATTTAATTTCTGCCAGAGCATCCTCTGCCCAAAACTTACTGTTATTCTTGGTGAGGTGGAGACCTTTAAGTTGTATCTGACCAGACCATAGCTGTGTCTTTAAAACAGAGGAAAACCATCACTTCAGGTAAAACAGAGATTTCCTAGAGTGGGAGCTGGGGACCTGGTTCAACAGTTGTCATCAGACAAAAAGCCCTTACATGCCCTCGGCCTCACCAAAGACCCCTTCAATAACTCCAGTTCCTCATCAGCCATTGCCATGGGGAATGGGAAGGTTTCTGCGCTCTGCGCCGTTCCCTGCACCCCAAGCAGGTGCATCTATAACAGGCAAAGCACACTGACAAGTCACGTCTGCCTTGCAGGGGAGCCTGGCCCCAGGAACACAGCAGGTACCAGAAGAAATACTACGGTCACAAAGCCTTAACAGGAAGTGCCTTATTTCCTCCAGAAAACGTGTCCCTGACATTAAGCTTTTGGAAGCCTGCTCTGATCTTCCAGAAGTTGTGTCCTCCCCTGTGTGAGTGTGATGGATACCAAGGGGACTGCCTTTCCTCTTGATCCTAAAAGGCAGGAGGGTTGTCCACGTTCCTTGACATGGACAAGGTGGATTCACTAAGAGGGTGATGAGAAAAGGTGCCATTTTGGCACCTGGTGCTAACTACTCCAGGCCCGAGGCAGGAGAACTTGTGGAGACTCAGCCTCTCCCTTCGCGCTCCTGCTGGTACCCTGAAATCTCACTTTGTCGCTGGATCCTTAAAGCTGCACAAGCCTGTGTTAAGACCCATGCTGTGAAAGTTGAACTGGCCTACACCCACAAAAACCTCAATTCCTGAACCTCAGGAAGCAATTCCTGAATTCAGCATCTGGTTGGGACAGCTGAGTCTTCCTATGTAGGAGGAAAACCTGGCAAAACTCTCATCTGCCTTTTCCAGGAAACAAGATTGTTCTCCAAGTTAATGAATTTCTAGTTCTCCTTTGTTTAGAGAGACCAAGCTGTCAGGCAGAGAGACCTTATGAAGGGTTTTCAGAGCATTCCCTGCCTGTCCCGAAAGCTCAGGGCTTGGCTATCCTGAAGAGAGGTGTTCAGTACACAACCCGCTTTCAAAGACTTGGCTAGTAAAGGGCAAACCCACAGGTAGCGGAGAGAAAGCCTCATTGGCAGTTCAGAGAAGATGCTTTTGGCAGCTTGGTTTTGCCTGGGAGCGGCAAACACACTGCAGAAACTTCTTTTTCCTTGCTTATAGCGATGAACAACACATGGGTATGCTCACCAGTTCGGTGTGCGTAAGAAGCGAGTGAGCTGTGTCCTGCAACGGGTAGGGTCTTGCTGGCATAAGAAAGAGAGGTGGGGTGCTCAGGCTCTCACGTCCGCATGCCCTGGGCCCCAGTTGTTGTGACGGCTGATGGTTGAACTAAACGGAGGGGAAGCATCCAGAGCGTTGTATCAGGGAAGCCGGTCACCACGTGATCAGAGGGGGTGGTTGGGTCAGGTACCCAGCGATCGCCCCGGCTGCAGGCCATGGGCAGCACGAGGAGGGCAGAGAGAGAGGTGAGAGGGAGAGGGTAAGGTCACTGCTGGGTGGAAGGAAAGGGGAAGGCTCCCCGCAAGCTTGGAGGGCACCTCGGGGGCACCCGTGCTGCAGATGGAGAGCCCACCGGCAGCGGCGAGCTCACAGGCTGCTGGCAGGGCACCACCCTGAGGGTGGCCGGTGTGTCCCGAGGCCACGCTGGCTGCCCCTCCGGGGACCATCCTATGGATGAGAAATGACCCTGCGGCCTTGGTGTCCAGGAGCCCCACCTGGCACTGACTAGGTGATCACCTTTTAATAATGCTGCAAAGATTATATTGATTTTCCAGGCTTTAATCACAAGGAATATTTTAGCCATTATGTAGCAGTAAGATTTAAAGGCTTGGTTTGCTTATTTAATTTTAGCAGACAGACAATTCCCAGCAGATCTGGAAAACTTGATAAGTGTCATTTTTTGAGCTGACAACGGAATACCCCAAAATGAGGTGGTTTCACCTCTGCATTAATGCCTCCATCTCACAGACTAACACTCACTGGGACAAGCAAAGATCAGCTCACAGAACCAGCCTAGGTAACCGAAAGTCCTTACTTAAAGCCTTTTTTATTGTATGTATGACCCGGCAGCATTTACGTAAAGCACAGAACAAAACCAAGAAAGCTGATATGTTGAGAATAATGCTTCTAGCTAGCCGAAAGCGGGGATGTCTGGGAACGCCTGGTGCCCTCATCCGCCCTGCACGGCTGCAGAGCACAGGGGATGGGTGAGAAGGAAGCTGGTTATTTGCTGCCGGGGGGAAAATGGGCAGAGCACACGCCGGGGAAGGGCGTGTGGCAGCCTGCAGTATCTCTGAGCACCTCCAGCCAGGAGAGGAGGAACCCAGGGCTGGTGCGGGGATGCTCTGAGGCCAGGGGCGTGGGCTGAGCCCTTGGGTATGGGCCAAGCACCCACATATCTAAAAGGGAAGGTTTGGGCAGAATTGATATGCTCTTTTTCCTGGTCTGTTTTGCAATATTAAACCTCGGGAAGAGAGCGAGCATGACCCGTGCAGACTGACTTTGCGTACCAGGGAAGCTGCTGTGGTGCGGGAGGTGTTAACGAAGTGCCATCAAGCGGGATGAGGAGCAGGGGTGTGGCTGTCGGCTCCCCTGTGCCTTTCCTTCAGGTAACCTCCTCTCCCTCTCCTAGTGCCATGTCAGGGGAGGACTGATGCCTTCATGGTCAAACTAGCCCCACTTAAACACTCTCATGCCAAGAGCCAACCTCAACAGTATATCCGAAAAGGAAGAAACTCAAAACTTTCTAACCCATTTCAGACCCTAAGATGCACTCTTTTTGTTTGGTTTTTTTTTTTTTTTTTAGAGTCTGTCTGTCTTTTGTCATGCTGCTGTCTGGGAGAGAAGAGAGCCTGTCTCCTCCGCTCACGAAAGGCCTGGCTCTTCCCTCCTGGCCTTCACGAGCTGGAGGTACCGCGACCAAGGGGTGCACGATGGAGTGAGGGGTTCGGCGTTTCTCCCAGCCGGGAGTCACCAGCAGGAGCGGCAGGGAGAGGCTACCCACCTCCTCTGGCAGTAGTCCCTAAGCTGAGGGCAACATCAGCGGCAGGGCGAGGACTGCAGCCAGACCGCGGCACAGGACACAAGTTATGTCTGGCTGGTCAGGTCGCTCCCCGAAGCCATGAGTTTTCCCACGGGAGGCTTTTCAGACCAATCTTGCGTTTCTCCAGCACGTCCCCGCAGCAGGAGCCGTGCCAGCCCTCCCCCGCTAGCGGCGCAGGTACCGCGTGCGGCTTGCGAACACCAGCCCTGTGACAGCTGGCGGGACGCGTGCCGAGGCCTCTGCCGCCCGGGCTCTGGCTGTCTTCTGCACCTCGCTGCTGAGGCCTCCTCTGGGAGCTGCATTGCTAACGCAGAGGATGAGTCCAGGAAAGAAGTAATAGTCCACCAGCAATCACGGCCAAGGGGATGTGACCAGGTCTTACCGTGCGCCCTGAAGGGATGGTTCTCCATGGGAGCAAACCCCACGACTCCTCCAGAAAGGCGTCATTTCCAGTAGGTCAGGGCTAACAAAACTGGACTCTCAACACTGACAGGTACGCCCTTACCCCAAAAGCAAGACTTGTGAAAAGACGCGGCGTTTGGTTGTTTCGAATTCTGCTCCCGCACAGACACACACGCACACATAGACGTGATCCAGTAGGAATGGTGTCTTCGGGCCTTTGGGGCCTAACACAAATCACACCCTCCAAAGTATCACCTTGACCTCAGGAGATTTACTCTGTCCTTTCACCTGCGTTCTCTTTCCAGCTGCACCCATTTCACCAGCTGCCTTCCCTTTCTGCCATTATAAGGCCCTGTTTATTTTTGTTTCTACTTTTGACAAATGTTACTGTTTGAATAGGTACTTTTTGCATAGATGTCTGCTCAAGCTGGATGCTTGGAAAACACCAAACCAAGTGGTTAGGACATTTACAGAAACATAACTCATGGAGAAGCACAACAAAACAGAATTTTTCTGTGCAAATATTGGGTTTTGACATTTCCCAAACACAGAGTCGTAGGGCTTTTCACGGGAAAGTCTGTATGATCTGAATCTGGCAAAATGGCTCTTTGTTGGCGATTTGTGTTTTACTGCCTTTTCAAAAACACAGCCAAACCTGGAGAAATTATAACAAAATTATAATAATGAGAATTTTGTGCACACTCAGTAAAGCCTTTGTCAATTTTAGCAATTTCATTCCCTGAAAACTCTGTTTGTTTTGCGCATGCTCCAGAGCCAACTATGACTTTTGATACATTTGCAGAGAAAAATCACTGCAGCGACAATTTTCTTTTGGCTGATGGGGGAGTCTTTGACTTGGATTCAACCTGCAGGAGAACGTCATCTCTTCTGCTACCGGTGACCCATGGGAGGGTATCTGCCTGGCTTAATGTCAAGAGGATGAGAATTAGCCCTGTCAGAGATGAGGAAGGAGTGTAACTGGACAAGGAAACTGGAATGGAGACTTGGAAACGGGCAAAGAGGAGAGAGAAACTGGGTTTGGGAGTTAGAGCTGAGAGACCTGGGGTCTGGGCCAGGGAGCCCGGCGTGGTGAGACCAGAAATAATCAGTGCTGGGACGCAGAACATAGGTGAGGGTAGGAGGCAACGGTGGGGCCAAAACAGGGACATGAAGCCAGAAGAGGATGGTTTTGGGGAAAGGATAGCGGGGAGGGACAGACCAGGACAAGTTCTGCCTGGAGATGGATGGGGTGAAGAATTTGCCTCAACAAGAAATGTGATTATACTCAGAGATGCAGAGTCTCAGTTGCAGTTGGCATCAGTAGGGGGGAGATGCTTTGAATTAATGAAATACAGGTAATGCCAGAATGCTATAAAACAACAAATCTCCCCAGTTAGTTACTGTTTTGACTGTGACCCTGTGCCTCAGCTCACTCCAGCAATATCTCCTCACTTCCTTCGTCTGCTGCACTTTATGGAGGAATAAATCTGTGGCACTCTGACACTGCTGTGCCCATGGAAAAACCCATGAAGACACAGATAATTCTCCACAGAGCAGAGCTGGAACAGCGTCTAGCAAATAAGATGTACAGCTACACACCAGTGGCGAGTAGCGAAATACTGAAAGCTGCTCTCTAAATGAGTGTAATCGATGTTGAGTAAGAAGGTCCCTGAGACTGTGTGAAACTCACACACCCCAAAGGGAATGGGGGTGCTTGAGTGCTTTCCTTTGTGTCGTGCCACGTCTATCAGTCAAGGAGGCTCCCCAAGGGTGGTGTTCCTAGGGGCAACTTTGAGGCATGGTCCTCCACCCCAACAGGCAAGGGAGTCCTTGCCAGTGCCCGCTTAGGCCAGGGCAGGGAAGCAATGAAAGCCAACACCTTCGAACCCTGGGACAGGGGTTGTGAAAGGAAACTTTCGGGAGGAATTATGGCAAGGCAAACTTTAATCCCAGCAGGCAGCTCTTGTGAGCTCTTGCCAGACACAGGGGAAATTGTTCTTTAGTGACGCTAAAGTCACTGTGAAGGGGACTTGCCTGCAACTTCAGTGAGTGGTTAGTATAATTTTCTTTCTGAAGGTGCCCTTCCTCACATTATCTTTTAGCTTTTCACTTGTGAGAATTGATTTCTCAACTTCAAGCTTTGTTTCCAGGTCATGTTGGCACCACCTTGCCTCACATGAATGGTTTGTAAAATCTGCGGGTGGCATTTTTTCACTTTTGGGTGGAATGGGGCTACAGAGCTGTTTGACAAGGTGATTCTGCCAGGGAACAACGTGAGCACACCCCCAGGTACCTCTCTGCTCTTTTAGACTTCTTGGCCCTTTGCACTGCTGTTGTGGGGGGCTTCCCATTGCCCATCCCACCCTTGGTGCATGGCCACCTCTGAGAGCACCTTTCAGACCCCGTTCTGCCCTTCGTTGTCACAAGCCCTGCTACAAATGTCTCTAAAAATAATCATTTGGTACATTGTCTACCCTGCAGCTTATGGTAAGATGCACGGTACAAATGCAGAGGGCATTTCCTTCTTTCAGTTGCCATCCAGTTGTTCTCCATCTTAAATGGACCACTGTAGGACCAGTACAGGGGCGGTATCCAGAATGATGGAGCCCATAGAAAGCCAGGAGCAATGTACGCTGGGCACAGAGCCCAGATCTTCCGAAATTCTTAAGTATGTCCTTGCTAAACAGGATGGGTCCTGAAGTTTCTGCTGGTTTATGCAAGGCACATGTGCTGAATCTCAGTCAGATGTGGCAATGTTTGGCGGTGTTTGTCCCCTGTCTGGGAAAGCTCCTGTTCTCTTTGATACTGGAAGGGCACTGGGAGGAAGAGGAGGGCTCACACTGGAGAGTTTGGTGACATGATCAGCTCAGCGCTGTTCCTCGTAATTTTAAAGTGGTCTCTTCTTCAGGGTTGTGTTTGCTTCTAAAGTAGCAGCCGTCGTTCAGCTGCTGATGTTGAACACCGCTGCTGCAAGTACAAACAGGTTTGTATTTCATCATGTCTCACAGTCTGTAGATATGACACCCCATCGCTTTTGATCAAGTTTATATGGTTTAATATATCTCATACTACAACTTTTTGAAGCCTTAT
Source organism: Phaethon aethereus (assembly GCF_964289735.1). Classification (NCBI taxonomy): domain Eukaryota; kingdom Metazoa; phylum Chordata; class Aves; order Phaethontiformes; family Phaethontidae; genus Phaethon; species Phaethon aethereus. The sequence goes on along the minus strand of NC_138575.1, from coordinate 117,601,628 downwards.
AGACTCAAGGAATGCTTGTGCTTTGACTGGCGCTCAATATGCATTTTTTTGCCACGCTCATTTTGCACTCCCAGCTTTCGGCGTTGCTCCTTGCTACGCTACACCAGGAAGACATTTGAGGCTGAAAGCGGCCACAGAAACTTCAGCTGCCTTCTCCGGGGCAAAACTACTTTTTGCTCAGACCTAAACCTAGACATAGCTGCAGAAAAGAGGTAGGATACCCAAATCAGCACAACAGAGTCAGTGACAGGAGTGGATGGCAAACAAAAGGTACCTCTGTACCTCAGCGGTGAAGTAAGATAACTTGCACCAATTTAGCCAATACTTCCTGTATGCAAAGTAAGTGTGAAAGATGCCAGGAGATGGATGAGTTTTACCTGGAAGAAGGTAACAAGTGCTGAAGTTCTGCGTCCTTCACTGATTCAGCCCCCTTGACCTCGTTGGAGCTTTACATTTTGTTAAGCGTAGAAGAAGAGGGCTGTTTATCTTGTGTTTCCCATTACCTGCTTCCCTGACACCACTCCGCTGTGGAGCTGGAGCCATGTGCATTTAATCCAGCCACTGGCCCATGGGAACCGACCTGTACTCAGGTTTTCATACAAATTTAACACCATCAGGTTAGAATTAGAGTAGTTAAAATGATCCATCCTCAGAAGCCAGGCTGATAGGAAGAGATGTGTAAATCTTGAGCAAGCAGTGCCAATGCAGCGTTAGAGCTAGCCCTCAGCTGCGTTAATTTTTTGTACCTATGCCGGGGCAAGCCGTGCTGTCTTACCACTCAGTGCTAATCTGACATCTGATGTCTGCCTTGCATCGCTGTCACTGGCACAGCTGGATTCAGCCCAGAAGCACCCGCTGGACTTGCACCCTTTAGTACTCATTCTCCAGCGCTTGGTACCTTATTTGTGGGAGGCCAAGGGGGCTGTAAAAGATCAATCCTTTGATACCATGGCCCTTTGCACCCGCTTTGCAGGGGCAGGTACAAGACGCTGTACGAGACGTGAGCCATCGGAAATCGCGCTGCTGCCCGTTGGCTCACGTGTGGCTGCATTGGGCCCACTCCCACGGTTAACCTGCAGGAGCTGGTCAACGGGCTTCCTAAATATTACGGCATCTGCAAGCCTGCTTGCTGCCGCAGCTGCTTCCACACCTGTCTATTAACAGCCGCCAAAGGACCTTTCTTTTTTTCCCTGAAAGTTGCTGCTGCAAATTGACTTCACGGCGCGGCTTGATTATCCTAGTTATTAGCGCAAATCTTGAGTTAGACCTTTAAGGAAACGCAGCGAGGTATCAGTTGTTAACTTAACACAGCTCTGCAGCGAGGATGAGAGCTAAGGTCATGACCTTATAATGGTCAACCAGCCTATTAGTTTAGCAATGCGGGACTCAAATGTCATTTCAGCACCAGTTGGATGCTTGAATTTATTACCCAGAAAGCTCCTTACTTGAAAATGATAAGATTTTTTCTACCAGCTGCTAAAAGTCCCCTTTTTAAAAATAATAGCTGCAAATCTGCACTTTAAAAGTTCTCTCTGCGCTCCTTAAATGGTAGGGTGACCTATGGCGAATGAGTAGGCAGAGCAGGTACGGCAAATCGTTGGAACCTGCGGGCTTCAGAAAAGGGGGGGGGGAAAGGCAAGATAAAGGAAAAAATGCCAATCAAATTTAAATGATGACCCCATTAAATAATGATTTTCATTCAGACCTCACCTTTCACAGTTTTCACGTTTTATGGTTATGTCTTACAGGAAGCAAATTCTGCCCCTTTATTTCCTTCCCCGTGCCATGCCCCCACTCCCACCCACCCCCCCCCGTAATTAATTTGTGATATTCTGCGATAATTTTAGTTAAGGGGGGGGGGGGGAAGAGAGGAAAAAACCTGACCAAAAAAATCTTGCTGTATTCAGTCCCCTGAGAATGTTGGGTCGAGTTTTTTGATCCCTGTTGCTCATTGATTTGAGGGCTGATGTAGTGCAAGGGGTCCCTATTAGTGGCGTCTGTCACTGCTGTAATGTTTTTGTTATTTTTCCTCATTTGTTCGCTCTGACATCATGTCATTACAGAATGGTGCTGTTCAGGCCCTGCCTTGGCTGTTCGTTAGCGTGTGTTTAATGAGCAGCTTAATTGAGCTGTCTACTAGGCCACCTGTCACCCTCCGGACTTATTAACATACTAATGGCCTGACATTGTATTCTCTGACAGGCAACAGGGTTTACTGATTTGATGTCTGGACATGGGGATTTTATGCAGGAATGAGAGAGGATATTGGGAAGGAGGTTTAAAAACGCAAATTAACTCTTTGGTATCTATGTATTTATGGCTTGCTTGTAAAAGTTCAACACAAAGTAGCAGAGGGAAACGGCCCTGCTTAGCAAGCCCGACTTTGTCGTTGCAATTGCAGCACGTTTCTTCAGAAGAAAATATGCTTGGTGTAAGAAGAGCAGGCTTTACTTCTATTACAGTATTATTGTTGTTGCTGCTTCAAAGGAGAAATCTTCTTAAGCACAGAGGAAAGTTTTGTGACTAGTCTTTTCTCTACTGTGGCTAAACAAATGAAAGGCAAGAAATTTCCAGTTAAGGGATTTAAGTGCACGACATTGTTCCCACCTTTTAAAGCCAGATGAAGACATTCATTGCCAGTGAACACTGTGCTGAATTGTAAAGGTTCAAAGAAATGGCTTAAGTGCATGCAAGTTTAATAAAAACACTTGTTTTGATTTGGTTATTTTTTGTTGTTGTTGTTGGTTGTGTTTTTCTCCAGCAGAGGAGTCGCAGACCTTCTGTCACAAGGAAACTCAAGTTACCAAGCAGATAACAGACCCAGATGGGGTGGCTCTAAGTCCAGCACTGCTGTAAATCCACCTCATATGCATACCGCACACCCAGACATGGGCCATGTTATTGGGTGGTGGTGTTTTTCCTTCCCGGTAGGAAAGACCAGGGCTGGGTGGGTCTCACCAGATCTTTGCACAGGTCCAGCCACTACTGGCCAGCATTCAGAAGAAAAAGAGATCCCCCTACAAGCAAATACAGTGCGAAGACAAACCCCGAGGAGCGCGTTTTCGGCTGCCAGCTGTATGGTGGTGGGTGACATGACCTCGCACAGGACTCAGCCCAGCCCAGGCAGCCGTCGGGACCCAGCCACAGAGAAAACACATGGAGTTTTGGTCCCACAGCTGCCCAGCACCGTCCTCGTGGATGCCCACAAATGGGTCGGGATGTGGGGCAGGGAGAAAAAGACCACATGGGGCAAGTGGGGTCCCCTCTGCCAATGCAGAAAGGCTTGCCCATTCTCTGTGAACCACCTCAACCCCCACCCTGAGAAATTTGATGACCAGCAGCTAGTCGTTCAAGAAGTTCAAGCATAACAGGTCCCTTCCAACCCAAACTATTCTCTGATTCTATGATTTTGATTCTATGATTCTATGATTCTATGATTCTATGAAAATAGCCACGCTTCCAGCAACACAAGCAGGGCTAGGTGGGAGGAGTCTTACAAAATATCATCCAGGGGTGATGGGCTCATTTTTGTGCACCTTGTTGAATAACACCGACCCAGATCTCTCCAGCTTTAATGGCTCAGCATGTGGCTAGTTTTCCAATTTCCCAAACTATGGACGGTCACAGATTTCAAGATCAAGGTATCCTAGTGATTATATAGCATGGTCCCCTGTAAAGCATCCACCGATCTCTGCTGTGAGCCAGTAACTTCTGGCTGAGCCAAGGGGTGTCTCTCTGACAGTTTCTCATCATCTGAGTGAGACATGGGGCGCACACACGAGAGGGGAACTGGCTAGCACTCAGCTTCAATGAACCTGCCCTAAAGTGGTCTAGGAGGGCAGCTGACAGTAATTATATTTCTTGTCTTGTGGGGAGGAGGTAATTTTGGTCACTTCTGCCAGTTTGCTTTCTGGAGTTTGGTCAGAGTTCCAGGTCACTTCAAACAACAGCAGTGACCAGAGCAGCTATTTTCCATCTGTCTTTGGCAAAGAATGCTGCACACTTTCCTCTTGAGTGTGAATGTTGCTGACGTGGTCTGCCTCATCTAGATTAGATTCTACGTTGGGCTCCCTGCAAAACCAATGCAACAAACAAAGTTAGAATAAAACACAGAGGCTTGCTTACCCTGCAAGCACATCCATCTGTGCTTTGGGGCTGGTTATTTGCTGACCTTCAGTTATAATACAGAGGGTAAATTTTGATTTTCAGACCTTGAAACGGCCTGTGGTCTTCCTCCCTGGGAAACCACCTGCAGCCCTTGTGGTGCCACAGCAGAGGTGATGAGCAGAGGTGGGGGAGCTGCTGGTGTGGGGCTGTCCTCTGGGGCCTCCCTTGGATTTGAGTCCATGTTCCATCATATCGTGGGAAGGAGCCAGATCTCATCCAACTTCAAAGGCTTTTACTGCATTCATCATTTTGGGTGGGTATGTTCATGGCACAGAGCCTTGCAGGCGGTTTCTTCGAAAAACATCAGAGAAGAAAGGCTTGCTTTGGCTTCTGTCACGTCGGTTGTATGTATGAGCAAGGACGGAATGCTAGTACCTGAAATATCTCTAGTCTCTTCACTTAGATGGAGTCTGTGAGCACTTAGGATTATTATTACGGAGGCCGAAAAGCACATTCGTTTCTCACAAAGAGGAGCGTGCACCTATGAGACCAGACGGGTGGCGTTTTTGATTGTATTAGTTCAATCTAATTAAGCACATGTAGCCTGGGTCTGAAAAGTATTTTCTGGTTACCTTGTTTCATGAAGTTTGGGCAGGAGTCCCACATACGTCATATCTGATTGCTGTAACAGGTCACACACCAGCCATGTCTACATGCAACCTAATTGAGGCTCTTCTGATGGCATCAAATTCTGTAGAATTCTGTCATAACACTCACAGCAGTCTAAATCTGTCAGTTTATTTTATTTACCACTGGTAGTGCCTGGGGGGTGTCTGGATTATGCTGTGGTAGATCTGCATGCAATTTAATGCCTCATGACCAGTTCTCTGCTTGCACTTATTTTTGTATCCTTCCTTTCACAGATCTGAATCACACCTTCTGAAGTTAGTGTGAATCAAGTAAGATCATCAGAGATACCATGAGACAGAAGAGAGAATAATATACCTCTTGGACTATGACGCCGTGACTTTGGTTTTGCACCGATAAAGAGCAAAATTCAGCTGGATGTGACTCTGCTCAGGTTGGCATGACTGATAGTGAAAAATCCGACATCATGAATTATTTCAGTGACTGCTGAAGAAGCAGCAAAAGTCAGCATGCATCAGCAATGCATAAATTTTAAGAGGAAGGCAAATTAATTTCCTTATTAGTTTCCAATTACTTTCCAATTAGCAAAGAAATTCAGGCCTCACATCTGAAGCTCCAAATACTGTATTTTTTGTAAAGCTGATCATTGTTTGAACAAGTCGCTTTTGCATGCAGTGTCTGTCTTTAATTTCCATCAGGGTGCAAGTTCCCTTCTGCCTGCTCCTCTCTTCCAGGATCCCTTGTGTGCTTATAGGCATGGGGGAATATAGCAGTGTCCATGGAAAACCTCAGAAAGAATTACAGGTTGAATATTTAGGATAGCGTTTAAAATAACACTTTTAATACTGCATTGAGGACTACATTTATAGCATCAATGACAACAGACGTTTGCTGCTGCATGTACCCTCTCAGTGTGTAGCAGACGCTGCCAAAATGGTTCTAGTTGTTACATTAGGGGTGCATGAACAACAAAAACTACTCTGCACTGCTGGAAGATTAAGGCTAAAGGATTCAGAACTGCAGAATATAGTGCTTACTACCACTCAGGAGAGTAGCCTGATCAAATATTTTTTCTTTCTGCTTCACTGAGAACTGCTGTGAGAGCTCAACCAGCATGTTCACAGGTTGCAGCTGGACTGCAGAAGGTCACCAAGGGGTAGAAGATGGACATGAATCCATCTCTTTGTAGTGCTTGTCCAGGATCCTAACCACAGATTCAGTGCCTTGACTTGGGAACTGCTCTCTGGGGATCATTTTTTAATAAAATATAGAAATGTTGTGGTGTAAATACATACAGAAGGACATACATGAGGTTCTGAGAAGTTAACTACTCCTAGCTATAATGACATGACAGAAATGTGCTGCCATCTTGATTTGGAAGAGCATTGAACAGACTTGTTGAGATTTATCCAAGTTGGCTGTTTTATCAGACAGAAACATGCCCCATCCCTTTATAAAAGTTTAGATTCTTTCATTTCTGCCCATGGTGTTTAAGCTATTTTCAGCAGACTTCTCTGAAGTCTCCCACCACTCACGGCTCTGGGCATGGCCGATGGGCTATTTTGCAAGATGAAGCACCCACCACCTCCCAGGCTACCTGACATGGGATTAGGGATCTGACAGCCCCCAAAGTTTTGTGACCTGCCTCATTCTGCATCAAGGTGTCCATAAAACTCATAGGGTCTGAGGTCCTGACAGATCAACAGGTGAACAAAATGCCCAAAACCTTGGGGATCCTTAAGGCTTCCTTGCCCCATGCTGTGGAGTAGGGAGCCTACAAACGCTCGCAACCACTACCAGGCCTCAAGAAACTGGGACCCAGGGCTCACAGGTCCAATGCTGATGGGAAATTTTCAGGACAAAAAACTTGAATGATTTCAGTACTCCCAGAATTTCTTGTAGAAAAGAAATGTCTGTTTCCCTTGGATCCAAAACTGAGGGAATCCAGGGAGTCACCCTCTCCTCATTCAAGTTAAAGCACTACCCAAGCATGTTCCTCTTTTTCACAGGGTGCTTCCTTTTAGGAAATGGTGGGTCCTACTCCAGCAGCTACAGAGAGAACGTCTTCTTATCCTTTTCACTGAAAGCATAGGCAAGTATTTTGTTTCAGCTGAGCCATTGTGCTCCATATGTTAGAGATAATCAACTAGGAAACACACACAAAAGCTCTTCTAACCTTACCATGACTGCAAACACCCAAGAACACCTTCTCACACAAACATTGGCATAGGCAGAAGCCTTGATTTCCTGACACCTCAGGATGTATCCAGATGTACCTCATTAGCTGAAAACAGCAAAAGCCTGGAAATAAGACGTTAAAGACAAATCTCATGCATGCCTTAATTCTTTCATAAAATGACTCTCTGTCACTCCAAAGGGCTTCCCATCCCTCTCCAAAGTGACATGTGCATTCAGCTTCTTTAAATGTACACAGAAAAAAGGACGACATCTTCCTGCTTTGTCAGTATCCTGGGTTTTCAGCATTGCTCGGCTGATTGTCTCACGCCTTTGGGAGAAGATCTGCCAAAGACCGCAAGCGCAGGGCTGCGAAGGCAAATGCACTTCCCTGACCAGGTCTTGCGTGAAGGGTTTTGAGGCTGTCGTTAATAAAGGTGCTTCTCTTATTGATGAATACTAAGAGGACACAAATTTGCCTTTAAACTTCTTGTATGTGTGTGTAAGAGTAGTTTTCCTGACTGTGGGAAAAATCTTACCTTGAAAATGCAGGGTTGGGTTATACTAGTACTCACTCCTTCAGCATGGATTTCACCAATTCTGTTAAGGCTTGCTCAGCCTCGTTAAGGGGATTAAGACCAAGCTCATGCCCCTCTTGGGAAAGCAATAGGACACTTTTATGATTAGGATGCCAGCCGGACCCAGCCTAAGGCCAGAAGCCAAAGTAGTTGAGCTGGGGACCTTCGCACCATCTCTGTAGTCATCTCTACAGTTGCAAGTTTAGTTGTATAAATCATCGAGCTTTTCCTTTAGTCACTGGTCCCATCCCCTCCCTTCCAAATATTGTCAATGGATCTGAATTGTTTTTTCCCAAATTTTTTCAAATTTGAAAACACAAGAGAGACATTCAACCTCACAACTGATGAGAGAATGAAACATGTCATTTTAAAACAGCCAGCATTTCTGTTGAAGGTTATTTGTTTGCCAAAACATACATTCCTCATTAAAAGAAATAGAGAAAGCAAGGAGCCCATATTTTGCGGCAGTGCAGCTTATGGGTAACAATGGCATATTGGCTCAGGTAAGCATAGGGCAAGGCTGCAGAGGTGCATCTTTTTGCTCTTGAAAATAAAGGGCAAAGCACCAAAGCAAGGGAGAAGGTACAGAATATTGCAAATTTGTCCTCAACCAGTGCTTAATTGGACAAAAAAAAAAAAAATTTAGCTCTGCTACATTTGAAAATACACGTATAAAACCATTTTTTATGAAAAGGGAAAAAAAGTGTGTTTATGAATTCACTACCATCCTCTTCATTTTTCACTGGAATTAGAAAGACCCCAAAGCCTTTGCCCCCAAAAGCATGGCCACTTATTGCGGGACCAGTTTGAAAGCCCAAGCACAGTCCAGGGGCAACATCTTGGCCGGATGCTCTGGTGCGTGAAAACACAGACCCACACTCCCATGGAAGAGCATAAATGGAAAGGTGATAAGGAAGAATGTTAGAGCCATGAAAGGAATAAATGGACCTGTGCCTTAGGGAATAAAACTGTCCCAGGCCTAGTTTACCAGAAAAAAGGCAGCTACACTTATAAACTGCCAGATACCTGCAGCTTGGCAAAAGATGGAGTTGTCAGCTACAAATGGCAGAAGGAGGAGGACTTCCTCATAACCTCCCTCATAATAAAGCATTACTCTTCCTGGCCAGGAGCAGGCATGGGAGCTATGGGAGAGCTGTTTCAGCAGCTTGCAAACCTGAGCTCGAAACCCACTTCATCCTACACACTCTGTTATCCACCAGGATCTGCCTTTTCCTTCCTGACATTGGTGGCCATAAGTATTCAACATGCTGGGCAGGACCCTGCACCCTTCCAGACCCTGGTCTAGCAAAGAGAGTAAACGCCTATGCAGACTTTTGCAAGGCAGGAGGCAGGTCACATAGAATTAACTTCATCTGACTCATGGTCAGCAAACTAAAAATTGTTGTTGCTTTTAAAAATCAAATCCTTCAGGACTTACAGGAAACGGTGATGTGGCACCTCTTCTTTCCTACCTATGGAGGATGAAAGCAGGAGTCAGGGTCACAGGCCTATTGCAGGTATAGCAGATGGTAAATTTAATAAAAGAGGGAGATCATAGTGCTGGTGGCAGCAGAAACAGAGTTCCTCACCATTAAAACTGGGTAACGAGTTTTTGTCAAGTATTTTACGTTCTGAGAAGTAGAGTTGCATTGGATGAAATTATTTGCAAATGTTTAAAAAGTAAAGAAACTTAAAATTAAATTTTTTTAAGAAGTAACAGATATCTGAAAACCAATAAAGATAAGTCCACTCCGTACTTTAGAAATAAATAAACAAACAAAATCAGTGTATGATAAAGTGTGGGAATACAGAGTTGATGTATACCTTACTTCTGTCTTTGGATCACCACTCAAAGGTCATCGGCCTGTGCAGCTTTTATGGACAGCCCATATTTCTTCGAAGTGTGATGACATGGGCTGTCCAAACAACTGCTCAGGGATGTAGGGTCTGCAAGGGCTGTCATATACTGCTACAAACCATACATTGTAAGACCTGGGGAGAAGGGTTTATGCCCCAATCTTTGCTTTGGCGTGCTTGTGTCTAGCACCATACTTCGTCTACCCAGGATGCCTCAGAGGAGCTCCACAGGCCATTCAGATATTGTATTACTGTCATTGTGTGGTCAACTGCAGTTTTCTTAAAAGGAAGGATCCAAAAAAGCCTTCATTTTGAGTCTACTTAAAAATAACCAACTAAGTAACTAACTAACTAACTAACTAAATAAATAAAAAGCCCAACTTTTCTGTTGGGTTGATCAAGCTGTTCCATACTGTTTCCTCTTTATTTACCTGCATTTGTATTATAATGTTTACTATAACACAAAATCAAAGCAATTTGACACACAGAGCTATGCTAAGTAGTTGAAAACCCAACAGGAAATGAGAATGTTTAGTTTCAGAAAGACCAAAATGTCCATCCAATTTTCCCTCCTGAAGCAAAACTGCAGCAAAATCATCTTGATTGATTTTTGCACTAGAGTGGTAGTTGTGCCTTCAGCCATTTCATCATATCAGACGCATGATTCAGCATGTTAATAAGAACTTGAGGGTGCAAAGTACAAATTCGCAATCTCCTGTAAGACCAAAGGACATAACGTGTTTTATAAGGGTCTATAGCTTACCGTATATTAATATACATATTATTAATATATAATAATATGCGTATTGTGCACTGGCAAACACTTGTTACATGATCTGAAGCAGATCCAAGTTTGAGAGGTGTTGACAGGCTCGTCCTACTGCAGGCTCTTCAGCCAGCCTTGTAGCAGGAGCTGCATGGTCACCCGATGGGTGGTCTCGGAGTCTACAGGATAACTGCATTTCTGTGTTCTGTAGCAGGTTATATTCTTGCTGGGGGCATGCTGACAATGTAAATGTGTCTGCTAGCTTCTGTTTCTTTCCTAAGCGATGCATTATTTTTATTCTTCATGTTTACCAAGCAGGAACCTATGAAAATCAGAGATATTATCTAGTCAGTTTGGGGCATGGTTGGTAAAACTAACAGCGATGAAAGAAGTGTCTATGTGGTTTTGTTCATGACAAAAATCAGAAGGTAGAAAGTGTTGACTCTGCTAAGCCAGAAACTTGTCTGTTATTTCCAAAATAATAATACTTTAAAAAAAGCCCTGGCATTGGTTAACAGGCTATATTCACAGGCTAAGAAGCAACAAGAGCAAGAACTGAGAAATGCTGACTGAAAATTAGTCCATAGATTCCCTCAGAGGGAGCAGCATGTTCTTCAGAGACATGTGTTTAGGGGCAGTCAGGAAACAGTCTTTCAGAGAGTGACTGATTATTTTCATCATCCAGCACCAAGGGTAAAATCCTCCTCCCAGAAAAAACAGAGGAAGTTTTCACCAGAGGCAGGATTTTCCCCTGCATACTTTTAGTATAATCTCTTCACAGTTCATTTCCCCTTCTGTTGACAATACTGGATCAACCTTGCTGTCTTCTCAAGTCTGTACGGGGCGCAGATGTCACCCTGTGGTTGGGAACATCTCTGCCCTCTTTCTCTTCTGCAGGGCCCCTGTTGCCTTCTCTCGAGGGGGACAACGTGGTTGGGACTCTCCAAGTTGAGCTGTTATCTGTGCTCTGTTGTCCCTTTTTGTCTCAAGGGTTTGACACACAGCCAGTCTTTTGTCTTGTCTCTTCATTAACTAAATGTTTCTTTTGCCATTGATCTAATGCTCACCCTGATCATTTCCATGGGCCACTCCACTGAGTACCTCCACAAGGGCCTCCTGTAGTTCTTGGGTAATTTTTCACCTCTTCCTTATATTGTGAAATGCTTGATGATTTTCACCTGCTTGTTGAAACAATATGCTAGACAGCAATCTCTTAGACTGGAATACCTGAAAATTCCCCTAAAATAGACTTTAGCAACATCTCTCTTTTAAATGGCAGTTTTGGTTTTCAACAGCCACATCCACCCTCCTACAGGAGCAGGAAGAATGGCCAAAGATTTGCAAATGGAGCATGTGTCCTCTGATTTACACTTCATGTTTATCCCCAAGTTTCAACATATTTATAAGCCATTCCCACCAATCCTGCAATGTCCTAAAGGATCACTGTTCTTTTCTCCAGGTAAGGCAGTTCATGTTGGTTTATGTCTGGTGTGAAGAATTTCTGCAGAGTCCAAGGGAAGGTTTTTTCCCAGGTGATCTTTAAGGTCTCAATAATGCTTGACCTGTGTCAGGCACTTCTGGAGAGCCTGCACACCTCTTTTGTAACATCCACCAACACACACAAAAAAAGGAGATTTAAGCACTGTTAGAAACACACAGTTTGTGATATATTTAGATAAACCTAGAAATACTGTAATTCATCTGAACTGCTCACCTTTTTTTTTTTTTTCCCCTGTATTTCTAATTTCCAGAAGAGGAGGATTACCCCACTAACTGCATGTCTAAGAAATGCAAACATAGCTTCTTGGCTGTGTTTATGGGAGCTGTGGCTCTGCTCACACCAGCCAGATAATACTGTACGGAGATTTGCAAACTTACAGATCATAGAGGATCATAGAATCATTGAGGTTGGAACCCATGCCTCTTTCCTGTTCAGCTCTGGCAAACCAGTTTTCCTCAGAGATGGTTTCCACTGGAAACCGTGCACAGGTAATGCAGGTTGTGCAGTCCAGCACTGGCTTGGGACTGTAGATGTGATCTGGATGTCCAGATTTTGCTCCTGGAGAGGAGCTGTGGGCTTCTTGGATGGGGGCACGTGTGGGTGGACACTAGTCACCATGACAAGCTTGATTACTAACAGTGGCCTGTGGATAACGGCTGGGAGCACCTGCAAGGGGCAGCTGAAAGACAGAGGAAATTCTTCCTGCGCCTTTTCTCACCTCCAATAGAGGAAAACCAGAGGAGAATTGGCACTGAGGACTTCACTGTGACACCAGAGCAGACCATCATTGCTTGCCAGCAGCTCCCAGGGTGCAGGCAGTGGCATAAGAGGCTCTGGTTTTTTGCCTGGCACATTTTGGGCAGAGTTAAGACAGGCAATGCCGGGGGGGCAACAGCTTTTTGGCCTGGGGCCCTTTCTGCACTGTCAAGATAATAGCTAGGGCAAGGGAATGCTTTTAGACCACCATCCTCTCTGGGCAGGATGGCAAAATCTGTTGCGAAGAGCTGCAGTCTCAGACGGACATTTCCAGGTTTCCTGCTCCCTAGGGTTTTTTCAACACCACCACAACAGTGAGCATCTGGAAATGTCAGTTTAAATCGGGCAGTTTGTGTGTTTGCTTCAGTGACTCTTTCTGCTCTCGGCAGTGTATTGCACCTGACAGGCAGAGAGCACATGGGGATCCCTGTTCCCTTGCTGCCCACCCTGTGTGCCTCTCTGACACCTCCAAGCACGGGCTGCATCGCTCCACTCATCTCCACTTACCTGAACTGGGAAATGTTTTAACAAAAAATGTGAAAAGTCTTTCTCCCACCTCAGGGGCACTTATCTTCTCAGCACCGCTTTCCCCAGTCCCTCCTCCTCTCTGCCTTCCTGGGGATGTTGGATGTTGCAGTCTCGCAGTCGGCATGCCAGATGAGACGACACTGCCTCCAGACTCTGACCTGATGCTCACTGCAGGTGAAAAGATCATTAAAAAAAAAAAAAAAAAAAGCATATATGATTAGGTGCTGTTGTCACTCATCCTCAGAAATCTTTCCACTTACTTATAGTAGCAGTTGCTGATCTATATGGACACCCATTTTGAAGATGGTAACTTTATTCTAATAGGTAATTCTACGCCTTCTTGTTCCTGCAAAACAGGCTGAGCTATTTCTAAGGTCATGGCCCAGATCTCTGTCTCTACAATGAACTTTGACTGGGGTCATGCATTTAGTTTTCAGTGTGTCTGCAACTGAATGGACATTACACTGACCCCTGCTAAAGAAGCCAGTACTGAAAATGCTGCCTTCAATAATTAATAGTAACTCGTTCTTATCCTCAGGCTGGCCAGTTAAGATAGCAGATGTCAGGAGCAGCTAGGGCAGATGGCCTTGAGCCTTGTCTTGCTTACCAGTTGGATGTCACGAAGTACAAGGACTCTTGTTCAAATGTGCTTTCAGTTTCTCTTTTTTGCACAAAAGAAAATTACCAAACTTACTCCTGTACCCAAGGAGAAGGAGTAGACAAACTCCACTATGTTCGGATCTGATTTGGAAGAAGGGATGCAGTGGCAGCATTCTGTGAAGTCCAGGAACTGAAATATGGGTCATGATAACATCATAACATACAGAAGACAAAAAATTGTCCCAGCAAGACAAAAAATTTTACCAAATACATTAAATCCAATGAGACAGAGAACTAAACTGGCATCCTTGCCTCATTCTACCTGGAGAGGGGAAGAGAAAAGAAGCACCTCCGATTAGTAATGCTCCCCAAGATATTTCCTTCTTTAGTCTCGTTTTCAGTTGCAAATTTAAAAGATCATAAAAACCTTGAGGGTTTTTTTGTTCATCATTTCTTTTCCATCAGAACAGCTCCTAAAAATGAGGACAGAAGAAAGCATGATGTTTTGTTCCTATCTAAAAACCAAATCTGTGTGCCTTTTCTCTAAAAAGCTGTCAGATTCCTTTTTTTTGGTGGCAGTATATCTTAAACCTAGCAGCTGGTTAGTCTTTTCATTAATGTGAAAATACACCCCATCGGTCAAATCACAGCCTTTCAGAAAAGAATAGCTTGCATATGTTTAACCAGACTTGTTAGGTTTCAGCCAGTGACATCCCTGAAGAAGATGAGGGCAGGCTTCAACACCAGACTGAGCCTGAGTCCTTCTGAAAGTAACTCTAGGCAGCACCAGGAAAGCAGAGGACATCTCTCTCTCCTGAGGACCTCCCCACTGTGATCCTACATAACCTCAGGATGAAAACCTCAACGATCAGAGAACTCTGTTTCTCGTTTGCCAGGAGGCCGTTTCTCCTGCCGGTATTTGCCACGTTATCACTGAAGCTCTGAGTTAAGCTTTGCTTATCTGAATGCCTTTGCTACCCAGATAACAAGTGATGTGTAAACTGGAGTCTGCTCCTCTCCACTGGTGTGCCCCTACAGCCTGCCCTAGCTAGGGGTGGAGTTGTCCTGATGGCTGACCTGGGTGTCTCACAGTGGTAGTACCTAGATAGTACAGATGCCAGCTAGCTGTGGTGATTTTACAAAAGTCTGGAAATATGAAACTTTACTTTCTTTTTTTCCCCTAAGAGTTAGCAAGAAGCCTGTGCCCATCTACATAGCCCTTGTGAAACTACATGGAAATGAAGATTAACCAGCAAAAGAATGTACAGCTGGGAAAATAGAAATTAATATAATTACATGCATCTAGTTCGTGTGAAAATTAAAATAAGGCCATAAGCCCTTTATAAGGCTAGACATTATAAACAAACAGAGAGGAGATTATAAGCACACCAAAAAACAGTCTGCATAAAGTGATTTATCATGGGCATATTATAAGGTACTACCATGCCCTTCCTTCTACAAGATGGCTTAGGGTCTAATGAATGAATCAGGAGCACCAAGCTCCCCAGACAGAGGAGTTAAAGGTGACAAGATTTACTACACCCATTCAGCCCCTGACCCACAAAGGAGCCAGCTCTCATTATTTTCAAGGGGGGTTATGGTGCTAAATACATCAAGGCCGTCTTCCTCACTTTTGAGTGCCTGCCATTGTTGCTATTGAAAGCCACCGGAGCGGTGTCCGCCTCACCGCCGTGGCTCCGGCCCTCCACGTGGAGCCCGCACTGGCTGCAGATGACAACCAGCAGTGCCCTGTTCCATGAGCAATAAAGGGCTGGGAGAGTTACGGCATGGCCACTTAACCCGATTAACGCTTTCTCTCCACTCCTAGGTAGACAACACAATCTTAATGCCTGTTTCTGGCTGCTCACCATACTGCTTGAAGAAGCTGTGCTCCTCCATCCTTGCTGTCTACAACTACCTGAAAGGGGGTTGTAGCAAGGTGGGTGTTGGTCTCTTCTCCCAAGTAACTAGTGATAGAACAAGAGGAAACGGCCTCAAGTTGCGCCAGGGCAGGTTTAGACTAGATATTAGAAAAATTTTCTTTACTGAGAGAGTGGTGAAGCGTTGGAAAAGGCTGCCCAGGGAGGTGGTGGAGTCACCATCCCTGGAAGTATTCAAAAAACCTGTAGACATGGTACTTCAGGACGTGGTTTAGTGGGCATGGTGGTGTTGGGTTGGTGGTTGGACTTGATGATCTTAAAGGTCTTTTCCAACCTTAATGATTCTGTGATTCTGTGATTCCATGATTCCTTGGTCTTGCTTTCCCTTAGTTTGGGGTCACGTCCTGCCTGCTATTTCCTACCATGAGGTACCAGAGCAGGTCACCTGTGGAGAAACAGTGGAGCCTTCCCCTCTGGGACACTTTAAGGACAGGTTACACAAACCTTTGCATATGATGGATTTTGGACACTGACTGTTGAAGGGAAGGACATGGGGTGAGTAAGTTGACCTGTCCGGACCACACCTCACCCTGTGAGTCCATGCCTGCTCTGATCACCCTCATGGAGATGCCCTAACGTGTCCTTACAAGCCTTGCAATAGCTGCTGAGGGCACCAACTGCCAGGGCTGCTGTAACTGGTGCCTCACTGCTGCCTGCGTCAGTAGGAAACAGAGTTTTTCAGCGCAGCTTGAGAACTGTGCTGATTTAATCCCCACCCGCTGTTCATGGAGGACAGCAGCTCTTTAGAGGGCCTGTCTGCAGGGTTTACACAAGTGGCCAGAGTGCTCAAGCCCTCATCGGTCTGTTAGCAACAAGAGCCCCAAATCCTCCTAAGGGCCCCCAAGGCTATGTACTGTCTGGGGACCCAGCCCTACGCTTTGTGAAGGCTCCTCAAGATCCTCATGCAGGAAAACCCAGAAAGCATGTCGGAAGCTCTTGGAGAAGAAAAAAATGAGGCTTTCCTGTGTGCACAATGCAGTGCTGTGCTGGGGATTCTCATGCTTGTTCCAGAGGCGCTGGCTGGAGGGTGTGTGCAATGCTGTGAAGCAGCTGAAGAAATGCTGTCCTGACCCTCAGAAGCAGAAGTGACACCCAGCTGTGCTGGCAGGACAACGTTGCCTCCTCCTCCTGGCCTCTGCTGGGTGGTGTTGGCAAGTCTAGCACAGGAGAGGGCCAGTGGAGAGTCCCAAGTGGCTACAACAACAGGCCAGTGTTTGGTGAGAGAGCATCAAAGACAGCAAGCAAGAGAGGCTGAAAAGCAGACTGTGTTATGGAGCTTGGTCAGAGATCAGGACACTTGTCTGTGTCTCCAATGAGGTCTTAAAAGGAAGACCTCATCTACTCTGCACTGGTGTCGAAGGTGCGGTGGCTCCTGACTGCAGGGCTAAGTTCTCATGCAGCTCCAGCTGGTGATGCTCCTGGGTCCTGGCTGCCTGCTGTTTCCTCTCCTATAGTTCAGTTTGGTCTGACAGGTATGATTTGTGAATTATTTTGACAGGTCCTTTCAGAGAAGATAAAATGCCAAAGAAAAAAATGCAAATCAATTACACAGTACTATGGTTTTCATACCAGAACTGTTTATTCATAGCTGCTTGTGTGTGGTGCACGCTAGTTACTCTTGAAGTTACAGAATCACAGAATCATTAAGGTTGGAAAAGACCTTTAAGATCATCAAGTCCAACCATCAACCCAACACCACCATGCCCACTAAACCATATCCTGAAGTGCCACGTCGACAGGTTTTTTGAACACCTCCAGGGATGGTGACTCCACCACCTCCCTGGGCAGCCTGTTCCAATGTTTGACCACTCTCTCAGTAAAGACATTTTTCCTGATATACAGTCCTCTGGCACAACTTGAGGCCATTTCCTCTCGTTCTATCGCTAATTACTTGGGAGAAGAGACCAACACCTACCTCGCCACAACCCCCTTTCAGGTAGTTGTAGAGAGCGATAAGGTCTCCTCTCAGCCTCCTTTTCTCCAGACTAAACAACCCCAGTTCCCTCAGCCGCTCCTCACAAGACTTGTGCTCCAGACCCCTCACCAGCTTTGTTGCCCTTCTCTGGACATGCTCCAGCAACTCAACGTCCTTCTTGTAGTGAGGGGCCCAAAACTGAACACGGGATTCAAGGTGCGTCCTCACCAGTGCTGAGCACAGGGGCACGATCACTTCCCTACTCCTGCTGGCCACACTATTTCTGATACAGGCCAGGATGCTGGTGGCCTTCTTGGCCACCTGAGCACACTGCTGGCTCATGTTCAGCCAGCTGTCAACCAGTACCCCGAGGTTCTTTTCCCACCAGGCAGCTCTCCAGCCACTCTTCCCCAAGCCTGTAGTGTTGTATGGAGTTGTTGTGACCCAAGTGCAGGATCTGGCACTTGGCCCTGTTGAACCTCATACAGTTGACCTTGGCCCATCAATCCAGCCTGTCCAGATCCCTCTGCAGAGCCCTCCCACCCTCCAGCAGATCAACACTCCCACCCAACTTGGTGTCATCTGCAAACAAAGTTCTACCATTTGGAAGAAATTTTTTTTTAATACCACTGATTCAGTCCCTGCTACTTGCAAGAACAATTAATTTCTGTCATGCTGTGTTGGGGCATTGCCAAGAAAAACCTAGATCCGATTGCAGAGCTGAGTACTGGCTTTTACAGGCTCTGTGTACCAGATCGGTACTTTGCTGCTGCAACTAACCTTGAATATGTCTGTGGTCAGACTCCGAGTACATATTTTTAATTTAATGATTCAGGACCCAAAAGAAGTAAAATTCCCATGTGCTTTGTTTTCAGATGGCTATGCTGGCATTACTGGTCTTTGGTTACACTGGAAGCTGGGGCAGTTTTAAAGTTCCTTTTTCTTGTCATTTTTTTTTACTAATTGATGTTTCTTTAAATTAAACATTTGATTTTGTGGAAAGTATTTTGCCCGTTTGCTCGAATCTTTGATGTGTTAACATGTCTTTATTAGAATCTGGAGATCTCCTTAAGGCTTTTCGCCCTGATAATTATTTTATTTTTGTCCAGTAGATCTCCCAAAGTAATTGTTTGCAATGAAAGTAACCCTTGCAGTGTCCAGGCTGCTTAATACGGCTAATCATAGGGTTATGCTATAAGGAGTTCTTGATAGAAAAAAAAAAGCAACCTCCACTATGTTCAGCAATTTCATCCCTTGCTGTGACGGCCTGGCAAGTGGCTCTTACACTGGGATGCTGAGCTATAACAGAGCATAAAACCATCAAAGGCAAAGACGCCAAGGGGAGCACAGACACAATCAACTCTCCAATTTCCAGCCATCCAAGCTTCTCAGTTAAGGCGAGCGATTGCCTCCAACAGATCCTTTGCAGAACTGCCAAGTTATTAGGAGCTGTTCAAGGGAGAGGGAGTGCAGAAGGTGTTCTCAGCGGCCGAAACCTCGCCCACTGCCCTGCAGCCGCAGCCCGGCTCAGCGTGGGAGCATTGTTAGCCTGTTTTCCTTGAGGCTGGTGGGAGAGAAAGTGAATCTGAGTTTCTTTGTGGCTGCCGTTTTAGTGCCCACATCAGAGTGAGTTATCATACACACAGTTTGGTTTTGCGACCCTGTTCCTCCCTCCCTACGGCCAGCCTCTGGTCAACACCTCTGTGCGAGGATTTGTCTCGGGCAATCTTCCTCCTTCCCTTTCCTCTTCCCTCCCGCAGGCAGGTCTCTGCGGTTAGAGATAGAAATTGTTTATGGATGCTGTCTGATCTTTCCATGGCACTGTCCAGATACATCATAGGGGAGATGACTTGTAAAAATAAATTGTTTTTAATATTATGTTCAGTAGCAAAAAACCCCACTGGAAGGCAAATGCAGGAGGAGTGGGGAAAAGCTGGAGTCCACCAGAGGTATTGGAGATAGCAAGTCAAGTAACAGAGAAATGATGGTGGATAGTCAGTTGTCAAGAATTCCCTTCCTGGTTATAATTCTTAGTGCATGATAGCACTAAGTCAGGACACGGTTATACCAGGCCACGTAGACACACAGCTGCAGTGTCCCCATTTCAAAGAGCTTCAGCCAAGTCAGTAAGATGGGCAATGCACCCTGACAAGGAGAGGGGCTGCAGGCATGAGCAGCAAAGTCCCCATACGGGACAAACCAGGCACGAGTGGAACGGCAAGCGGTGAGGGGGCTGCAGTCTCTGCTAGAGCATCCACTGAGAAGGTGGAGCAGGGAGCCTGGCCTTGGGCACCTGCTGGTCTGAAGGGTAGGGCTGAAGCAGAGATTTGAGTCATGCAAGGCTCTGCTAGTAAATGAATCTTCCATTCAGCTTCTGAATGGGAAAATAACCTCAGTTTAACTTCTCGACTTAAGTTGATAAGCAATTTTTTTCTTGTTCAAACAAACAAACAAAAAATGCACCCTGCAAGCTAAGTGTGGGAAACCTGCTGGCTACAGTCTTCTCCTCAGGCAGCAAAATATGATCTCAAAGATCGTCGGGGCGGGGGGGAGGTCTGCACCCACTCGGGTGAGTGCTGCAGCCACTGTGGCTCCTGAGTCAACCTGGAAGCAGCTCTTCCTCCTGTGATGAATCTGTTCTTTCTGGTTTTGTACTTGTTTCTAAACTTGGGCAAAACAGGTGAAGCCAGGCCAGATAAGCAGCTTAGGTTTACCCCAACCACTTGTACTTTCTAGCATCATTACTATTTGGCAAAATTTAACCCAGGTCTGAGACAGTTTCTCCCAAAACAGAACATTGGTGTTAACCTCATTGCTTCTCGTTCACCCCTGGGGATGGTGCCCAACCATGGCGGGTATGGAGGAAGACAGAGTCCCTGTCCCATGGAGCAGGAGGTCTGAGCATGGTCAACTCCACAAGAAAGAATGTTGTTTTCCCTCCCTTTTCCTGGGGGGCAGAGGGGCAGAGACGGTGACTTGGTGCAAATCAGGCCAGGGAGAGGGGTTTTCCTCAGGGTTCTCCCTGGGTGGGGGGTAAGAAAGAGGTGGAGAAGGGGGTAGGGGCAGGGGGCTTTCACTGGCTTTAGGATGGGGATAGCTCCTCAAACACCTCAAACTGAAAGGTGAACGCATCAACGCATCAAACTGAAAGGCGACATTAAAATGCAAGGGGATGTGAGGCATTCCTACTGGGTGGCCATGCTGGAGACGGAGGTGGCAGTTCTGCCCCACAGCCTTGCTTCTTTCCACTCAAATTAGTGCCCGAGTGCGGTCAGGCTCCCTCAGGGAACAAGGGCTCAGCCCCTGAGGATGGAAAACCAGGTTATGACAGACACCAGCCGAGGAGAGGGAAGCAGCAGCAGCTCGTGCTGCGCGGGCAGCGTGGCTGCAGGTGCCCAGCCACCGCCCCGGCACGGCGACTGCAAGCTCCCAGTGATGTTTTCCCAGCAGGACCACCCTCTCCACCAGCGCAAAGCGGGTCCAGCCTGTCCGAAACAAGACCCTACCAGCCAACCGGCCCATGCATGGCTGCTGACCTCCTCGTTGCCCCATGGAAGTCCCTTCGCAGCCGCTCTTGCCCGGCTGCTGCCAGACAAACGTGTGCTGAAACACCCAGACCCAGGCAGCAGCAGAAGCCCTGCCCTGGGTGTGCCGAGAGGCTGCCCCAATCCCCAGCCAGACAATGAGGGGGGCTCGCTTTCCTGTTTTGCTGCCAGCAGCCCCACGCACATCGGCCCCCCGGCTCCGGGCCCGTTGCGCCTGTCTGCCAGGTCTAACTGGTGTTAGGCAAGGACAAGACCCGCAGGTAAACCTCTCCCCAGGCTACGACGGCAGCGTGGAGGAAAGCTCGGCTCCCACTGGGTGCGACACGGCCCCCCGGGGAGGGGGACGGCCAGGGTCAGCGGTGGGGCCGCGGGCGCCCGCAGCCCGGCACTTGCCCCCATTCGGCGCCGGCGGCCATTGTTGCTTCCCACTGACCAGCTGCCTGCGATCCCCGACCAAAAGCAAAACGGGTAACAGAGCCCCCATTCAGCAGAGATTAAACGCCTGAAATGAGCCACACCTCCGAACAATGGCGTCCGCCAGGAGGACCAGCATTCAATAGCCGGGGAGCCCCTTGATCCCCGCCATAAAGGAGGTGGGGGGGCCCGCAGGAGCGAGGTTTCAGGCCGCCCCTCGCGCCAGCTCTCGGAGCCTGCTTCCTCGGCCTGCCCGCCTCGCCCGCCTCACCCCTGGGTCACGTTCACCTCCCCAGAGGCCAGCAGCGATCCTACCAAACTCCCACATTCATCCCGCCAGGCCCCGTGTTCCTCGCCGGCCGCGGTAGGACCATCACCTTACAACTCTCCCCTCTCTGACAATTAGTCACTATCATTCACACTGTGCAATCAGCTGTTAAATCCTCATTTATGTTAATTTGAATGTGAATGTGCTGCTCAGCAAAATGTTAGATTGCCATGTTTACAAATATACTACAGGTATTTAGAAATTTAGATGATACAAAACATACTGCTTAAGCTACTTGTGATGCCAGTTTAAATAACTTAAGCCTGTTTATCAGTTATTTAGCAATTCTTTGCACATACTACTGTTTTTCTTCGTGCCCTTGTCACACAAGAAAAAACATGCTTGCTTTTATAAAAATACATATATAATCTAATAAATGGTAATTTCAGTGATAGAATTTAATTACATGCAACCTCTACATGGCTAGCACAATGTAACCAAAACACGTCTTTCTAATCCGTGAAAGCATCCTTTAAAGCTGGTGCATTTAGAAATAAAGAAGAAAATAACCTCTTTGGCTTAGCGCTAGAAGCAGCTCTCTCTTGGAGAATGTAGTATGTCCATGTGAAGTGATTTTCCCAAAGCTATTTCAGCATAATAAGCTCAAGAATTAGTTTCAAGTTAAAGTTTACCTCATTATGTGCTCTGACCTGTACGCATCTCACACTTCCCATCAAAAGCTGATTTCTTCTAATGGGTTTTCTTCAGTGCAGTTGGCAGCGTTAGGCCACTTAGCTGCCTGAAACTGTCCTCCAATGCAGAAACACTTCCCCTGGTCCTTGCTGGGAGTGAGTTTAGAGGAGGTCCCACCTTCTACCACATGGAAAGCAGGCAGCTCTCCTCCCGCTCTCCTCCCTCTCCTCTCTGGGTAAACTACTGCCTTTTCATCTGGAGCATGGAGGTCAAAGACATTTCCTGATTTCCTGGCCGAGAGATTTTGGTGGGTCCAGCTGTCCAAGCGCACCCATGCTCGTATCACACCAAAACAGGAAGCAGGGTGAGACCAACCTGCTCGTAATCCTCTCTTTGGGAAAGCAAATTGTATTGAATTAATGAGGAGAAGAAATTGCATCTCATTCTAGAAATGCTGTTAACTTTCAATAAAACTGTAGGTTATTTACCAGGTCCTATGCAGCGATTGCACGCTGTCCGCTTCTGCTTCCCTTTGTCCCTGGATAAAAAGAGAACAGCAAGTCCCAGCCTCGCCGACAGTTTTGATTGCTGAATGAATCATCACAGCAGCAGCGTTAGTCTTGCCCTGGCACTCTGGAGTCACAGGTGCTACCTGCTACTACTGACCCTCCAGCCCCAAAACCATCCTGAAGCCTGTGCCCCTTCAAGAAGAAGGCAATGGGTGAAATTCCCATAAACCATTGCTTGAAACAGAAGTGCTTTTGAAATCAAGGGAAGGTGCAGGCTTGCAGTTTTGGGGATGGCTGGCACTGTTTGCAGCAATACACAGGTAAGGACATCAGGACGTTGCAGATGGCACAGGAGGTTTAATTGCCAGACACATAGTCTTGTGTCCTACCTTGCTCTTCTACCCAAAGCGCATCTCATCTAGAAGAAAAAGAAGCACCTTGAAGAGAAGATGCTGAGCATGAGAATAGCCTGCATGGAGTCGGATCGGGTGACACATTCAATGGGCCAAGCATGTGGTCCTGAGGCACAGCAGCTTCGCAGGAGCTGCAGGCGAGCACGGTGGGAAACACTATGACAGTACCAATGGAGCAGATGCTGCTGGTCCCCTGGTGCTGAGGAAACCCCACAGCCACTGCAGCAAATTTTAGCCCAGTGGGCGTAGGGCAACATCAGGGTGCATTCGTAGAGGGGTAGTTAGTTCTGTTGGTCTCTGCCACTATTTGGGGCATGGTGAAGTTTCCCTTTTCACCTGTAAAACAGAGAAGAATAAAAGTCAGGTTATTCTTATGGTGTCTTTTGATTGAGCGATGTAGGGAGGTTTGGGCTTCCCTGGAGCTGTAGGCACCTGTGAAGGGTGGAAGCTTTCTGCAGGCTCAGGTCTCCATTTGCACCTGCAGGCTTTCTTTGCAGACACTGCAGGTCCTGCCTGCAGGAAGGACTCAGCCCCAGCAAAGGAGGGGCACGACACAGCAGAGAGCTGCCATACACAGGAATAAGGAGAGTGAAGATAAGAAAAAGCTCAGGACTTCAGGCCAGAGCCCTTGGAAGCAGAGCAGGGGGTGGCGGAAGCCATGTGGGTGGCCTGGGACCCGTGCTTTTGTACCAGGAGTTTTCCTCTCAGCCAGCCATTTTTTGCCTTTGCAAACTGGTCTGCAGTGTGACTGCCGCCTCTAAATTGAGAGTAATCTGTTGCTTGCTTCCAGAAGCTGGGATCAGCCCATGCCTGAGCTGTCAGGAGGGCAAAGGCAGCAGTAGAGAGTCTGGAGGACAAGCGACGGCACTGTGGGGAGCAGCGACGCAGGGTAAAGGCTGCTATCATCTGCTGTCTCCATCCTTCTTGGCCTCGGCCCCAAGGTAAACAAAACCAGCAGCACTCTCTTTACAATTACGCACCTCATTAACAGGCTGCATTTCAGTCCTGCCTCTGGAGGTGCCTGTGAAGTGCTTAGACCCTCCAGTGTCTAACAGAGCATGAAACATGCAGATTGCCCACTGCCTGTGCCACTACCTCCGAATCCATGGGTCAGGCTGAAGAGGCATTCCACTTCTATAATACGAGATGGCTTTGATTTTTAATATTCTGAATATATTTCGTGCCCTCTTAGTGGAGCCCCCTTTCATTTCTCCTTAGTGAGAGCTGTGATCGCCAGGTGACCGTGACAAATTAAGTTAGTTTCTGTCAGAGAATCCCTCCTTCTGAGAATCCCTCCACCAGGTTCTCAGCCCAACAACTGGCACTTTTTGTGAAAGCACAGGAAAAAAAATATTTGTTACGTTTATGCGAAAGTAGAGCTGTCTCCAAGGAAAAAAACCCACCTTATTTTTAGAGATGAAAAGTCAGTCGTTCAGACAATCTTCAAAGTGCTCAACTTAATCCGCGGGGGACTCGATTTTGCTTTTCTCAGTGCAGATTTCTTCCCCCCCTTGTTCACACACCTTGAGACAAAGGCTATAGCTAAGACGGCGAAGGGGGAGGGAAAAGGGTTTTTTTTGTGCGGGATGCGTAGCAAATTTATTCTAGAGACCGCCTGAAATAGGCTTCAGAAAATGGATAGAGTGTCTTCTGGAAGAAAAGGCCCCTAAGTAAACTCCACTGCCATTCAGAAGATTTGCTCCGGCACTTAACAAGTGGAGCAGGAAGAAAGAAAAATCTGTTGTCAGGTTTGGGGTGTTTATCAGCTACCCTCTAGACACTTGACCTGATGTCGGGGACCCCCTAATCCGCTGATCTGCATGCGGCGAGCCTTGCAGGATTCAGGCCCACGACCGCCGCCGCAATGGGCTGGAGCACTTGTCCTAATGCGCTGCTCCCGCGGCACATTGTGTGCCACTCACCTTCTCCCGCCCCCCGCCTACCCCCACCCCGCTCCCCCCAAATTTAATTCTACTCACAAATTGTGAAATAAGTTGTTTGGGCTGGATTTGTCGAGTGAATTGTCCTCCTAATGAAACAGTCTGGTCATTATACAGTTGTCGAAGGAAGATTTAGTTCTCCCATACCCCAAGACCCATGCAGGTTAACGTTTTGCGACGGACGGTTGACAAAGGAATGAATAGCCCAATGCTGTCAAATCAGGCTTACAAACAGCTTGGCATACAAACAGTTACTGCTTGTGTGCATGTGGATTTAGGGTCCCCGCTCTCTTAATGGCACAGATTTGTAAGTACAAATCGCTCAGTCTTCAAACTGTTTGCAAAGGAAGAAAATGACCAAAAATTAGTTTGTTTTAGGAGTCGTTTCCTCCCCTCTCCACCTTCAAAAAAAAAGAAAAAGAAAAGGTGGATGGGGGAAGCACCCACTCCTACATTTGGCAAATGGCAACCTACTTGGGCAACTTGGTTTTGCCAGAACCCCCTGAGCTGCTTCTCCCCTTTTTCCTTCCAAAGCAGCAAGAAAGCCTGATGGAATAAATTCTCAAATTTTGAGGATTTGCAGCATTCATTTCAATGATGTTTAATACCCGCTGATTAAAACTGTTGGCAATATTTTTTTCATTTTTAATTGCATTAATCATTAACTACAATTATTTAGATTTATGAACTCTTTTGTTCAGCAGCGATGCATGAGCTAGACGAAAACAGCTTCATTTTCATAAGGTAGGGTGACTTATTTTGCCTAATGAATCGATCTAAGCAGAAATCCCAGAGCAAGAGTAGACTGTGGAAAATTTTTACCACGTGATTTATCACCAGAGGGACACTTTAAATCTGGATCAGTTTTATTAAATCTGCCAGGTGTTTATTAAAGCTGAAGCAGGAATAATAGCTGTCTGCAATATCACATAATGACCATCATTCTGCAAAGTCCCAAAATAGCCGGCCAAATATGGTTTTCAAGTAACAAACAAGGATAATCTCAGGACGTGTTTGAAATAACTTGTGAGCGCCGGCCTCCTCCAACATGGGTTTCGCTCGCAAGGATGTGGGTTTAAAAACCCCCTTCCCTGTGGAAGGGCAGCAGCAGAGCTGGAGGTTACGCTTGGATTCCCCACCACGGCTCCTTACTCCCTCAAAATTGGGAGGAAGTGAAAGCCGCATCCCCAGCGACGTGCGGGGGCAAGCAGGGGCCTTGGCAGCTCCCCATGGGATGTCCCCCAGGGATGACTCCAGAGATGTGGTGCAGTCCCCTCACATCACGTTGTGGGGCTGTTACTGTGACTACGTGGGACAACGGCTGTTTTTTCCAACAGCCCTGGGAAATTGCTGTGAAAGCCATGGAGGTGTCGGTACGAAACCTCTGCCACATCCCCGTTACCCCAATAGCTGAGGCTGGAGGCTGCGGTGCTCAGCCCCATTCTCACAAGACCTGTACTGGTGTGGGATTTCAGGGCTACTGGCAAGGTTCTCCCCTTTGGCAAGGGTTTTATTTGGGGTGGATGTGATTTCCCTCGTTGGAAACAGGGGCGGGAGGGCTGTGGTTCTCCCCTCTCCTGCTCACGGGGCCATTCATCCTGCCGGGCAGCCGCTGCCCCACTCTGCAGGGCACCGAAGGTGGCAAAGGGATCTCTTCAGCTGAGACAACGGCCCCTGCTTTCATGGGAGAGGGATAAGGCAGGAGGATGCTTGTGTACGCTGCAAGCCCACGTGCCTCTGGGTCGGCCAGAACCTTTTTCCAGGTGGCAAGAAATTTTTGGTTTGCTTTTTCACGTCAGTTTGAGGAGGCTAGTGGTGCAGATAACAGCAGGCATCCTTCAGCCTGGGCCTGGATTCACATGGCCTATCTCCCACTGCGGCCATTGGGGAGCTGCCAGCTTGCTCTGCTGGCCAACCTGAGGCCATGGGGCTGCCACGGTCCTGCAGCTGAAGCCCGAGCTCGCAAGCCGTGCTCAGCCACATGGCACCTGACTGGGCATCTCTGGAGTCTGTTACAGGGCAAAATCTTCCCCCTCTGGAGAAGCTGGTCTCCCTTTTCCCTGACTAGAGAGGAGCCTGGAGAACACCTTCAGGCTGGGCACCTAGCTCAGATGGATGAAGGAAGGTGAGAAAAATCTCATGCCCTGACATATCCTGAGGTGCCTGCAAAGATCTGGGTTACAGGTGCCACTGCTGCAGCTCCGGCAGAGGACAGAGACAAGGAGGTCTGTGCCTGAATCCCCTGAGACGGAGAAAGCACGTGGCAGTTCCCCAGCTCCCAGTCAGCACCATACCAGGAGGCAGAAGGACATGGAATTGTACCTGTGGTAGCATCTGCAGCCCTGCTCTCCTGCCTCTTGCCCGCCTGGCCATGTCCCTTAGCCTGGAGCCAGCCCACCACCAGACAGCGCTTATTTGAAAGTTGACACGAGCCTATCGAGACTGCACATCTGTGATTGTGGGGTAGAGGCATCCCAACGTGGACCAGCCATGTGGTGAGACACAGGGACCAAGATGGAAGGGTAGAGGAGGTGGAGATGGCAGTGTCTGAGATGAGTACAGAAAAAAGAGAAAAGACTGGGAAAAAGTTTACTGATGCCCTTTGGTGAAAAACTGGAGGTGTGTGGGATTGCTGAAGTTTGGACTGTGTTAGGAAAAGAGCTTTTGCATTTTGGAAAGGGCAGAAGGCAGTGTCTGCATGGATGTCTGATAGGGGAACTACAGATTTAGTGGAGTTGCAGTACTGTTTTGGATGCAAGTATTTTAATAAAATGATAGCGTTATTGACAGCTATCAATCTATTGAAAAACAAAGAGGAATGCACTTCGTTAAAGCATTGCAAACAAGTTCTGTCCCTCCACTTTTTAAAATCTTCCGTGGCGTTTGCAGTTACGCACAATTTCTGAGAATCAGAGCACAGCGTCTATCATTGTCCTGCCTGACAATGACCCCCCCTTCCCCAGCTTGTAGGCCCTTCAGAAAACACAGGACTGAGAGGCTTGCCAGCTGAAAGAGCACGGCTCGGCCTTCGGACACCTGGTCATCCTTTAACATACTGTGGAGGGTAGAAGTTAACACGTGTCCCAGCTTTTGTAGAGACACTGAAGGGCAAATAGCATTGTGTAGGCTTTGGATTTTTTGCCTAGTGTCACATGAAGGAGAGAAGGTCAAGTTAATTTTGTGTATGAGAAGGAACAGGGCACCAAAGCAACTTGGTAACACAGAGTCACGGCAACGTTTTGGAACAATTTTCCATACCGATGTTGTTGAGTCCTTCATTTTTTCATTTGAAGCATTCACATCCTCTTGATGTAAATTGCTTTTTCATCTGTAGGCTCCCCGAGATCACTAGGCAGCTCTACCAGCATATGTACTGTTTATGCACTGTACTACTAAAACAGTTGTGAACTGTGTTGCCATTAAAAATGGAAAGACAATACAGCCCAGTGTGTCTATGTTATGTTTATTAGTGTGAGGAAGAAGGGAAAATAAGAATTTTTATTCAGCTGCAGCTAAAGGTCCATGCACAGGAGTTCAACAGTAAGATTTTTAAAATTCAAAACATAAGAATAAGCAGCACTTCAGTGCAGAGTTGAAAGATAATTGTGCAATTAACTGTATGAGGTCAATAATGCCAGAGCTGGATGCTTCTGACAGATAGGGATAATCAATTCAGCCTCTGTATGAAAGGCTCAGAGGTAGCAACGGAAAAATAACATAGCACAAATGTTTCAGTGTTATAATGAACACCAGACAAATCATTATTGACTTTTTTTTTTACTTATTTTAAGTGCTAGCACACAAGAATCTTCTTTGATTAAATGTAACTTTAGAATTTTGCTTTAAGTTCAGTGTCTGTCCTGATCTAAGCGAGAACATTAATTTAGAAATGTAGCAAAGTCTTCTCATTGCAGTTTCAGTGTCTGCACAGGTAACTGCTGTGAAAACTGTCAGCAATGATGTCCCGTCCTGGTTTGTGGCAGAGGACAAAGGGGCCATCTGAGCTCTCCTGGTGCTGGTAGGCATCCAGACTTGGGTGCATCAAAATTCATTTAAAAATCTGGCCCTGCGTGTGCGTACGTCTGTGGCACCAGAGGCAGAATGAGCTCCAGAGGGGAAAGAAACGTGGAGCCACGAGGTTATGGCCACGGCCAGTGACATCTCTTTCCTGCTTAGGTTTTCCGGAGTAATCAGGCTGAGCTTCATGCGGGAACAGTGACTGCAGTGAGGTGGTGAAGCCGGGGGAAAACGAAGCCCTTTCTATCCTCATGGTTAAAACCTGATGCCGCAGGTCTCACTGTGACCTCCTCCATGTGCCTTCTGCACCCTGGAGAATTGGGAGAGGAGCAGCCTTCCCGCCAGGGCACGTGGAGGACGGCGCCTCGCAAGGCATCCCCTCCACCTGCAGTGCCGCGATTTGGCCGTTGAAACAAACCTCGGCCTGCGGAACAATTCGACTTCAAGTGATTAAAAGGATTAATTTGGTGATGCTGCAATCAGAGCAAGAGCACGTGATTCATTATTCATCAATTAGGGGTCTCATCCGCACACGGCTGATTAGGGTGCATCATTGCCTCAAATTAAGCACGAAAAAGATGTTTTAAAGCAACCATATGGTTCTACTTCAGAAGCAGTTAGCTTACAAATTGAGCGCATTGACTAGTCATAACTATTGATGAATGAAGGAAGAGTGCACCAAATTTATTTAGAGAGTTCCCCCTCCACTTTTTTTTTTTTTTAATGTGATCTAATGAATAAGCATAGTCAGCTTTAATTGCCGACTCTCTCTCAGATGAAAAAGAGAGCCTCCAGAAGACTCTTTTTCCCCTCCCTCCCTGCATCACTCACTGGAAAATAAGGCCAGGGCAGATGATTTCTCCCCCCGGACTGGAGGCGAAACCTCAGCTTTCCTTTTTCTTTACTCCGTGGTGCAATGTCGAAGCAGGAGTAAGGCTTTACACACTTGTCAAGGAGAGAGATGGGTTTTTTGGCTGCAGCGGGGGTGGCCGTAGGAGGCTGGAGGGGTGGGGAAGGATGCAGCGAGATGCTCTTCTGGTGACAGGAGAGGTTGTGTGGAGCTGCCACCTGCAATGGCCTCATGGCTAAAAGAGGAGACGGGGGATGGAAATGGCAGCACACAAACAGCTTCTTGAGGGAGAGGGTGGCCGGTGTGATTGCTGTGGTGGGACAGTCGGCACGTCTAGCAATTAGGTCAAGAGAGATTATTGTACTGGCTCAGGAGGGCCCAGAGCTTCCCTCTTGCTGATCCACGGGGATATGTTTGTAATTTGGGGGACACCACTCACAGACAGCTCAAGTCAAAGGGGAGAGTCCCGCTGGCTTCACCAGGTGCTGGAGCAGGCTTTAACCACCAATATAGCCAAGGGGCAGTGCCAAAATATATAAGATGAGGCTCCTACTCCACTTTCTAATCTCAGAGTATTAGGGTCAGAGGTGGTATTCAAATTATAAATATAAATACTTTCCTTCTTTTTGTAAGAGTTTTCTATTTTCAGCAAAATTATAACCTGTTGTTCTCCCTAAGGAACAATATAAATAAAGGAGGAGAGTCATTCTGACTGTCAGCTTCTAAGACAGAGACTTCATTTCTTATTTGTTTGTACCAAGCTGAAGAAAAGGGCAGGAACTCTGTTTGCAAGCGTTTCCCCTTCTTGTTTTGATGATTTAGTGTGCATTGCCAGGCTGCTCTGGGGCTGCACTCACCCACCTCGAACTCAGGGCCATGTAAATGTAGTGTGGACGAAAAATGACACTCCATGTCAAGTTAATGGATAGTCAGGCATATACTACAAAGGTAAAAAACCTCACTCTTAAAACAAAGCCTTTTGTAACTTTTGAAACAAACTGTAGTGACGTGATATTTGACATTTGCTTGAGCTGATATCTGTTTGGATTTCGCTTTATGGAAGTTGTCAACTTGTCAACTTTTTGTCCTTGTTCAAAACTGGTAAATTATTTAAATTTGTGGCAATTCTTGAGGTTTGCGTGAACCGCAATGCATCCAGGTCTACTTCAGTTCAGTGGCTTTGTGCTCTGGGTGTTTAATTACAAAACAGAAACTAATGAAGATTCTCTGATTGTTTTCTCTTTTTTCTTTTTAAATCAAGGCATGTCTGGCAGCCAGGAATTTATCTGCTCTAGAAATGTTTCTTTATGGGATGCCCATGAGCAGAATAGGAACCAAAATCCTTAAACAGTAGGCAAATATTTTCCTCCTTTCTATGTGAAACACAGACTTATGATGGTTTTGCAAATCAAGAGTGGATCACATTTTCCTATGCGATTTTCATTTCTTTTTGAATCCACGATACACACTGCAATTAATTGCTTCCTCCTGAAGCTTTAAATAAAAGGTGGGTTAAAAAAAAAATGGCATCCATTAAATTTAATTAATTTCTCATGCAGCTGGCCTGGTAAAGGGACACCTGCTAATTGAGAGCAGTTTCTAAACTGTAGATTAGTGAGGCTACTCTGGTAGGTACAGGGAAAGGCATTAATATGTTTCCCTTGCACGCAAGCGCTGTGGAAATTGCCATGTGTAAAACTTATTTCAGTCATTTTACGTGAAAGCAGAATTTGAAGAGAGTCTTGCTGGCAGCTCCCCAGCCCTGTCCCTCTGACCGTCCCACACGACAGGTACTGCGCAGGTGGCAGCGCGGGAGCTCAGCAGGAAGCCCTCCAAAAAGGGAAGAGCCCCGTGTTTTGGCATCCTCATCCGTCCCCTAGGATTGCCAATGATGGTCAGTCCCACTGGGTACTGGTTTGGTAATATATAGTATTTATTATATATATATAATATATAAAATATATATATAAAAAATATAAATAAAAAAAAATTCAAACCTCGCTTTCACCAGACTACCAATTCTGGAGCCCACTCCCTGCCTCTACCAGGCAAAATGATGTGAAAAAGGAGCGTAGCTTTCTCTGTCACTCCATGTTCCCCTTTCACAGGCAGTCAAATCTCCTCCTCGCCCCGGTAAGCTCCATCTGGGGGGAACCGGCTCAGCGAGGAAGGAGTTTGCTCGGCTGATCCTGCCAGATGATTGTTCTGGAGCGGCTTTGGCGCTCCAAGCTCTGCCAAAATGACCTGGGCCCCTCTGCGGCTTTGTATTGGCGAGGGTGGCTGTGGGGAGGGTAATATATTGAACTCATAGTAGCAGGGGCTGGTTTTACATCCAGTGCTCCAGTTGGGAAGACAAAGATATTAAATGAAGAAAGAAAGTGGTAAGTTTAGGACAGCATCAAAATACATACAAGTTTAGAACAGCAACAATACAATGAGCTTTGAACATAACATGGCCAACTTGCTCTGATATAAGAATCCCTCATCATTTTAATTTACCCAGTTTTACAGCTTGATTTTGCAACCTTGTCACTAATAATGGTGATATTGTCTCATTCCCTTGTTTTCATTTTATTGATGAAGAGAAATAAGAGAAAGACTGGGGAGGAAAAGATATTAAACCGCTTTCATAGCGTGTCTGTCTTTGGTATATCTTTCAGCCTTCACCTCACTAAACTGTTACGGGAATTGTTAAAGTAACTATGAACACATACACACCAGTGCAAACTGTGCATTATCTCTCCACTCTGGTTTAAACGATCTGGAGCTTTGTAAGTATGAAATAATTCTTCCTTGATCTTGTATTGCTTCACAAGTAAAGGAAATAAAAATAAGTACGGCTGATCATAACCGTGGTTCTGCGTGCAGCATTGCCATGGAAAGGAAAACTCTCCCATTGTTTGCATAACTCAAAGAAGTCTTGAGCAGGCTTTCTTTAAGGTGTCCCAAAATGGCCTCTTCCAGCTGAGATCAAACAGGATCTTTAGCTTTAGCAGAAAGGAATTTCTCTGAAAAGCTACTCAACAGGAAAGGGAGATCAGAGTGGAAACTACATCGTTAGTTATTACTGTGTTTCCTACCAGCAACTGGATAATAAAAATACCAGATTGACTTTTTCTTGCAGGCACCACTCCAGTCCAGTCCAACCTCCAGTCCGTGCTGGTGCCCGTAACAAACAGAAAGAGAGAAAATACCTTCTGTATTTCCCTTCTTCTTAGAAAAGGAACCTTTCTTGGTTAGAAAGGGCTTGGCTTTTAGTTTTCACTTCTTTTTATGAATGTTTAAACACTCCAAAGCTCCTTGAATAAAACTGGCAAGGTAGGTCAGGAAGACTTAATCTTCTCCAGGCTGGCCACTGGAGGGGGAGCAGCACACTGAGTTGGTAGGATGGTGATGTTGGGATAGAGGGTGGTTAAAGAAGTCAAGACAGAAACGCAGAAAAAAAATTAAAAAGGAGTAAATTTGTCTGCTCCCCTCTCTTCTCCTCCTCCAAAGGGAGCAATCTGGGTCACTCTCCCTTTTTTTTTTATTCATTTGGGATGGGAGGAAATAGATGGTCTGATGGCATCTGAAATAGATTAGATTGTCATCCTCCAACAACTGAAAGGAACTAAAAAAGCTTGTTATTTAAACACTAATGTTCTTTGGCACTGTGTTTTGCTGCTGTTTTAAGTCACAAGCTTTGTATGAAAATTCCTGAGAGTAGACTTCTTTGTGGGATCTGCTTTTATCTAATGATGGAAATGTAGCTTACTCCTACGAAATGCCTGCAGCCGAAGCCGCTGCTGAGGCAGCGTGGGACCCCCACAGGGGTAAGCAAGGGCGTTAAGAGCCAGCATGGTGACAGAAGCACGCCGTCCAAGGGAGAAGAGTCCTCAGGCCACGAGTCACTCTGCAGGTCTGTGTGAGATGGGAAGAGCATGTCAACGCTGGAAAAAAGCAAAATGCTGGGCCAGGTCAGAAGTACCTGTGGTCTTTGCGGGCTGTGCATTTCCCCTTCAGGAGCATGAGTGAGGCTGATCAACTGCATCAGCCGGTATTACAAAATCACGCGATGTGTTAGAAGTAGGTCGATGCAAAAGGAGACATTGCTTCAAAAGCCAGAGGTGCCAGGGCTGTTGGAAACAGTGTGGTGGGAAATGTGTGCGGTCATCTGGTCAATATAGACGAGCTGCTGAAAGCATGGGGCCAACCTCTGCTGGGTCAGGCCTGGGTTTTCAGGGTGTTCTCCCAATTTATTCCTCTGGCTCCTCAGTCCTGTGTGGCTCTCTGCCGCTTGGGACATAGAAGACCTTGTATGCTTGTCGAAAGATTCAGCACAAAATATGCTGATATTTAGTATTTGGGAAACTAACAGAAACATGTCACAATTTGGGATATGTATGTCAGCTTCTGAAATTTGTT
Source organism: Phaethon aethereus (assembly GCF_964289735.1). Taxonomy (NCBI): domain Eukaryota; kingdom Metazoa; phylum Chordata; class Aves; order Phaethontiformes; family Phaethontidae; genus Phaethon; species Phaethon aethereus. The sequence continues at coordinate 117,567,204 of NC_138575.1, read as the reverse complement.
TTCAAATGAGGTAACTAATTTTTGTGTAGAATTAATGTATTGAACAACTACTGTGTTCACTGAATGCATGGCAAACTTTGAAGGTAGCTCTTGTTACACTTGAATGAAAGGCTTGCAACATCAAAAATCAAGGTTATCAGTCTCTGACAAACATCACTCCAGAGTTTACACATAAAGTTGATGCCTTTGGTAAAACACTGAGCCTGCTGATGGTACTTGCACTTAATATATTGTTTCCCTGACTACTTTTGAAATCAAATGGCAACAGTTTGGGAAATCAGGTGACGAAACGTACTTTTTTAATATTTTCAGTGATGATGCAAAATGCCTCTGGTATAATAATGGGTTTACTCCTAGACTGGGGATAAACTGTACCACTGAGGCAAAGACATCTGAGCTAGTGCTAGTCTTGAGTTATCAGGGTCCAACAGGGATTACTGCTTTCCAGGTCACTTGGGTATCGGCATTGTATTCCTGCAGCAAGGCGAAGAGGGGAGCACCACGGAGAGACACCTGAGTTAGCGTCACACAGTCAGTCCTGGTGGCATCAGGGCTGCCAAGGAGTCTCAGCTAACTAGTCCTTTTGGGCCTGAACTTGCTCTGTGTGGAGCTATTTTGCTAATTCAGGTACCAGTATGAACCACTTCTACCATATTCCTTAGAGCATCTCATCTTCCATTTTACGTTCAAAGCACATCTCAACTTACTGCGATCATGAATGTTAGTAGAAACTATACTTGACTATTTTATTTTAAAAGCAAAGTATTTTGTCAGTTGTATCATGCCATGAAATTATCTTCAGACCTCACTGTGGTATGAATGGACACACATCACACTAAACATTACTGTTGCCAAGCCACGAAAATAATGTAAAACTAATCTGAGTAAAATAAACATGAAAAAACATAGTCAGTATGGAAATGGACATTTCCTTTGGGTATTATTTATACAGTTACTTGTACAGTCCCATTCTTCCTTCCTGAGCGAGCACCAGTCCTTAAGCTTCTCATCATATTCCCCGGCTTTTTTGCTCAGCAAATCCCACTCTTCAAGGCTCACCGCCCCACTTTGTCCTGTCGCCTCCCTCTCTCCCTCCCAAGGGCAGCTTCTTTGCCCGGGCAGATTGGGCATCAGCCTCTTGCACGGCCCCTCTGCCCCTGTGCCCCCACCTGTCCACCCAAGCCCCACCTGTAACAGGGGCTTTTTGTAAGTGACATGTCCTTTTGCCCATTGGGACAGCAGGTCTCCCTACCTTGGAGGTGCTACCAGGGTACTAAGGAAACATCTTGCTTACAGCCAAATGTCTGAGGGCTGGAAAGGACTGATGCAGAGAGAAACAATGCACAAAATGCCCATTTTACAAGAAGGCAATGTTTCTGTTAACAGACCCATGAAACACATATGAATCGTGTTTCATTTAGTTAGTCTTTGCCCTGTCTCTGCTGGACCGCGACTAATCCTCTTTAGCCGAACAACTTCAAAGCCTCTGATCAGGCACCCCTTGTAAGCGTGCACCAGCTGCCTCTCTGCCTCAGGTTACCTGCTGGCAAAAGCTGCAGGAAAAGGTGTTCTCGGCGAGTGTCTGATCCGCTGCTCCGGGCCAGCCCTCAGGCTTTCCCCCCCGGCCACGGGACGCTGCTCCCCAGCAGGCAAAGGCCCAGGCTGAGCAGGTCCGAGCTCCTGAAGCTGACCTGCCGCTGTCCGACCTGGGAGGGAGCAGGGGGAGTGTGGCGGGAGGGCAAAAGCAGCAGGTCAAACCCCGCCAGCCCCTCTCTCCCGCGTCAGCAGCCCCCACAGCTCTGATTCCAGGAGAAGACGTACGGCAACGCGTGCGTCCCATGGAAGTGCTGTAAGACAATTTGTATGGAACTACACATTGAGATTGAAAAACGTCACTGTGCTGGGACTGAATTCCGCGATACAGAGGCGTCCGTTTAGAGGTTAATTTTGTGAAAGCTGAGGATTAAAGTTACTCTGGTTGCCATCACACTCGGCTTTTGTAGGATGCTCATGGCAGATATATATAGATATATATACACATACACATATACATGTGCTGGGCCAAAGCAACATTAGTTCTGGATCTCTGCTTTCAGTATGATGCTCAACATCTAGTGCCCTCACCCTGGCAATAGTGTTCACTACAAACCTCACTGCATACAGCCTCTCCTTACACCTCAAAAACGGAACAAATTACAGCAGCACGTAGGAAATACATTTCCCCAGGAAAATGTTTCTTCCACCAGCGAAACTCCAGCCCCAAACAGTACCTGGTAACACCTTGGTTCAGCTGATTAGAAAAACAAGACAGCCTACAACATCGAAAAGATCTTTTTTTCTTTAAGACCTAGTTTTGATACCACTGCTACTACTACACAGCTGTATTTGTAAGGGTGGATGTCTCTCAGCAGCCCTTTTGGTTCTCCCTTACCCAGTCTGTGTAAGTAAACAGCAGCAGTGCACATCAGACAGGATCTGACATACTTTAAAGCAACATAAAAGCTTTATGCATATAAATATTTTTTGAGTTCCCTGGTTAGCTTTCTTATTATTATTACTAATGCCATGTGGAGGCCAGGGTATTAATAACAGGTCAGGAACTGGTTACTGCTTAACTGCAAAAATCTCAGGGTGATGGCTCCAGAGCCAGCATACCCACCGCACGTGCCTTGTTTCACAGCACCTCTGACAAATATGACTTGCTGGATGTGCTGGATTTACACACCTGGGAATAAAAATCCCCGTGCAAGGCTAGTAATCCCACATCAGCCGTTTCCTGGCAGTCTGATGCAGGGTGAAAAACAGCCTCTACTCCAAACACTTGGTGCTGTGAAGGCATACACTAAACAATATCGGACAATAAGAATCAGAATATTTTGTCATCTTATGCAAAGTTTCGTTACAAATTGACTTGCTCCTAGGGATGAGCAGTTTTGGGGACAACAGGAGACCTGACTGAGATCTCTGCTTGACTCATCTTCAGCCTTGTTTGGGCTTGAAGCATTTCCTTGTCTTGTGCTTTTCTAAAAAGATGGGAGAAAGCAAGGGTGGGAGAGGACACAAATGGGACACTTGCAGTGTTTGGGTCTCTGCAGTACAGCCTCTTCTACAAGAGGGATGAGGTAAACCAGTGGGAGGGATCTAAGGTACGGAAAAGCCCCAGGGATGGACACCTCTCTCTCACCTCTTCTCCAACATCCCCGACAGCCCTAATATTTGCATGGTTTCCACGCATGAAGTAATTTGTCCTTACAACATACCTGTGAAACAGGGAAATGCTGGCAAACCCATCGTGAAGGGCAAGGAAGACAGCGAGATGTGCGACTGTTAGATTTACCACACAGTGTCCTTGACCTGCGTGGTACGTTTTGTGCACCCAACCCACCAAAGTCAACTTCATCCCGCCAGTGGTAGCACTGCACCCGCTGTGGACTGGGGTCCACGGGGGTAAGACAGTTTATATCTCCATATTTTTTGCATTGACTGCTTTCAGCCATGCTCTTACCCTGGTAACCCATGGGAGAAGGAAGGAAGCTTTCTGCTCCCTCAGAGACATTGGTTTTGCATTTACTGCTGGGTAATAGCCCACTTCCAAACCAATTGCCATGAAGTAGCTGTTGTACTGCACGTTAGTGGCCCAGGTTGATTTACAGCAAATGGTCCATCTGTCAATATCTCTAGAATAGACCCCTCTCTCCAGACTGTAATATTTATGTCTAGTTAGTGCGGCACTTCTGAATTTAGGAGCTGAGGCTGCACTTGAAATACAATGTCATTCAGCAGTTAAATCACAAAAAGCGCTCGCTCTGTAAATAGTGGCATTATCAGAAAGGTTTGGGACTGCTGATCTAGTACTAGCTAGAGCTCAGTTCCCTTCAGAGGATCAAAAAAGGGGATTTCCACAAAAAATAATTTTTAAAAATGGCAGAAAAAAAAAGAAACCAAACTGCCAAGCCAAACCTTTTTCCTTGATATAGATAGAAGTGTTTTGTTCTGGTTTTAGGTACTTTGGTTTTAGAAAATAAAGCAGAAATAAATATAGTAAAAGAAATGCCTAAGTAATATGCATCTGAACTCTCCCATTATAAACAATAAACACTTCTGGTTGCAAAGAGTCCACAACTGGATAAGCCTCACATAAGTTTATGACATTTAGAGGATGTTCTAAGTGTGCATGTTGTTTTCTTTTCAATCACCCCGTTTTGGGAAGTTCTAGAACTAGGCAATTAATTGCTGCATTTATATACTCCAACAGCGGTTGCTGCAAGCACCATGCAGAATCGCTGCTCTGCCCCAGCACCCTGGCTGCCACGGAGGTCCGTGGCAAATGCCTTGGGGTCCCGGGGGTTCTTCAAGCACAGCGTTCAGAAATCAGCACATCATTAGTTTTAGGGCATCTCGCATGCTTTCACACCAGAGCAAGGGGAGAAATGCTGACCGTAGCATTTCATAACCTGAAGATGAGTGTGAGGGAGGTGCAGCGAGATTCATACGGGGTATTTGGGGGACCATCTGGGATTCTCCGAAGCTTGTGGGGGCTGCTGATCCCTGTGACGCTGGCTGTGAACCAATCCTGCTCATGATTCACAGCAGAAGAATGGGAACTAACTGTTAATGTTCCGTTTCGCCTGAAAAATAATCAAGTGTCAATCACCAGCTGAATATAAGAGAGCTGGTGGCAGCAGGGAGGTTGCTCTTCCTACCATATGTCTTTTCTCTTGCTTTGGATCCACGGTGGCATTTGTGAAGTGTCAGTACTTGATTCTTTCCATTACCTGGTTTTAATTAACCCCCTAAAGCCCCTTTGTGCGGCTGGTGATATCAGCTGGGGCTCTGAATAGAAGCCACCCCTGTCAAAAAATTTTGGAACAAGCTCCTCTTGAATGGGCCCAATGAGCCAAGGGGCTGTTTCCTCCTTAATCCCACATTTAATAGCACGAGCTGGGGACAATAGGCAGCTTCTCCAGCTTTTTGAGGCTTGATTCCGTTTGACATATCCAGCCCTCTTTTGTCCCCCCGGCGAGGACACACCATCTCCGCGTGCTCCGCACGGGACGCCATCCCCGAGTGTCACCGAGACGAAACGGCAGCCTCTGCCTCCAGACCCACGCTGCCGGCTCCATCGCTGCCCGCAAAGCTGCCTACTGGCAGGGAGGGCTCTGGCCCGCAGAGCAAAAAAACCTGGATGCCGACGGATAGTTTTGGGGTTTTTTCTTATATTCCTGTAAGGATGTGTTTCCATCAAAGAAGTCAAGGATTATAAGATTTCGCCATGGCAACATGCTATTATAAATGCAAATGTAAAACTGGAAAAGGGGGAAGCCTTTATTTCTCATAATTAAATGACAAAAGGGTATAACATTGCAATTTTGCATATACTTTGAAACTGGAAAAATCATCCTCTCCTCTGTCATCTTTTTTTCCTGAAGAGCTATTTTTCTTCAAAAAGAGCTTTTGGCTGGAGACTGTGGAAGAAAGAAAATTTTTAAATTTCATTTTTAATTTAATTTGAGTGGTAAGATTGACGCTTCACCTGAACAGTGGCTAGATCTGACTGGCTGCTGCTGTTCTGGGCAGGCGTTTGCTATCCAGAAGGATGAGTAGAAGATCAGTGTGATCATCAGTCTGGGAGACACATTTTAAATCAGGAGACTTCACAAGCAAAAGCTGTTCTGCCTGTGACCTTTCATTTGTATTTACAGCACTGGAGCAGATCACATGTTCATTAGATATTTCTTCAAATGCCTGCTGCATGTAGAATAAGTGGACTAATTAGGTTTATTTTTGAAAAAAAAAAAAAAGTCCTAGCACGTGTATAGTTGGCTAAGTGTAAAACACTGAGCAGCACATTGTACAGAGAACACCTGTTAGCATCTTTTTTTACTTGTCCGTCAGTATTTATCTTCTTCGCTTATGCAGAAAAAACTTTGGAGAGTTACAAAAAAACAAGCAATGACCAGCCTCAGCGTCAGATTACTCCTACCTCAGGAAAAGAAGAAAAGTTTGAATTATAGCATATACTAATCCAATCTACTTTTCACATAAAAGAAAAAAACCCAAACCCACTATAAGGGCACTGGCCCAAATTTCCACATGTAAACAGCAATGTGTGGGGACTCCGTTTTTGTTTGGTGCTCTCAGGACTCTCTTAAACAGACCTGGTTTTCACAGTAATGAGTCTTTCCAAGAAACCACAATGTCTTCGGTCTGGTTACCAAAGATGAAAACAAAAATTAGTAATAACTCCTCTAATTTGTCTATATACCATCCAATCAGACGTTTTTCCCCAGCTATTCATGTAGCCCTCTTTCACGGTCCTTTTAAAAATAAATTTCTTTAATGATGCCTGCAGTCTCTCATCCTGCCCTCTGAGGATTTTTTGCTAATTTGATGAAGACCACACACATAAAATCAAATGCTTTTGTCATTTGTTTCTCATTGTACCCACTTTCTAAAAGAAAGCATTGCCTGTGTTGTCTGATCATAAACATCGGAGTTTGCAATCTGGCACCTTTCCAAATGTTCATTTTTGAAGGTAGCATTTTAGCTAACTGTTGAGCTTCATGGTAACTATCAATTATATGACTCACTGGAAACACTAGCACACTTTTCTGTGGCCTGATACACCTTATGGTCTATTATTGGACTGGCTTTAAATCTCTTTGCGGTTTTAGTCCTCACCAACTCAAGTCCAGTAGGATTTTATCCTGTGACTTTATCACTTGTAAGAGTATCCAGTGGTGAAACAAGTTCTCTTGAAAGTGGTATTATTAAAAGCCCCAGCTATTGGTATACATTGTCAAGAGTTATTAAGCCTTATTCCGATGGCATACAGAAATATCATACGGTACGTACTTCCAGCCACACGAGTATGGTTTGTGATCTCAGTTCTCAAGCTAAGCAGTGTGTATTCTAGTAACTATTTCCAGCACACGCAAATGCAGAAGCCTCACCCATCTAGGTGCCAGAGGCCAAATCCTTCGGGGCTATGACCTCCATTAACTCAACACCTAACCCTTAGATGCCTGGGTCCCGACATAAAATCCCCACTGCTCAGCTAGGCACCCAAGCTTCCTACACGCTGGAAGAGGATTCAGTTGGGCATGGTATGCGATTCACCACAGCCATCCTGCCCGAGTCAGCCAGTAACATGTGAAAAGATATGTCTGAAACACATGCTTCATGCACCTGACTCAAGCAATCCCATATGTGTTTGCGCCATGCCGAAACAGGCTGTCCTGGCACTTGCACATTGGCCAACTTAGTTGTATCACATAAACTCTGGACCACACTATTCCCAGTCTCCTTCCTTCAGTGTTACCAGTATAAGGCAACTTGACCACATTGACGACTCCAACTCCATCCTGACCTGACTGACCAAGGACACAGCTGCTGTCAGGCAGACAACGCCCTTGTTGCCAAAAAAGGGGCTCACTTCACAGGGGATCATTTGTACCTGCTGTCTGCAGAGGGTCAAATATTGTCTGCAAGCCCCTCAAATATTTATTTGTCTCCCTGTTCTCTTTTTCCTTTGTTGTCCTTGAGCTCCTGCAATGCCTAGGATGCCTCACTAACCTTAAGACCAAAGGAATTCCAAAGGAGTACTTCATCACATTTTCCTTGTGATGATGGAGCCCATTCCCTATGCTCTGCTCTCACCCTCTGTAATGCCCCTGACAGCCCTGTGAAATCTCCCGGCTGGTGCCCATTGCCCAGGCATCATCTTGTCGGAGAGGCCAGAAGAGTTGGTGAGGGGAAATCCAAGTGCAGAGCCCCCAAGGGAGCTTAGCCATGGAAGATACTCAGGAAGATTCAACCAGAAAAGGGTAAGACAATGAAATACGTGGTCAATGATGGTCTCAAACTATAGGGATCCCAAAAGTCTGCAGGCATCACAATATGAAGTTAAACAGATTTCTCATGATTTCAGAGAAATAACGTCAGATGTGCTTAGGGCCAGTATACCCTCTCATAGCAAGACAACTATCAGGACAGTAACTTTAGCTAAAAGAGTCAGCTTTAAACAGACAGCCTGCCAAGTAAAAATAGAAGGGGCTGGTGCCTCTTGAAGGATGACAATCTAAGATAATATAAACGAATCTAAAGAGATTTATATTAACACAGTTATGTAATACTCTCTAGGAAATAATTTTAAATAATTAACAAATTTGAACACCATCCTAACTAACATTTCTCACATTTCTTCCCAAATCCTCACAATTCACTGTTTTTGAGACAATCCCTATTAGTGTGTTGGGATCTACCTCTGCCAAGTGAAGAAGGAGAAGATGAGATTCCCTCCTAGAAAGGAAAAAAACTCTTCAAAAAAACATGAAATTAATCTGAAGGAACAAAACTGAAAAGCTGTTTTCATATCATATTAATACCTGAGCTGATGAAGGCTCTAAAAAGGAGGAGTTCAAAGAACTGATATGATACTGGAGCAGCAACAGCATTAAGAGTCATGTGTGTCTCCACACTTGACTCCAGTAATGGTAATAAAGTTAGTATCATGTTTAGTCTTGGGAATTTTTTCAGGGCTTTTCAGTGATTTTAGTCTCCACAGCCTGTACCTGTGAATGAATAAAATCCTGTGTCTGTAAAATGTTTGTATTCATTTACTGGGGTTTCTTAATTCTGTAAAATGAATTGTTCTCCTTAGTCGGTCAGATGTCGCCCTCTGACTTCCAGGGGTTAAGCATAGTGGTGAGGTCCTTTTAGCTGGGAAGCTTCCTGCTCTCTGAAGATCCACTTACTCCATGAAACACATTAGTTTTCACACCCTCAGTCTGTATTCGATCACCTAATTTTTCATCCTGGGTGGATTTGTACCAGTAGCCTGGTAGGCAGGAGGGTTATTAGGAGTGTTGAGGGGAAAGCTAGCTTGCTGATCAGATTTGTGATTTAGCTGGGTATCAATGTTGGAAGTGCATTTGGGATCCAAGAAGCAGTAATAGACCTGGGTCTACTACTCTAAATGTGTAAAAATGGTTGCATCCAGAAAAATTGTCAATTAAACTAAGAACAAGCTTCAAGCCTTTGCCTCCAATGTTCGCTGCTGGATGTTCACTCTGTCGTAGGAGCAGAGATCAGAGGAGATGAAGCTTGCCAGAAGCTCTGCTTCACTGAATGTTTCGCACCTCTTTCCTCTGCCTGTTCTTTCAAAGCCTGATTACACAAAGTTAACGCAAGCCCTTTTGCCTTCTGTAAAAGGATAAGGATTAAGTGGAAGTTTGCTGGTACTGAGTTCATCCAGCCACGCTCGCCTTATCTGATACAGAGCCCTGAATGATGTTTGAACAAATGGTTCAGTAGGACTGAGATATTAAAAGCTTTACTGTAAGGCTTCTTTCCTTCGTTTAGAGTAAGGAGCTATCCTTTTCACTGGATGGTGCCTTGTTTTGTGACGGTCAGTGAATATAGGAAAAGCAATTAATCTGGAGGATCCTAAATAGGGATATTTTACATAGGAAACAAGAGACACTTCTCAGCAAGAAATAAATGTGCTCTATTTAAATGCCATTCCTACCTTGGGTAATGAGATAAAGGTGTGACACAAAGAGAAGGACACATTATAGAAATCCTGCATGATACTTGGGGCAAGTGTACTGCATCAACAGTTAAAAATGATTAGATGTGGATCATCAGTAAAGATACGATAGTTTCCAGTATTTCACTTCAAAGACAGAAATGTACTAAGATGAAACTCAGAGCATCAGTAATGAGATTTATTACTCTAGAGGTGAACTGGGGGCACTTTAGGAAAACTGAGAAAGAAAGGATGAGCAGAGATGGCCTGAAAAACTGGAAAATAAGTGTATGTAAAAGTGACACAGTTTTGGTCTTTAAGCTGTTTTTTGATAAGAGTTATTTGTAAGGGATTTTAATGGCAATGAAAACTATGTGCTTTCTACTAGCATCACTGCCTCTGAGGGGTCATGAATTTTCCCATGAGCATATGGTCAAAATACAGTCAGGAATGTCTCACTCTTGCTTAAGCCAACTTCTTAACTCCTCCTGAAACCACTGAGTCTTAAGCACCTTCTGCTTTGTTTTCCTGACCAAGCCATAAGACCCTTCCATTGCATCTTTAATATAAATCCTGCTTTTGTTTTCATTTGCTCTTACTTTCAAGCATACAAAACAAGCCAGCATCTTCCCTGACCCAGGCTGTGGGTTCCAAGGCTCAGGCAGGGAGACAGGTAACAGGATTCCCTCTGTCCCTCCCCCTAAAAAATTACCCTTCCCCAGGCCTAATAGGTAAGCTCTCCCCAGCTTCACAAACCTTCCCTGGTCCTAGGGAAAAAAAAGAGAGAGGAGGAAAGGAGAAGATACATGATCAGCAGTGCAGCCTAATGGCCAACACATGCACACCCTGGACAGTTAGAAACAGGGAGTCGCCATGAGTACTGAGGTCCCGCCAGCTGCTCTGCCCTCGGCTGCGGGGATGGCAGTGGGCACCAGGAGCGGGGCACTGCTCAGAAACCTCACGCAGCATTTAGTTCAAAATAGACACATCTAATCCCAGGCAAGGCAATCCTGACAGACCTGGGACAGCCACAGACACCAGTGGTTCAGTAGCCTGGGCCCAAAGCTCCCGGGAGTACATCAGCAGTGGTTAACCCCCCTCGGTGCCTGTGTCACATCACTCCCACATCCTCGTCCCACTCCCTCCATGCCCAGGTGGGGGCTCCAGCAAGGATCTGTCCTAAGGGAGGCTGGCAGTCTCCCCAAGGATCCGTTCTCAGCAGCAGCCACTTGACACGGGCCCCTCCAGCGCCTGCCGGTTTGTGGTGAGAAGGAGCTGTGCTCCAGGCCTGTCTGCCGCAGGGAACCGAAGCCGCCTGGGGCCTGTAGGGAGGGCCGGAGGGAACTACCAAGCACAGCCAGACTGAGGAAAACCCAAGCCATCTCTGGTTTCTCCCCAGCCATCTGTGTCCCCTCCTGGCCAGGGGGGCCGGGCTGGAGGGGAGCAGCTTTGCTGGCTTTGTGCTGCTGGGGGTCTTCCTCCTGCCCAGGGGCTGCTCCAGCCGGCGGGGTGTGGGGCGCAGGGCGTGGGGCAGGTGTGCCACCAACACGCGTCCTCCACAGCCCGTGGTGTGAGCAAAGATGTTCCTGCACTGCAAATGATCCAGCAGCACTGCTGTCCAAGAGTCATTGCCTCAAATTTCTCACTAAGTGGGAGAGGTAGAATCTAACGTAACCCGATCAATACCTGCCAGGGAGCTTTCCGTTCGGCCAACAAAAAAGGCCGTTTCAACACCCCCCCGTCCCCCAGCCGCGGGTCCGTCTCCCAGGACCATGGTTATTGTGCTGCGGGGGTGCAGGCCGTTACTGGAACGCCACCTCGGTCTCACTCCTGCGGCAGCCCCCGGGGAAGGGGCGCGGAGGACTCCGCTCCCAGTCCCGGCTCGCCACGGACCCGCCAGGCCGCCAGGAGGCGCTCGCCCGCCGCGGGGCGGGGAGGAGGGGGCAGCGCGCGGGCAGGAGCGCGCCTCTGCCCGCCCGTTCCTGCCGCGGCCGCTCAGCCGGCAAGGCTGCGAGCGCCACCTGGCGGCACGGGCGGGCGCTGCGGGGCCGCCGCCGGCGGGGAAGCGACACAAACATGCGCCGCCCCCCCCTCAGCCCCTGAGGAGTGCGAAGTACGCGCGGGTTTGTTTTGCTGTCCACCTCGGGTAGATGAAGTCAGGAGGGGGATGAAAGTGTCGTGAGCAGCCCTGCCGAGAAGGACTTGGGGGTCCTGGTGGATGAAAAGCTGGACATGAGCCGGCAATGTGCACTTGCAGCCCAGAAGGCCAACCCTATCCTGGGCTGCATCCAAAGCAGCGTGGCCAGCGGGTCAAGGGAGGGGATTCTGCCCCTCTACTCCGCTCTGGGGAGACCCCACCTGGAGTCCTGTGTCCAGCTCTGGAGCCCTCAGCAGAGGAAGAACATGGACCTGTTGGAGCGGGGCCAGAGGAGGCCACAGAAATGATCAGAGGGATGGAGCACCTCTCCTGTGAGGACAGGCTGAGAGAGTTGGGGTTGTTCAGCCTGGAGAAGAGAAGGCTCCAGGGAGACCTTACTGCAGCCTGCCAGTACTTAAAGGGGGCTTCTAAGAAAGATGGGGACAGACTTTTTGGCAGGGCCTGTTGCCATAGGACAAGGGGTAACGGTTTTAAACTGAAAGAGGGCAGATTTAGACTAGGTATAAGGAAGAAATTTTCCACAATGAGGGTGGTGAAACCCTGGCACAGGTTGCCCAGAGAGGTGGTAGATGCCCCATCCCTGGAACTGTTCAAGGCCAGATTAGACTGGGCTCTGAGCAACCTGGTCTACTTGCTTATTGCAGGGGCAGATTGGACTAGATGACCTTTAAAGGTCCCTTCCAACCCAAAGATCCTATGGATTTATGATTTTTGGCTGCTGTTGCTTGTTATTCTTGAAGGCAGGCAGGCAGCAGGATAAATGAACTCTGAAAACAGCAGCCTGGCTGGGGGCTTTTTACGAACCATCAATCTGATTGCATCCCCCCTCTGCTTTGCTCTCACATCTGTGTTTTGTTTACATAAAAGATAAATCCCTCCTACAGTACTGGAAATCCCCCTATTGATGCTAATTCCTTAATTTGCTACTTAGATCTTTGCAATGTCTGCCACATCAATTTAGCAGGTTTTTCAAACCACAGGTATGTCTATGCAGCATTTTGCAGGCAGGTACAAGCCCCTGCTGCCCTCACCCTGAGGCAGCTAAAAAAAAGCCAGCTGCAAACTGAAATCTGGCAGCATGCTTTCTGTCCTCTGTCCTTCCCTCTTCCACCTTGTGCCCTCCAATACAGCTTGGCACAGCGGCCACTCTCTGTTGGCTGAGGAGGACCACAGAAACGTGTCTGCAACACCTGAGCTTCTCCTGCCCCTCTGGTGCTTTTGGACTGCCAAGATAAGCCAGCACTCTACTTCCCTAAAGATCAAACAGGTTGTTGAATACTAGACGTGGTTTGTTATTAGCTATATTTATTGTCATAGAACTGACTCAGAGACTGCCTGAGGGGAGTAGTTGGTGCACTAGAAGAAGAGGAATAAAAAGGAAAGGCTGATGAGATGGGAAATTCAGCCTGTACCTCAACTACACACTGTCTCAGTTTCATGGCTCTGCTACAAGTTGCATCTCCCTGCGGAACAGAGGAGCCCAGTCCTGCTCCTCCCCTCAGAGGTCAGTGGCTCCAGCTGGCAGATGAGAACTCTTTGCTGTCAAAGGACATGGAGAAATGGCACAGCTGGCCTGGCACATCACTGAACATCAGCAGTCCCATTTTCTTAACGATCTCTAAGCTGCTGCATTCAGTGAGAGATGGGGAAAGCTGAGCTTTCTTGGGAACCTGGACCCAGCTACTCAGCTGCAGTGGTGTTCACAAAGCCAAGGTCAGTTAGAGCCACATATCAGTCAAAATCTAGGCATAAGCACCAAGCACCTGAATGGTGCTATACATAAAATCAGACGGAGGTTTAAGTCCAGTGTTAGTGGATGACTGTCTCCACAACAAAAACTACAGCCATAACTGATGGCACAGTTCCTCTGGAGATTGTTGGACGTGACCAACTCCAGGCCAACAAGACAGCCATGACATATAGCTCCTAAAACAAACAATATTGCAGTTACTCTGTGTAATGTAAGCCCAGACCTAGATACCCCATATTAGTGCCAGCAGAATGACTGTTCGTCATGGGTAAGGCCCATGCTGCTCAGCTTTTTCAAACAACATTAAAATAATGGGGTTTTTTCCATGGCATGCAATGAGAAAATACAATTAAGTGCCCTGCAGAATTACACTCCTCAAAATCACCTGTTGGATTGGATGAAGTCAGTATAATGTCTTCAAAGCAAGTGTTTTTAACAGGAGTAGATTTATTTTTGCTGAGACCTTTTTGTGCTGTAAAATTGTTTGTATCAGACATAGACCAGTAGGAGCAACCATCGCTATGCTCGAGAAAGAACATTATGTCAGGTGGGCTCCACAGTTTGGGCTAGGCACATTATTTTGGCTTCCTTCTGAGAAGAAACCAAAGTACTCCAAAATAATCTGGCTATTAGTATAGGTAGCTTCTTTCCTTGTTTTTCATCAGGTTTCTCAAGCCTTAGCTGGAGAGATGATGTCACTTACCAGTACATAGTCCTTGGCCAGATGAGCACTGGTTGCTGCCAAATGTGGAAGTGGTGTTTTGATGTTTGGTTAGAAATGTTTATCCAAAGTGAGGTTTTGGTGTTTGTTTAGAAAAGTTTATCCCTTGACAATGGGACAAAACATCCAGTTCACTTTATGGATGATAGTGAACAGTGACTACCAACCCTGGTGGTTAATCCCAGTCAACTCAGAAGCTAGCATTGATTTATCATGCCCAATCATCATTCAATTCATATGGTTTTAATACTGCTGTGATATGTATATATATAAAATATGTGTTTGTTATTACTCTGTGTCAGCATATGGGATATTACACTATTCCATACTGTGGGATGTATGCCGTGTTCCATAAAACTCTCTGCTACTTAGCTTCTTGCAGAATTGCTGCTTATTTTTATTGACCTAAAGCTGTAGCATTTCTCATACATTATAGGATTTCTCTTCACATTCACAGGAGAATAATGCACAGGACAAGGGGAAGAACCACCCCCGTCTCAAGCCTTCCCATTCTCCCTGGAGGAGTGCTGAAAGTCAGAATAATTTCCCAGTTCAAGTAGTTATATATATATGCACACATATGGATATATACAGAACAGCTAACAGGTGTATTGCTTTTCCTTCAAAGACAAATGGAAAAAGGTGTCAGTCATCTCCTGCAAGTGCTTTGGTAGCAGTCCACTTTGCACACACATGGGAACATGTTAGGGTTCCCCGTGATGACATACTGAGGAGGTGAACACAAGCAGGAGCACTGCTGGACAAAAGACACTTGGCTCACTTATGAGTTTGTAAAATAGAGCTGAACCCAGGCAGGGCTGATATCCATCCCTCAGCCTGGCTCTGAACTCATTAGAGGTTTAGAGTCTGATCCTGCAGTGTTGTGAGAGCTGAAATGACAGGGATGGGAGTGCCTGGCATATTACAGATTCTGGTCCTCAGGGAAGTAACTTACCAATTAAGAGAAGAAGGAATCGCTGTCTAATGGTACTATGGGGATTGGTGGTTGCTCGTGGTGAGCTCTTGGCTGAGCTACCCACAGGTAGAGAAGAGGGCATGCTCCTGCTGCAGTGACCCTTCTAAATGCAGGGAGCCAGAGGGAAAAGGCTTAAGGAAGTCTAAAGGTTGGGCTGGATTTCAGCCACCGTTTTGGCAAAGTCAAGTCTAGAAACTCAGCTTAGGAGCACAAGGTGACGGAGCTGTTTGTTCTAGAAAAGGTGAGACTCAAAATGACTGTTTTAAATTTTATTTTTAAAATATGTGGTCCACTGAGAGAGAGGGGAAAAACTAATTTATTGCAGGTTTATTTGCGGGTTATATACTCAGGACAGCTTTCTAATGCTAAATTTGATTAAATACTGAAACAAGTTAAACAGGAAGGCACTAGAACCTCTTTCAGTGGAGATTTTAAAAAGATGATCTGAAGTCGCTTTACAGCCTAGGGAATGGAGTATACAAGATTTTCAGACCTCTTTCAAGCTCTGCCTTTCCGGGTTTCTGTGATTAATTTTAATGTGCCCAGGAGAGTCAGCTAAGCCATCCGCAGCTAGAGCACAGCAATGTGGACACTCTCTGTGGAGCAGGAAGGTACAACTGAAACAATGAACTCTTGACCAGTTTGGGGGTTTTTTTAGTTTTTACATAGTTCAGAGGCTTAGTTGGAATAGTGAGACAGGGCAGGAAAGCATAGGCAGGAAAGACTTGACGACAAGGATTACACTCCAGGCAGACATGAAGGAAAAGGTGCTGTCACTTAAATGGCAGAGCCCCCCGGTTTCCCCTCCGCTCCACTGCGTGACTTCAGGAGCTCTGCTCCTGGGTCCCTGCGCCTTTCAGGGCAGGGGCCTCCTCTCGGGTCGTTCAGCAGCTTGTATAAACAGCAGTATGACGTCACTGGGCTCCGAAGATGTTACTCCGATTCAGATATTAATAACCGGTACTAAGAGACCCGGCTTGCGCCCTGCGGCAGCCCACGGGCGGGCTGCGGGCCACAGGATGGCAGCCGTGCGCCTCGCACCGAGCCGCCCTGCAAACACCATCTCTCCACCTCCCTCTCGCCCTGCTAGATAAGCAGCTCGTAAAAAGAGCCCCTTGAGGGAAACCACAGACTTTGAAAGCTGCCTCCCCTGTGTAGCTGTAGCCAAGTACCGAAATCTCACGTCATAAAAATTCTCAACACTTCTAGCGTAGGCCTGGAGCTACCAGCAGTTTGCTTCACCATGTCATCCTAATGCTTGGGTTTGACAATATTTCCAGTGCTGAAGCTATACAGCAGCCTGAGGCAAAAAAACACTGTGCTGAGCTCAAAGACTGGGGTGAATAGTTCAATACCAAACAAACCAAACTGGGGACATGAGTCAATATGCTAAAGGACAGGGCGTCACTCAGAGGGACCTCAACAGGCTGTAAGAAAGGCTCAAGAAATCCTCAAGAAATTCAACAAGGACAACTACCAAATCCTGCACCTGGGAAGGAATAGCCCCTTGCGATGGTAAGGGTTGGGGACTGACTGGTTGGGGAGAGCTCTGCAGAAAAGGTCCTGGGGGTCTGGGCTGACAGCAGGCTGAGCATGAGCTGTTTGAACAGGAGCACAGCCAGCAAGATCAAGTGAAGGGATTTTCCCCATTTCCTCAGCACCTGTTAGACTGCATTTGGAGTAATGCTTAATCCCCTTAATAAAGGGATTCGCTGTACAAAAAAAACATCAATAAACTGGAGCAAGGTCAGGAGAGGGCCACCAGGATGGTCAAGGCTGGTGCACTTGTCCTATGAGGAGAGGCAAAGGGAATGGGGCTTCTTCAGACTTGAGAAAATAAGGCTGTGCGGGACCTAATAGCCACCTTCCCGTATCTATTGTGAAGTCGTCAAAAAGATAGAGCAAGTCTTGTTACTGAGGTGCACGATGGGAGAACAAGAGACCATGGGAAATACAGGAGGGTCCAACTTGATAGCAAGGAAAAAAATTCTCAGACACTGGAGCAGGCTCCCCAGAGGGGCTGTGCAGGCTCCATCTTTGGAAGTTTTCAAGGCCTAACTGGAGAGAGAGCCCTGAGGAGCCTGGTTTGATGCCAGAGCCTGCCCTGCTCTGGGCAAGAGATTGGACCAGAGAGCTCCTGAGGGCCCTTCCAGCTGCGTGACTCTGGGATTCTGTGAAACTGCCTACCTATAGTACCCTCCTGGGTGGTAATGGCTGAAGAGCTGGGCATGCAAAAGCTGTCTCTGTACCTCATCATCTGCATAGCTGTGTGTGAAGAAGACGAGCAAGCTTTTTCAAAATGTCAAAAATCATGTGTGCAGACACAAGCATGTGAAAGAGTCCTGAGCAGAACTTCCCATTGCTCCCACCTATAATGTGAAGTTGCAACACCAGCCTCTATAAAAGTGATGTCTAATGAACTTATTGTCCACAAGTTCCAAGCAGCAAGATGAAATCACTTGTAAGACTGCGGGACTCATCCTGTTTGTCTTGAACATCAAACTGTTGGGCATTGCAATACAAAACTTCTTCAGAAATCACTAGAGCAGAAAAAAACCCCCTGTATTTCACAGTTAGCATGGATGGCATGCACATTTTGTAGTGTATACGAAAGCAACAAACAATAAGCATGAGGAAAATCTAATAACCTTTAATAAACCATGTTTTTACAATTGATGGCATCTTATACTTTCACAGTGAGGCACATCAACAAAAGAACCTTTCTTTCCTTGTACCACAACACAGCAGTAGCAACACAATCAAGCAATGTGGCAGATCAAGGTGGAAGAGCAAGAAGGTGTCAGTAACTCGATTTCAAACTCTCTCTCCATTTGCCCCAGGGACAGCTCAGCCCTGCACAAAGGAAGGATGAGCTAGCTTTAACAACCTATCATTTTCTTCTGTATTACTTGTGCCAGATGATAATATTTTGCAAGAAATTATTACAGTCTGGTTAAAGGAAGTCTTGTGGTGAATGACAAGGCCAAATGATGCTCTGTTGAGGATATTCATGCAGAGATGCTCTAAACCTGTTGGTAACAGGTCCTTGGAGTGGAGGTGCATACAGGTGTCAAACCCAGGTTCACTCAGTTTCCACAGCTGGGCTATTGAGCTGGCTGCCAGTCGGACCCTTTCTTAAATTACTTGACAACACCCAGTAGACCCAAAAGATGACTGAAATTACCAGAAGTAAAGGCACTTTGTGAACATAAAGCTAAAAACAGTTTGGAGCAAAGAGGGCATGAAGGTATTCCCCTACTAGATGCACAGGGAAGGGCAAAATGGGTTTAAAGTGGAGGTTATCCTGAAATGCAACAGACTTTCTGGTAAGTGTATAGAGAGTCAAATTCTCCACTACCTAATGTGTGATGTAAGTAAGGCAAAGTGTCTCTTACTGTGTAACAGTAACAACAGAGAAGCACTCTAATGAACAGATCCCATGTGCTCCTCCTATTTGCCAGATGCACAGCCCATGCATTTATTACAAAACAGGGTCCCCCAGAGCACCTCTACTTCAGGACCTGAATCTGGGGGAAGATTCAGGTGTCTGAAAGGACTTCTGATGGGCAGAGCGTGAAATACTGCTCTTTCAGTTCTGAGTAAGGGTGAAGTCTCTCACGCACCAGCTCTTCCAGGAAAAAAAAAAAAGCACAGTCACAAATCCCAAATTCACAAATCAGACAACTTGCCTGAAATACCTATAGTATAATTGGTTGGATTTTTTCCTTTACATTTGCATATGCGATATGTCTCATAAATGAGTAGGTAGGGCTTGAATCACAGCAGCATTTTAGTGTCTAACTTCCATTGGTGTCAGTGACGGTAAAATGCCCAAATACTTCTCTGAATTGGGCCTTAATGACACTCTAACTCCTGACTTTGTTACTGAGGTAACAGCATCAGCAGTTCCCAAAGGGGTCCTGGGCATGGAAAAGCCAGGTGTTGTTTTTGAAAAAGCAGCAAATATATTTTCATTTCAATCACAGCAATTCTTACTCTTCATTCCCCGCAGGTGCTCTGCCAGAGAGCCTTTGACCTGCAGCATGTTGCCTCATGGTTTTTTTGGGGGGATGCTCCTACTTCATTTCCTTGGGAAGCTGCTTATGACTGGCCTGTCCTTACAAATAATCCTGCTGGTTATTCAGGCTAGTTAGTACCAGGCTAGCTGTAGAGATTCCAGCTTTCCGTAGGTACTCATCTGCGATAACGGTGTTGTAAAACATGCCACAAAGATGTTGTTTTCCATGCTGGATCATGGAGGAACATCCACAACCTTTAAGCTGTCGCTGAGAGCCACGTTGCGCCTCTGCTAAGCTGCATCTGAAAATTTCCAGTTACTCCTTCCAGCTGGACGAGCAGGCTTTCAAACCAGGCCTGGGGTCTTTCTGCTTTAAACCTCCACACAAAGGCCCCAGAAAGCGGGCAGAGCGGAATACGTCCCGTGGGGACAGCCGCGGGGCTCCCCATAGAACCACGGAGTAGCGTGGAGGGCCAGCGCAGCGCCGGGAGGAGAGCGGAGCACGCCGGAGGTCCCGTCTCCCTCCCTGCGCGCCCGGGCTGGCCATCCCGCTGCGGGCACGGGCCGCCAGCTCCCCCGGCTCGGCTACACCCCAGCTGCCCTCCTAGAGCAAGCAGGGAGGCCATCGGCCACCTCGGGGCGTTTCCAGGCGCGCCCTTCGTGCACGACGGCACGCCCGACGGCGTGGCAGCAGGGGCGGTAACGACAGGTGGGGATCCCGCCCGCCGTGGCGTTAATGGCGGGGGTAGACCTTGGACCGCTCTCCCGGTTGTCAGGGGAACGGCGTGGGTTGCTGTCCTGCGAAAACGTAGAAGAGCAGCAAGGCGTGGGAGAGCAGGCACTGCCGCCTGCCCCGCGGGCTGACCCCGCTCCCCGCCGCAGCCCAGCATCCCGGCCTCGGCAAGCTCGGCCAAGCGGGAAGCCGGGCGGTGACGAACCCATCCGCCGGCACCCCGAGAAAGAGTAAGTCACTGTCTTTGTTTCGGCTCTGAAAGTGGGGGGGTAAATTACAGAGGAACGTTTAATAGCTTGTATTTTTATGAATGAGGCCGTTTCCTTCCAGCACAATTATTTCCTTGCCAGTGACTCTGTTCCTGGCAGGTATTTTTTTTCAGTTTTGTTGTTTTGTAATCACAGTGAAATAACAGATTCTGCAAAGTTTGTCTTTCATATGTTGCAATTGTTTATATGCTGTATCTGTGTGCCTTAGGTAATAATTAATAGCTCTATGAATAATAACCACAAAGAACGGTGGAATGATTTTGCTCCATTTTGCAAATACTTCTTCAGGCAAATCCTTAAAGGTGGCAGAAGTGTCAGTGGGAATTATTCCATCTGACAGGAGCCGAGTCATTTTATTCAGTTAAAACTACCTTGAAAAGAGCACTGGAAGAGGAGGATTGGGGAAAGGGCAGCTAGGACCTGTGTTTTATTCTGCCATTTGATTTATAAATCAAGCCAGTGATACAGTAAGGACAACACAAAGTAAATACACCATCTCTATATAGTTTTGGAGTTCGACGGCAATGACAACATCCACTACCCAAGTGAGTGAACGGGAGCTGAGATACCCAGCACCAGGAGGCCCTACTCCAGGGTTTCAGCCTCCGTCTGCTTAGTGACCATTAACATTTCATAACAGCTGTCTATCATGCAGCTTTCTCCTCTCACATCTTTTTTTCTTAATTTACGATTTGAGGAATAGAAAATGAAGTGTTAAAGTTTTCTTTTTATTCCATTTTCATTCATGAAGTAAGCATTATGTTTTGGGCTTGGCAAATCCTTAATTTAGTGTAATGCTTAACTTGAACTTTTGTCCAGATCAGGTTAGAAAGGGCATTGGGAAATCATAACAACCAAAAGTTGCAGTCAAGCTTTCTTTCCTCAAGTTCACTCAGCGTAAGTGCCCTTGTTCCAGGGAGTAGTTGGTTTGACGTAAAAAAATTAGAATTTTAAAAAGTGGTTTTAAAATTAATTTTAGTACCTTTGTGTTCAAGTGGTCAGCTCGAGCCACCAAGGATAACTCTGGTTTTCAGGCAGTGCTGACCACCCGTCCTTGGGACACCTGATTTCTGAGGACAGATGAATAAACAGGGATTTGATTGTGCATAACTTACAGTTACAAAAGTACCTGTTGTATGAAAATGTGATGCACTTCTGCTTTCGTGAGCATACAAATTCATGCTTCATGCACACTTTTTTAATACTCAGACTTTAAGTCACAGGGAACACAACCCCCCCTAACATCATATCTTACATATACTCAGTGCATTCAGAGTCAGCACCAGTACTGAAGGCTTCTTTTTTACAAAAATAAATAAAATTAGCCTATCAGAAGGCAAAAGGCTAAGGTTGTTCGAGAAGCGAATGAGGAAGTTATTGAAAAGTACTAACCTATAATTTAGACTAGAAGTAAGATCTTCTCACAGTGTAACACACAACTGTGTACTCTGGGGTTTCTCTTTAACAGAAAGCCAGGGCATGATTTTGTATTCCTGACAGCTTTTTTGGTACAGGGCTCTCTCATAAGCATCACCACAAGAGTTCAAGCCGCTAGCGCTTCCATTATTTGAAAGCTGCAGAAGGCACTGCAGAGAAACGTCAGTCAACAGACTGGAATAGCTGCCTGGTTAGATAGTAACAGGAAGAAACTTATTTTTCTGTAACGCCTTCCTTCTGAGACTCTTAAAGCACTTCATAACCACTGAATAGAAAACTGGGACTTGTAGGCATAGGTTGTACTAGCAGGCGGGATGGAAACACACTGCCATAATGGCACCGCTAGAAATAAAATTCTGATTTTCCATTTCATTAGATCAGATTTATACCACTGATTTCAATCCAGTTACACAGGTGTAATGACAAATCCTGCCTATGCTGCTCGAGTGGGAAAGGTATATTTGGTTTGCTGCTGCTTCGTAAAGATGTGCAGAACAGTGCTCTCCTCCTGAGTTGGTAAAGCTTTATACCACCTTCTTCTCACTCTTCGTTTATGTAGATGCTTATCCCGATGCCATTCAAAGGTGAATACCCAGATCTCTGTGTGTCAGCCTTCCCGGACAGCATGTACTGTGCTCATCTCCAAGCTGGAATAGCTCCAGGTCTGCTCTGGCAAAGCAAATCCTGCCACTCATCTTGGTCCCCTGCTCTTTACTAGGAAAAGCGCGGACTCCATGTGTGAAGCAGGGCATGGAAATGAAGGCCTTACACATGCATCCTTTCTACTCTCTCAGGGTTGGGAATAATCAGGCTGTGACCTGCCAAGGGTGACCTTCCTCTGGGGGGGAAAAGGGAGGTATCACCACTCCCGATTCTTTGGGAGGACAAGATTTCCTCTTTTCCCTTGAGTTCTCTCCTATTAATCTGCCTCCCTGCAGTTACATGTTGCCTCCGGTACGGACAGAAGCTTTGCATGGGATGGTCAGGCTTGATGATTTTGCAGAGGTGTTTTTAGATTAATTGTCTATCCGGGAGTCTGTGTACACCCAAATACCAAAATACCCATACAGGAACATTTTCAAGGGTCTCTGTGTTGTTCAAGTTCAATGCAACAGAACTACCTATTTTATCTTGCATTTTTATCACTGCTGGGAAGGAATTTGCTCTGTTACACTTGACAGCACCACTGCTACAGCACTGGCTGCTCAGCCTAATGACAGCAGCCCAGGCTTTTGCTGCATAAGCAAATGCAAATAAAATTTTCAAGTTGTTGACAACAAGCACAGATGACACCGCAGCCTGGAAGTCTGTAGAATGTGCAGCTTTTATCACAAAGTTATTTTGCTCCATTTATCTGTGGAGTAACTAAATAAATATGGTAATTGTTTCAACAAGGAGATGGAAAACAAAATACCTCTCTCTGCCACCAGCTCACTCGCGGAACTCCTAAAACTCCCACAGAGTAAAAAGGTCAAATCCAGCGTTTTGTTTCCCTCAAGGCCTGAGCCTCCCCAAGGCTTTCTGGTCAGGTAATGTAGCTGCTCTGCAGTGAAGACTCAGGCTAGACTTATTAAGGGACTGACTCTTTGCATTTTACATAACCTTTACATTTTCCTGTGATCTTGTATTTTAACATCTGCTTAGTTCAGTAGATGTTAGAAGCTAACGCCACCCTTTCTCATGTGCATACCTGTCTGCAAACCAGAGATGTTATTTTTTTAGTTACAATTTAACAATAAAGGTTTTTTTCTTCCCAGGAGATCAGATAGGTTTTGAAGCAAATTGTTAGCATTACCCTTGAGGAAAAAAAAACTAAACAGAAGAGTTCAGTTTACTCTTCAAAAAAAAAAAAAGCCAAAGAAATTGCCCTTCAAAAACCTCCAGTTAGTCACGACGCAAACACAAGCACAGCCACGCAACGGCAGCCCCGTGCAGTCTTTAAAAACCCCTTTTTCAACCAACATTTTACAGGTTAGATCAGTATTAAACGTCACCGAAAGAGTACACAGATGAAGGCGAGGCTGGGGCGTGCTTTGCTCCTTAGAGTAACAGGAGCTCGTCTGCGGTCCTCTTCCCCCGCCTCCCTTTTGGGGTCCCCGCACGGCAGGCGAGTAATGCATGGGCCCCGTGAGATCTGCCCAGTTAAGCTGCTGTACCTACCTACTTGCTGCCACCTTCACTCCGAAATGCAATGTATTTTTTCATACATCCCTCCCATACCTGCATGCAGACAGGAAAAGAAAGAGGCAGTCTTCGTCGTTCTTCTAAACGTTTTTGGTGTTGTCCAGCCTTTCATGCTATTTTGATCTAAATTGGGTGGTTTTGGTATTCATCTTGTGTACGTTACTCAAGCTGCACAAGATTATATGGATTTAAGCTCCTCTTTGCTTAATACAGCACTTTCACATAGGCACATGTTAACACGAGTGATCAATGAGGGGGTTTAATTAGTTTTTTTTCTGAATAGAGAATGGAAGAAAGCACCCTGTGAAGAAATTAATTGTATAGGCTTGAGACTTCCACTGAATAGGATTAACTTTCCTTGAGACAGTAGCATTCTCACACAACAGTCAAAGGCTTTTTATTGCTTTTTTGCAGTTTTCTTAATAAACAGATCTGCAATTAGCAAAAAAAAAAAAATCAGTGGAATGATCAAAGCAAATTCATAAATCTGAAATGACATTATTACTAAATAAGCATTGAAAATCTCTAGCTATCAAAATCTGCAAAGAAAAAGGAGCGGGGATGGAATCTTGTGCTAGAAAACTTTTGGGATAACGTAATAAAACAGGGGTTTCAGTGCCGGAAAGAGGATACTCATCTCAAAACATGCATGGCTGAAGCATTCAAACGAATAATTTTCTGCTGATATCTGTCTAGTCTGATTTTCACTTGAAAGGCCCCTCACTCAGGACAAATATGAACGAATGATTTGCTAGATTTAGATCACTCAGAATTGTTTTTTCAGAAGCAGGCTATTGCTACCAGATTTTTGTTTACTGCTAAGCAGAGAGTGCAGCTTCTCTTCTCCCCTCCCTATCGCAGAGATCCCAGCTCCAAAGCGGTGGCTGCCTTACCCCTCCCCAGGCCAGCACTGCAGGCTGGTGGGACTCTGAGGCAGCTGCTGGGATCTAGTTTTTCTCCAGTTTTTGCATGGAAGGAACAACTCATTACTGAACAACTAATATTGGATTGGATAGAAACCACACAATCAGGAGCCAAAGCAGATGGGGTGGCTCTTCTAGAGAAATGTTGTTCCTTTTCTTTTACTTTCTGTCAAGACATACCTGTAAAGTTAGAAAAACACCTGCCCCAGGACCTCAGTTTTGTACTCTATTAAAGAGCTTCCTGTTCTGTTGAGGAAGGCTTCCTACTCCTTCCTTCCTTCTCCTTCATTCCTCCACCCCGTCTCTGGGTTGCACTTGCCTCTCCTCCACCCAGCCCCTTATCATCGCCTTTCCCCCTTCTTCTCTCCACAGCCGCCTCCTTCGCCCACCGCTCCCACCTTGTTGCCTGTGGTTTCCTCCTCATCCACCTGCGTTTGCTGCGTATGTGCTCTGGGGTTTAGGTACTGTGTCCAGGTACTCGACATGCTTTACTATAGACTCATTTAGTCGTTACAGACTTGCTCTTGATGCTTAGAGCTGACCTTTCTTCCCAGTTCTCCAAGTATTCAGTTAAACAAAAGGTCCTCCAGTTTGGGGTGATGCAAGAGTTTCCCCTCAATGTCAAGGAAGACTTTTCTAAAGGAGTCTACAGGGAAAACTGGATGGTAGTTTGACTGATCTTCTGACGGAAGTTTGGACTTCAGGAAGCTTAAATGTCAGATGAAATTCAAGATGATACCAACCACCAAAGTCTTCTTGATGATTAACATCTTCAGGCCAATTAAGAATCTCTTGAACATATGCCACTTCCACCTCCCCGTTTCCCAGAAAGCCCCTGCAGTGGCAGAGTTTCTATCAGTACTCTTTTTGTAATCACTGAATCTTTGCCTTCTGATACCTGAACTGAGGTATCTCTTCAATCCACAGAAACCAAAATCCACACTTCAAAACCTTTCTGAGGTGTTTTAATGCTGTAATTGGCAGGTAAACAGTTTCCCCAGTTGGGGAAACACTCTCAATTGTTTGGAGGAGAACTGGATCAACTACCAGCCATTCCCATGGGGTAGTGGTACTCTGCCACTGCTCAGTGATGTTGGTGACTGCTTACCCAGGCATAAGAAAAAGCAGACATAAGAAAAGACCTCTGGGGCAATACAGTCTAATTACTATTCAAGGCATGGAGTCATTCTCATACGCTGATTTAATTTTTCATGTCATTCTCAAAGGCTAAATGCTTACCACATTGTGACCCTGGACAGCAAGGTGGTGTGGGGGGTATGACTCAGCAGCTATTTATCTACTAGTTTTACTCACCTCTTGTTTTTTCCACTTCTAATTGTATTTCCAAAACTGGACTACGTAAAGATGGAAAGGGAAGAAAAGTAGGCTTCAGCTCCAGTTTACTTACGCAGGGGGTAGATTTGTTGAAGGTTGCAGCTGTAACAAAAACTGACCAGTAACTGATAAAAGAAAACGTTGCAATCACAGTGCATAATTTCAAAACACTGTGTAATTGTTAGCTGACTGTATGAGGCCAACTTAGAAAAAGCATCAGCGCAGTTGGGTGAAGGGCATGTTATTATATACCACCTATGCCTCATTTGAAACATGGTTGTTTGGAATGTTGTTAGAAATAATACCACCATGAAGAAACCATGTTGTTAGAATAAACCACCATCTCTTTGGACAAATTATTCCTTTGCTGCATTGGACAAAGAGATGAACCCAAGGTGGAATTACTTCTGCTGGAGGTCATCTTGCAGCCTGGTAGAGGTCTCGATTCTTTTACTTGAAAGTTTAAACCAGACCTTCAGCAATAGCACAAGACTCCTATAGCACACACCACGTTTAGGCTACAGAGCCATTCTGTGTTTTAATCAAAATGTATTTATCAATCAGCTCACTGCAACTGGTTAATGAACAAGTTCAGTCACTTCTGGTATGAAAATGTATTAGCATTTATATTACTCCAGCCACTTTCAAGGACCGATGAACACTGGATATAAGGTTGGACAAGAATGACTGTCGCAAACAGCTGAACTGAACAATTATATGGAAATAAAATGCAGACCAGCTCCTTCTTAGCTTGAGCTTCTGTAAACAAAGGAGTTGTTCTTTGCACCAGAACAGATACATAGAAGCAGGTAGGTTTTGGTTACCTATCTGTGAGGTAACAGCATTCAGATAATTTGCCAAGTCCAGATTTGAAATAACATTCTCGTTCCTTGAGTTCAGCAATCTTCTAGTATAAACTGGAAAGCTGAAAAATGCTTATATGATTTTTACAGGACTGCTATACCTGCTATGCTATGTTATGCAAGGATATGTCAAACGGCTTATTGAAACAAGTTGTAAAATCCATTCTGTCAGGCAGATGAGTCTTTAAATAGGTGTAGATTTTAAAAGTTTTAAGTAGAAACAACACCCATAGATGTTTTCTTCATAACTGTATGATAAGCCTCCTTTTGCCAAAGTTGGTAGCATAGAAGAGTAAGACATAGACTGAGTCTGTTGGGTTGTTTTGTCACTGAAATATTATCTCCTAGCCATAATCAAGGAAGAAGGCTGCAGAACTATTTGAACACGTGCATATTAAATGCATATGATGAGACTGTTGCTTAGTCTCTGAATATGTACCAATTATATTGGAAGTCTAGCTAAGCTTGATTTGGAAGTTAGGGAAGAGAAGGCAGCATACACAGCAATTTTCCCTAGAAAATTTTATGGAAAATCTTGTCATTTAGCACAATCTTCTAATATATTCTTCTGGTTTTTATAGGTTATATCTAAAAATATTTTAGTGAGCTCAATGGATAATTTAGCTCTGTTGGTAATGGGTAATGCTCGGGGAGAGAACATGGTGGAAAGATGTATCCCGCAGCCAAAATTCTCCGGTTTTCTGAAGATATTCCTTCATTCTTTGTAAATTTGGAGATGATGGAGAACACAGACCCACAACAGGGAAGAGAATCACCCCGTATTTTCTTTCAGCTCAATGACAATATTAAAACAAAGGGGTTTTGTGTATCTCCAACAGCCCTACTGAAGGCATCTTTGCACTATAAGCAATCCAAACTACAAGGAATCTCTGCAAAGGAGGAAGATTTTGAAAATAACTCTGTTTGTTAGCTTTTGCAGCTTCTAAGGCACTTCCTGAGAGACAAAGGGTTTACTCTTTGTGTAGCTCACCATGATATCAATACACCAAATTAAAAAAAACCAACATTAACAGCTCTGTGTTTCAGTCCTTTCAATGACTAAACTCAGATCACCTCAACCATTTTGCTTCATAATAACAAGACGTCATCCTGCAGGTGCATAGATTGAGGCCCTGGCCCTGTTTTTCAGACCCATGCTCTTCTTTGATCCTCTTTCCCACATCTTCTACCCTGCCAATGTCCTGTCCCTCAGCTGCCAGGTCTGCGACTTTTGCTTCACATTATTCTTTATCTTCCTTACTGAAACCCAGACTCTTCTGAGCCACTCCCAGAGAAGACATGCTAAAGACCTCCCCCCAGATTTTTAGTGAAAAGAACCTCTTGCTAAATTGTGACCCACTCCCTCCTAACAGTGCCTTGACAGCAGTAATAATTCAAAAAGATACAACTCAGAATCATCAAGCTAGTGCAGTTAAGTTTTATCTATGCTTTAACTTGCTTCTTCCTTGCAAGGCAGCTCCCCCCCCGCCCCTAAAAATTAAAGCCAACCCTCTTCCAAGCCTTAACCAGTGCAGACAGCAAAGCAATTTGATTAAGAGCCATATAATGCACATTTTTCTGTAGATAATTGGTAGCTTAAGTAAAGGTGCATTGCAAGTGACTTTGACACTTCACAGACAGACAACCTGCAACATATATTTCCCTGCTTGCATATCACTCACCAAAGCCACACAGAAACTAAATACCAAGAACTGAATGGACAGGAACATTCCTGCGTTGCAGGGAGCAGGAGAGGATAGCAAGTATTTCTGGAGATAACATTTCCTGGAATGCCAAGATTTAGAATTTTGTTTGGCTTTTGATGGAAGGAGCCCAAATGCTATCAGCTAAGGTAAACTTGAAAGAGAATTTTCTTCGGTTGGCTGAAAGACAGTAGAGAACTAAAAGTTCTCCACTCTTCAGGTATGAAAAAAAAATGAAAAGGAATCAAGATTAAAACTAATGAGGATGCATCAAAGTATTTCATTCTAATGTTTTATGACTATTAATTCCTCACGTTACATGGAAAAAGCAGTACCACCCCTTTTTGACGCAGGTGGGAGTTTGAAATGCAGAAGTGCTGTGTCTTCAATTAAAAACTCTTTTACTTTGTTCAAACTCACATTGTTAACATTGTCTAGGAATTATTCTTGCAAATATTACCTCCAAAACAGATAAATCCAAATAATTTAATTAAGTTGTGAAACAGTGGTGATATTACAGATTTCTGATTTATCACAACTGTTAGTCACAGTTAAGGGCTGAGAAAATAAGCACAGTGTGGAGGTTTAGTAATAGGATTTTCATTGTGATGCATGATTAGATGCTTAGATACTGGAGGCCAAATTAATCTAGCAGTAATGATACCAGAACAGCAACAGCTTAGATGAGTCTGACCTTTGAAGTTAAACATTAGCTAACAGTTGGACTGGTATTTCTGGTATGTCCCACAACATGGATTAAATATTTAAGCATTAAAATGTCTGTATCCTTCATTTAAGAAGACAACATACTAAATTCAGGGAGTACATACAGAATTAAATCATGTTTGAGTCAGTTTGCGTACATTTACACTATCTAGGTCTTATATAAGACTGGCCATAATCTGTCAGACCAAAGATCCGTCTAGTCAAGTAGCCATCTCCATGTGCAGCTGTAAGAAGGTGCGTAGGAGAAATTTCAAATAGGACAAGATCATGTAATACTTACTGCTATAACTTTCTTTGCCTCCAACTATTTTCAGCACAGGCCCTTCTGTAGCCAGGTGCAGTGCCTGTGTACATGATAACCACAGTGGACTTCTCCTCACTGAACTTATCCTGTCCTACCTTCAATTTGTAAAAACTTTTCGCACCCCAACATCCTTTGCTAAGGATCAGCAAGTCAGCTATGACCCTACTGGTTTTATTTGAGGTGTCTTGCTCTTGTTCTCAGAAGAAGCAGTGAAAAACTGATCTCTACCCACCACCTCCATTTTATTTCTGCTGCTACAGGTCACCACCATATCCTGCCTCAGCCACCTCTTTTCCCACCTAGAGTCCCACCTTACCTAGTCCCACCTTACTTAAAGAGAAGCCCTTCCATATCTCATCACTCTTGTTGCTCTTCTCTGAACTCTGGTCCGGTGGTATCTTTTCTGAAATGGTGGGATCTGAACTGCACACGACAGGCAAGTGTCAGCAAACAAGTGCTTTATGCAATAGCTCAACAGCACTTTCTCTTTTTTCCTATTACCTTGTAACAATTTAACTACTTTTCAACTGCTGTTAAGCAAATGAGCTGGTGTTTTCATGCAACTGTCTATCACAAGCTAAAGATCTCATTCCTGGAAAGAATCTGGTGGTAATGTCTGGCCCAGAGTCCACCATTTCATATGTGCACATTTTTTTCCCATGTGCATGTAACTTTCCCTTTTCTTCCTTTTCCCATGGATGGCAAAGTGCTGGTCATTTACAAACCATCAGAGTTTCTACAGATTCACTGATAGGAGACTGAACTTCAAAGAAAAAAGGTGGAGTAGAGGACTATATCCTCTATAAGTGAGAAGTGTAGAAAGTAGGACACAAACTATTCTGTCAAGATGCAGTTTTGTGGGGTTTTTGAAATTTAATGTTAGTCAAAGAAAACTCTCACTTCAATTTTCAGCAGGAATTGAGTTTAAAACATTTAGATCTAAATCACATACCTGGTAAACTACCGGGCATACGATAGTGCTAATGACTAAGGGAACTTTAGTGTGCTCCTAAGCACACATTCCTTTAATTGTCTGTTAAATGACCATGAAGTTTACAGGAGAAGATGTATGTCTAATGATGGAAGATTGAATAACAGACAAATAAACAAAATTGAATAACAGACAAACAAAACCAATTTGTGTTTCTATTGTAAATACTATTATTTTCCTGTTTATCTGGTATTTCTCCAAAACTGTAGGTGTATTGCCATGTTTTCTGAGGTGCTGGAGACATGCATTTTGGACATGGATCAATCTTTTCACATGCTAAGGACCAAATTCTTCCCACTGCATGCCCTACTGCTGCCTTCTTTGGTGAAAATTTGCCTCTAATGTCTTTTGGTGCTTCAAAATTATTACAGTCAAATCAGATAAACTTTCCAACATCTTATAATTTGTATTGAGAAATTACATTCTGCATTGTTACTTGTACCATCATCTAATAATAGGCCAGGAGAACACAGATCCTCCTGGTAAGATCCAACCCTGCTCTGAAAAACCAGAGGGCTGGTAGCTGAGAATCCAAGTCTCCACCAGACATGCTCCCAACCATTTGAGGTGGAGCATGGCTGGGTTTGAAACTTGCTCCATTGCCATAAGCACGCATGGAGATGCTACTTTGCTCTGCCAGGGTAAATGAAGAGGGGCAGAGCAACCAACAAAGCCAGGATCTATCCTATGCTAGTCACTGTGCAGAGACACAGTGGTCCTTGGTCCCCAAAACTTACAGGCTAAGGCTGGAGCAGACATATGGATCAAAAGCAGGGTTTTTTTGCATACCACATAGCTCAGAACGGTATGTGCTGCATCCAGCAGTGCTTCTGCCCTTAACCACCCTTTCTTTCTTTCCCTTTGCCCAGTATATCCCACACTCAGTTTAAAGGGAAGGTTATCACAACCCTTACTTAGCAATTCAGGTGTAAAACAAAACACTTGTCTTTAGTGTTTCTCATACTGCCTCATTCGGTGAAGAACAGGGTCATTTGTCACCCCTATCTGCTGCGAGGTGAACAAAGAGAAAGCAGAAAGGAGAAATGAGCAGCAGGAGTCCTGCCCTTACCTTCACACTGGGCAGGCTGAGGAGCTGCCTGGATAGAGAAGAGGGTGTCCAAGCTGTCCCATAAGCAGAGGAAACCATTGAGAGCAAAAGAGGAGTGAAAGAAGAATCCCAAACATGAGTCACAATTCATTTTTCTGAATCGGTGTAGCTGTGCTTCCCCTCTAATGCAGGGCAACCTGCAAGACTGCAATATGGTTCTGAATAGATGAGACAGATAATGAGTGGGAAAAGCAAAGTAATATTAACTGTTGAGTGGTCTTTAGTATAATAAATAATTTTTTTTTCCTCAGTAGGTAAAACCAAGTGATATAATTCACTGAATAAACGGAGGACACACTTGGCAGCTTGGCACCAATACTAATGAAGCCAATAGCCTTCTCTGCTTTCTCCTTTTGGCTGGCTCTCATTTTGGCTGGCTTCCTTGGCATACACATCACTGGCAGTTTTGTGAGAAGTCAGAAGAACCATACGCTAATTTTCACCAAGGAAAACACAATTCGCAACTGCAGCTGCTCAGCGGATATCCGTGATTGTGATTACTGCCTGGCAAACTTAATGTGCAATTGCAAAACAGTGCTGCCTTCTACCATGGAAAGAACTACCTACAATAGCCACCTGACCATTTGGTTCACAGACACCTCTGTGCTGGAGATGCTCCTCAATTTCACAAGGGTGTGGGATTTGAAGCTGTCCTTCTGTGGCACCACTCCTCTCCCAACAGAATACTTGGCCATTTGGGGGCTTCGAAAGCTCCGGGTAAACAAGGTCAAGGGACGATTTCCAGAGCAGAGTGTAACCATCTACAGCAGCAGCAACAAGGAAAAAGAAGACTTGCTTGCAGGGCACAACAAAGACAGGCAAATGCTTGTATACATTTCTTTTCTAGATACCTCACTTTTCAATGGATATTCTTTGCTGAAGTCGTACAGTGTCGAAAATATTTCTAGTATCACAGAGCACTTTCCCAGCCTGCTGTACTCTGATGTTTTCTCAACCTCAGATAACAAGAGCTATGTTGTAACATTCATTTACTGAGTTATTTAATGTATTCAGTAGTCAGAGGCATGGAAAATTGCTAAGAGAGTGACGGGACTTACTTTAAGTCTGTTTGGTTTGGCCAGGAGGAGCTGTTATGAGATGGACAGTTCTTACTGTGATAGCACTCTCCAAGGTGTTTAAAGTAAGTCAGACTCATCAGACTAATACAATAAATGCTTTCTTAAAGAACAAAGAAAATGTGAAAAGACTGTTTTAGACAGCATCAGTACAAATTCTTTTTATGTATTGCAAGCTAAGAACTGAAATCTGCAGATAAATTTTAAGGCTGTGCTTCAGACAGAAAAAGACATAACCACATACCTCCAGTTGTAGAAGAACCTGAGCCTCACAGAGAATCACTCAGGTTAGACGGCAGCTCAAGAGGTCTCCAGTCCAGCCCCCTGTGCCAAGCAGGGCCACCTCTGGGATCAGACCAGGCAGCTGAGTTTTCTGCAGTCGGGTCCCAAAAATCCCCAAGGATGGAGCCTGCACAACCTCACTGGGCAACCTGCTCCACTGCCTGCCTATCCTCAGGGGGAAACTTTTTGCCATGTACTAACCCCAGCTTTCCCTTCCCTTTTGCAGGCTGAGCAAGCCCAGTTTCCTCACACTTTTCGCACAGTCACATGCACCAGCCTCTGGCCATCTTGGTGGCTCCCCACTGGACCACTTCAGTTGATCCACAGCCTGCTTGCACCGGGGGCGGGGGGCCAAAACTGCATGCAGTGCTCTGTATGCAGTCTAGTAAGTGCCGGTACAAGGGGAATAATCCCTTCCGTCCAAGTACTGGCTGTGCCCCTGTCGATACAGCCCACTGCCGTCAGGTTCAAGGGGTGCAAGGTGGTTACAGGTTACTCAGACTGGGAGTGCTGAGTTGTGCTTGCCCTCTAATACTCAGTCAGAGCCGGGAACCCTCTGCTTGCACAGCCTCTTCTGAAAGTAGGGATGGGCTACACAGGCCGCCTCCAACCTCAGCGCACCACCGAAAGTGTGCTTGGGGGCAAGAGGCCACCTGACAGGTGAGACACCATGCTCACAAAGGTGTTTTTCCCAGGGAAAGGCCCATCTCTTGCACATTGGGCATGCTGACGCCTGCAGTCTCCCCAAATGCAGGGAACCTGACTTCATCTGTTGTGATAATGGCAAGCTCTGCTCATGTTCTCCCCTATGAGAAAGGAGAAAGACAGCATCCAACAACTCTTGCCTGATAAGGGAGGCGAGCCTTCTGGCAGACATGTAGCAAACAATTTTCAGATGCTCTGCAGCAGAAAGATTGCCATTCCCCTGAAAAACATACATCAGGACTATTCATATAGCCCAAAGTCTGTTCCTTGCCCCTGTCTGCAGGATTTGCATTCTATGAGATAAGATTAAGGCCGGGATCCATCCATGCAGCACAATAAAGGCTTTGGAATAGCAAGTCCTAACAGTCTTGCATTGCCAGCAAAGGGTTACATGAAATTGGGATAAAATATGTGTACTGAGGGGACTAGCTCTCAAGATTCTGAGGAACCAATGAATTTGCTTTGACAACTTTAAAGAAAGACTTTTTCTATAACTGTAATCAACGATGGAGCAGTTTTGCTAGAAAGCAAAATTTAATTTTTCAGAATACTTAAATACATGCACACCTTCCATTACTGTGAGCTTTCCCACTGAAATCAACAATGCAGTAACTATTGAATTAATGGGGACTATTTGCAATTGCAAATTAACAGATTTAAGCACATGGGTGTTTGGAGGCTGGGGATTGAACTCGATTTAACTCAACTAGAGAAATATTAAATCAGCTGTTGTAAAGACGTTGTTTCCTTTGCCAACACCTGGGCAACAAACCGTAAGCCTTCTCACCAAATCACAAATATTTCTAGTGATACCTCTCACGATTGTGTCACAGGTTACAAAACAGTTAGGAGCTGGAGCTGGGCTGACAGAGGTTGACAGCAGGGGGAAGACGTTCTGAGCATGTTACATGCCTGGAATGAATTACAGACACAGGCAAAATTCATATTGTCTGCCCAGGGATCCCATGATCCAACTGTCTGTGCAAAAGTACACCTTGCCTTCACAAACTGGCTAGTCATTAATCCTGCACAGGATAGTGCTGTAAAAAAAAAAAACAAAAAAAAAAAACCCAAAACAGAGCTGGCACACACAAATATATTGATTTCTAAATGTACCAACCCCCTGTTTAAAATCTGGGAAAATGAAACCGCAATCATCTTCAGTGAATTCACTGAGGTTCTGCTGCCCTCTAGTAAAAAATGTGCTGAATAACACAGTACGTCCCCATTGCCATGACAGCAATGGGTGGCTGCTGTTGCCGTTCAAAGTTCACACATGCAGCGGTAACTGAGAATGGACGTATTCTGGCCTTGTTGCGAAGAAACCATGAGATTCATAAATCCACGGACTTTCTAACACTGCAAATTACAGTTTCGGTTTACTTTTGCCACTGTAGCGTTCTGAATCAGGCTGACGTAAAAGACCTCTTGTTCCTGTGCCCAAATAAGCACTGCAAATTTTCCTGGAATCAGGGAAAAATCCTCCTCTCAATTACATGTGCAGCAGAAATCCACAGCACCAATATTGCAGTGATCTTTTCAACTCCCCTGTTCTTCAGCAATTTGAACCAAGAATTAAATTCTCCCCATCTCAATTTTATATGGCCTTGCCATATACCACATACATTGTGAGTTTTAACTGTTGGTGGCTTCTTTTGTCTGCATGTAAACTACACACAGCATCACTCTGCAGAAATAGTTAGGGGATTTTGTGAATGTTTTAAACCCCAGTGTAAGATACTCACACTTAACGACACTCAACACCCTATGGCACTTGATCATGTATTTATAGCAATTAATATTTATATACACAATGGTTTTGTTTTCCATGTATCAGGTTCAACCTGCATATATTTGCCAGTCTTTAACCTTGATGCATGACTACTGGATATGCCAATCAACAGAAACTGAGGCGATTATTTTTGTATCAGAAAAAAATGGAGATAGGAGCTATAAATTTAGTTTTCCTTCCTACTAGTAATTCTGGTGTGACTTTGGGAACTCAACACAGATTGAGAACAGCACGGAAGTAACATGATGCTTTCTGCGGGAGACCTTGCTGTGCAGCCGCAGCGAGAGCCTGTAGGACGCCAGACAAACCCCCTGCATCTCCTCCGGGGAAAACTCCCAAGGTGGCTGGCAAGGGTGGGCTGCACGAGAGTCTGCCCTCCCAATATGGCGGGAAGGCTGAAAAGAGATCCCTCCAGCTCCCAACACTTGCACTTGGAGAGACTGTCTTTAAAAAGGCCAGCAATGTCTTGCCAGCTGCCAGCAAATGCACAGCTTTTAGTCAATGCAGCGGCCACTGAAGCCAGCTTGACTGACTGCTGAGGATGCTCCCTGCCTAGACCAACCCCAAAGGGCCCTGCACATGAAAGATGCTACAATTTAGCTCTAGTGAAGAGCACCACCACATTATTTCCCCCTCTCCAAGCCAGAAGCCCAATTTCCTCAGGGAGAGCAGCGACTTTCCGGCAGAGGCTGTGCAGAACCGGGGAGCGAGACCCATCTGAGGCGAGCACCCTGGCCGCTGAGGAGATGACGAGGGCTGGGCGCTGCGTGGCACCCTCTCCGGATGCCCGCTGCCGCCGTCCGCAAGCTGGTGGTGGAAAGCAAGCCCATAGGGGCGGGGATGGGAAGGCCGAGGCTCGGAGCACCCCCTACCCCGGGGGGTACACCGGCCAGGACACCCCACACACACCCGCACCTCCCCACAATGGCGCACCGCCACAGGGCCCGGGCGCCTCTCCCCCCACTCCCCTCTCGCACGCTGCGCGGCCACGTGACGCACTGCACTGGCTCGCGCTGCTCCCTCCACACAAGATGGCGGCAGCGGCGGCCGCTGGGAAAGGAAGCAGGGGCGTGGCGAGTGGCGGGGGGTGGCTGCTCTAGTCCGGGCTTTCTACGCTCCCCGCCCCGTACGCTCTATCCTCCGCTCCAGCCCCTCTCTATGGTCGGGCGGCCGCTCGCTGTTGGCGGGCGGGCGGCAGCGGGCGGCGGGCGGCAGGGGGCGCTGTGGCCGCCGGCTCGGCGGCTATCATGCTCGGGGAGCCGGGCCTGGGCCGCGGCGCGGGGTGGCGGGAGCGGGCGGTGCCGGAGCGGAGCGGTGTAGCGGGTCGCTGCCTGGCGGGATGTTCCGCAAGGCGCGGAGGGTGAACGTGCGGAAGCGGAACGACTCGGAGGAGGAGGACGAGGAGCGCGACGAGGAGGCTTCTCAGGAGCCGGCGCCGGCGGCCGGAGCGGGGGGGGAAGGGCCCGGCGAGGCCTCCATGGCGCTGGCGGCGGGCCCCGGGCTTCTACCGCTGCCCGCCGGCTGCGTACCCCTCGCCCTGCCCGGCAGCCCCGCGGCCTTCGCCTGCGCCGCGGGCTACGGCGCGGCTCTCGGCCTGGGGCTGAGCTTGGTGGGAGGCGACAGGGCAGGCCTGGGGGCTCTGCCGGCGCCCGCCCTCCTGCCCCCGCCGCCGCCGCAGCAGGGTAATGGGCTGCCGGGGGCCGGGCGCCCCAAGGAGAAGAAGCGGCCGCGGGAGAGCAAAGAGGTGCCGCGGGCCAGCCTGCTCAGCTTCCAGGACGAGGAGGAGGGTGAGGCGGGGGTCTGCCCGCCCGTGGGCACTGGGGCCTGCAGGGGTGGAAGGGACCTGGAGTTGGTCAGCCTGCACCGGGCCTTCGCCCACCAAGAGGGCCGCGGCCCTTCTTTATTTGATATTTTTTAAGGCAGTCGGGTTGCCCCGTGTGACGTGGGGGTGATGAGGGGTCACGTAAGAGGGGGAGAGACCTGGGGGCGCGGTGCAGGGGGCCCGGGATGCACGGGGCAGGGAGCGCCCCATCCGCCCCGGGCTCGGCCCGGCTCCTGCGCGGGCCCAGCGTGCCCCCAAGCACCGGGGAGCGGCGGGCGATGGTGTCCCGTGGGTTTAACTCCGGTTTAGTGGGGTAGATTGCTTCTGTATTGCTGGTGCCGGGCTGTTGCACGCCTGTTGCCCTCGCTGCAGCTGGGGTACTCAGGGCGCAGGCTTCAGCCTGGCCTGGGTTTGTGCGGTAGCAAGTACCAGGCCCAATGCCTGGGCAGCCCCTCTCGCTTCCTCCCAGAACCGGCAGCGCTGGTTAGGGGGAATCTTTCCTGCGGCTTTGTGTGGAGTTTGTTTTCGTCTGATTTTTCGGCTGGTGTTCACAGGTTGCATCAGACTGCCAGTTGTCCTAGCACACTCCATGTGAAGCCACTGTTGTTTTTGTTGCAGAGTTAGTTCATCTAGCCGTCCATAAGGTTTATTAGATTAACCTTCACAAATAGTGGAAAAAGTGGTTGTGCGGTTTCTGGACCTCGACTTTTGGAAAAATGGCATAGTTATGTTTGTACAGTGCTTCAGCTAATAATTCTGCTGGATTCCAGCAGATACTGCACTCATGAATTGGTCCATTCACACTCAGATAATCTGATTATAGATAATAATTATTGCATATTAAAAATTATCAAAAACCACTCCTCAAACTCCAGAGTTTGTTGCATCCTGGAAGTTTAGGGTGAATAAAATGACCTTATTTTTATGATACCTTTTGTCAGTAGGAGAGTTAGAATTCGAAGAAAATTTTGAATTTTCTTAGAAAGAATTCTCTTGTAATCACTGGAACTTAGATTCTTAGACTAGTGATTTGCAGTCTTGACCAAAATACTGGAAACATGGAATTACACTATAGACTTAATAAAACCAAACAAACACTTTTGGATTTTCTACATCAAATGTTGTTTTTTTTTTTTTTAATGTGTTATTTAGTTCTTTAACTTACTGCATACCATTTGGTAGGTAGTAGTGCTGCAGGCATTTGAACTGGTAATACAACTAAAAACAGCTGTTCCCTTACTCATTAGGTGTGTATATGTGTGGCTGTGAAACTGTTGACTCAAAATATTGGGGCTTCATGAAATTTTCTTCCAAATTCGTGTTCACAGTGAAGGATGGATGGTTTTTGGTTGTTTGGTTGTTTTTTTTTTTAAAAAAAACCCCAAACATTACTACAGTCAGATAAAAGCAGGCCATGTGTGTACACTTTTTTGTCATTTCTGCCTTGCTTTTCAGTGACTGTGCTGTGAGCGGGCTGAATACACTTGAAAATTACTGCAAAAAGATAAAGTAGACCTGAGTCCACATGAAAGGATATAGAACTGATTTTGTTGGAACAGTGCAAATGTAAAGTCACATTAAATTATGTTGTTAGTGGCATTTATTAAGTGCTAGGTACAAAATTAACGGATTTAACAGGTAAATATACTTCTTGGCACATCTAATGTAATGTTTTCCAACTTCTTTTTTAAAGAAACTGAAGAAGTTTTTAAAGTGAAGAAATCAAGTTACAGCAAAAAGATTGTAAAACAATTGAAGAAAGAATACAAAGAAGATCTTGAAAAATCAAAAGTTAGAACAGAGGTCAATTCTCCAACAGATGGTAACTGCAAAACTAACAATAACTTTTGTAATGGAAAAAATTAAGTATTGTAATTACAAATTACTTGTTTTCAAGATGAATTGTTCATCTTTTTAGGGGATTTAGCATTTAGAACTGAAGTAAAGCATGCATTAAATGTGTTCATTTGAACCTTACCAGTGCTGTTCTGAAGCTGGTAGAGTGCGATTCTCTCGTATGTGGAAACGAATGTAGAAGGATGGAACTTCTCAGCTATGTATACAGTTGTCAGTAGACCTCACCAGTTTCTGTATTTCAGCTCTGTTTATGTCAGATGAGTTTCTTCTTATTAAATTAGGAAGGAATTAAATTAGTTTAGAACCATGTCTGATGCTTATGTGACAGGATGTGTCCTTGTAATGCATTGTCTTGAAAAGGAAGACTTTGGGGTGAGCAGAGTGGTGTTCTT
Organism: Phaethon aethereus; assembly: GCF_964289735.1. Taxonomy (NCBI): domain Eukaryota; kingdom Metazoa; phylum Chordata; class Aves; order Phaethontiformes; family Phaethontidae; genus Phaethon; species Phaethon aethereus. The sequence continues at coordinate 117,527,550 of NC_138575.1, read as the reverse complement.
TGTTATTCAGTAAATTATTCAACAGCTGCTTGCTTCAGGACTCGGACCTTAGAATGGACTTGATAACTAAGATGACAGGATGAAAGTGTTGGAGTAGAGGGATCTTTTAACAATGCACGATCCTCCAGAGCTTCGGAATAGACTCTGGGATTTCAATTTCATTGTCCTTCTGCTATTGGTTTTTGCGAAGCTCATTGGTAAAGCATAGTGATTTCTTTTTCCAGTTGGGTTTTTGTGTAAATTAATAACCTACAACGCTATAAGCACAAGCTGAGAGGCTTATGATCTAAAGATTGCCATGGTGTAGCTGAAGCATATGAGAATTGAATTTGGTCCCATGTAGAAAATTTCCCTTTTTAAGTTAATGAAATCAGTCTTTTAAAAATCTTAAAGATTTTTAAAAACCTTTGCATTTAAAAACCCCACAAATTCTTTCTTATTAGAATCTTTAAGTTGCCTGCACAGTGATATGGGGCATGAGCAAAACCAGAAATTATCATTTCTGTGGGTAATGTTCAGGTGATCTGTGGAAACCTATATTTTAATTCTTGCTTCTGTTACAAAGATCCTTTAAAAAAACTGCATTTTTTGCACACATGGCTAGTGTGTGCTTATTTTCTGTTTGTCTGGTTTGCAGTCTCTGTAGTTGGTTTGGTTATGGTGCAGAGACCTCACAGCTGCTACTGAGTCAGTAGACTGGATTTTCTAAACAGATGCTAAAGTCTTAAAAACTCAGATATGTGCAGCTTGGATTGGACTCGGATATGTGCAGCGTGGATTGGATAGCTGGATTTAACATGCATTTTTTTATGTAATATTTGTACCTGCTGCCTGTATCTGTATGTTACACACCTAATGTTGCACCCAGCCCAAGAGGAAAAGGTTCTTTTGAAATTAGTCTGTTGTAGTGGAAAGATTTGGTGTTACACAGGCAATGCTTTCTAATTACATACATAAGAGGCTGTGTGAAGGTTGCACATATGATCTTAATTATTGAGTTCCCTCACTTTTTTGATACTTGGCAATCTGTAGAATGTTTAGTGGTTGTTGGAGTGTCTGCTTTGTCAAATTATATTTTGAGAGGATGTCAGTGACTTAATCACAATTAAGAAGGTGTATTTTACTAGATCTCAAACAGTAAAATTACTATTTAACATTTTCATTTGATTTTTACTTTTGGTTGTTAGACCTTAAAAAAATACTTCTGAGTAACCTTTATAAAAAGAGTAAAACATGGGTTTTGTTGTCTTACCAGTTGAACCACCACTGGAAAAGACAGGACAGATTAAGGATATAGGCCAAGAAGATGGGACTGCAAACAGTGAGCATGGTGAAGAAGAAATGGAAGTTGAAAGTGAGAAGGAAGAAGAAAAACCAAAAGCTGGTGGGGCTTTTTCAAGTGCTCTGTCATCACTGAATGTTCTCCGCCCAGGTTGGTTATTGTAATATGTCTGATATGTTAGCACGTGCTTTAGTCAGCGTTTACAGCAGACTAATATATTTGAGATATTAGGAAATATTTTCCAGCAATATATCATGCATCAGAGAATTCAGGAAACTGCTATTTTCCAAAGCTGTTCAATTTTACAAGCCTTCTGTTCTACTACAGAATGTTTCATCTTGATGTCAAAAGCAGGAATTTGTCTCTCAAAGTGATGGCAAACTGTAAGAAAATCTAGATTTGGAATAGGTGACTTAATGAATTTTAACTGCTTTCAAATAAAATTCTGTCTTTAAATTGAGTGTCTCAGCTATAGGTCTGCAAGGTATCTCAAATGATTTCCTATCTCATTTTGCCTGTTGAGGTTCTAGTCAGGCCCTGAGGCCAAAGAAATCAGTCTGAGAAAGTATTTTTGAAACTAGTTTACTAATTGTTAGCTAACTCATGGTAGCCTGCTCCCCAAATAGGAAATGAATGTCCTGGGTCCACAGACTTGGCCATATTTCAAGGGAAGAAGAACTCCCAAATCATTTTTCCTTTTTCCAAATCACTTTTCCAATTGCAAAGTGGTGCAATAAAAGTACTTTATTCCATCTCTAAAGATACTGCTGGCTTAAATAGAGTATCTCCTGTCAAGTAGAAAGAGAATCTGAAATTTAACCTTTTGTGCGTGCCTTATCAAAGGAGCGGTAAAATTATTCATGTTTCAAAACACTGATTTTGGGGGATCGTTCTTTATATGACTTAGTTGCATTAATCTTGTGCTCTGGATTTTGTTTAATTAGGTCTGGTTTTGTTGTTTCCCCTCAACTGTACAGTCTTCTCATATTAGCTTTGTCTGGTTTGGTGTCCTCTTAATCTCTGAGCTGTCATCATCTGTTGAAATGGCTGATGTTTTTTGTTCCCCCAAAATAAGGAGAGTTGGGAACAATATCAGGACAGGAAGTGACACAATAAAGAACCTTGTTTTCTTCCTCCCTTTGCAATAGTCCGCTCCTGTAAAGGGCTTCCTCCTCTTTAGGAATATTTCCCATAGGCTCCTGCTGTTATGGCACGTGAGCTGCTGGAAGCAGAGTGAGACTTTTTTGGGGAAGGATCCCCGTTTTGAGGGTTTCTGATCAGCAAGGTTGCATGTGCAGCTTGTAAGTTGTTTGCAGATGCTTCTGTGAGTGTGGAGATTTTTCCTCTCGCATCTTTTTCTGTTTGCAAAGATGATTTGGTAGGGGTGGCAGAGGTGAGTGATAAGAAGTTGTAATACCTGTTTGGTTGCAGTGGTTGTTTAACGGTGCAAACATCTGTCTCTAGGAGAAATTCCAGATGCTGCTTTTATTCATGCCGCTAGGAAAAAGCGTCAAATGGCTCGTGAACTTGGAGACTTTACCCCCGTTGACAGTGAACCAGGTAAAGGCCGCCTTGTTCGAGAAGATGAAAATGATGCCAGTGATGATGAAGATGATGACGAGAAGAGGAGGATAGTTTTTACAGTGAAGGAAAAATCCCAAAGGCAAAAGATTGCTGAGGAAATAGGTAAAACCTTTTTAGAAGGACAACTGATAAACATTCACACTGTTTTCACTGCAAGCGCTCCTATTCAGCATTTTTAAAACAGGTTTTTCAAACAGGCATGAATCTGGAGTTATATTCCATTTCTAAGGAAAAGTACTGGATAATGAAATCTGTGTATAAAATTTTGAGCACAAACTATGTTCTCATGCTTAGAAGCACACAACTCTACCGAATCTGGTAGAAACTTACACTAAGGATCAGTTAGTATTGTTCCTGTACTTGGTTTTTAGGAAGTATATAGTTGGGAAAAGAAGAACATCAGTTCTTTGGTATAGCATTCTTCTTGCTGACAAGTAGGTAAAATAAGCTTTTGGAAAAGGAGAATTAGGATTTTAACATTAGAGGGTTTTACCAGCAGTTACTGCAAATTTACGCATTGGATTTTTTTAAGTGGATGTTACCACCAAAGCGTTGTGTGTCAGTTTTTTGAACTCATAGCCCTTACTATGGGTACATTATCTTCTCCTTTTTGTTACCTGTCTGTTTTACTCGTATTAAGGTATTGAGGGAAGTGATGATGAAGCACTGGTGGCAGGGGAGCAAGATGAAGAACTCAGTAGATGGGAGCAAGAACAGATACGGAAAGGAATCAACATACCTCAGGCATGTATTTAGTTGTGAACTCTTTTTGGTTTGTTTCTGCATATATTGGTTAAGTCCATTATAAACTCGAGTAGTTTACAGAAGGCTGTTTAATCTGAGAAGTTCAGTGTGTAACTTCTGGTATTCTTTAAAGAGAGAAATGAGAGGTTGGATTTTAAGCCAGTGGTATCCATTTCATTAGTTTCTCTGTTCTGTGTAGATACTGATTGTTTGTGGTGCTGTTAACCAGCATTTATTTGCAGCCTAAAACAGAGGTAGAATAATGCCACTTCGAAGAGATCTCTCTCCTTGTTTACCATTGGATTTGTAGAGTCTATGTAAACAGTGTGTGTTTCTTTGTTGTTTCTGTATCTTGTGTTGCAGCATGGAGTTGGAATTTTTAGCAGGTTGCACCATATGTTTTCTGTGCATTGATAGTGAAGTTGCCATGCAGTTGAAGAGGGTAGTTTTTTTAAAAAAACATTTCAGCAAAATCACAAACACACACACTGATTCTAAGAACCTATGTCATTCTATTAAACAGTCAGCAAAATTTAGTATAGTCCCAAACACTTGGTTATTGTAGGAGTAATAGGCTCGTTAAAGTTGTCATTTAATAACTTGTTAGAAGTATAAATATTTAGAATGATACTAAGAGTTTGTCCATTTAAGAAGGTGCTTCTGAGGGAATTTTTCTTCCACCTTAGGTGTTGGAAGTTCTACACTTAAATCCACTTGATAATTACATTTTGTAAATGTACCTGCCTACATTTTTCACTTTATAACATTTGATATCTGAAAGCAAGTAAGTTTTTCCTTTCTTTAAAGTCTATTATAGTACAATTGCATGTCCTCTTTCTTTAGGTTCAACCAAGTCAGCCTGCTGAAGTGAATAATGTGTACTACCAGAACACTTACCAGACACTGTCTTATGGTTCATCATATGGCATTCCGTACACTTATGCTGCATATGGATCATCGGAAACCAAGTCTCAAAAAACAGATAATACAGTTCCTTTCAAAACTCCCAGTAATGAGATGACTCCTGTTACTATTGATTTGGTAAAGAAACAGCTTAAAGACAGGTAGGACAGACCATCTTTTTAGACTTAAAGACCTGTCCCCTAGCTTTCTGTTCCTCAGGCATCTTTTAGTCTCGGTGAGCAAACACAGAGTTTCATCGCTGGAAAAGTACTGACTGGCACATCCATTAAAAAAAAAAAATAAAAGGCAAACAAAAAAAGCTCAAAGTGAAGATGACATTGACACTTTGTTCGAAAATCTCCTTGGATTGCTTCTCTGGAAGTGAAGCTTTAAGTATGAGGCCATTGATCTTGTTGAAGACAGGTCTGAGTTGCATCTTCTGGACACTGCGCAGTCTTATAGTCAAGAATTGAAAGGCCAGTGAGGTGTTTAGCTTGTCAAGTAGTATTCTTTTAAAGTGCAAATCAGATTTTTTTCCCTTTCAGTAGATAAAGAATTTAAATTCTAGTGTATACAGGGTTTTTTTGGTTTAAACACTGTAATCTGCTTGTCAGGTACGCAAAAGGTCCTACTGAATGAACAACCCAATTGCAGTGAGAAATCATTTGTAATGAACAGCTTGCGCTTTACATGTCTTCAAAATTGGTTTGTATGCCCCTTGTAGTGTTACAGCCTTTAACAGTGAATCAAGTCAGTAGAGGAGTAAGACTGCTTTCTATAAGCTATAGTTCTTCCCACTGCCCCTAAAACCTTTCCTTCCAGTTTTACTTCAAAGCCAGCCTTGCGCTATTCTAAGTGCTATCGACCTCTGTAAAAATTTGTGGGATTGGGCAGCGCAATGCACTCTGCACAGTCTAGCAAATTAATTTAAACCATTAGCCTTGTTGTTGATGTAGAGAGGGGAGAAAGTGACAAATGAAAGTCAGAGAATATGTCTTTGCAGTATTTCCCATATGTAGACTTGGTACTTGCACTGTCTCTTTAATATCTCAATGGTCTGAAATACACAGACTTTTGGATGTAAATTTGCTATTTATCCATTGCCCTTCAGGTTGGACTCTATGAAAGAATTGCACAAAGCTAATCGGCAGCAATATGAGAAACATCAGCAAAGCCGAGAGGACTCTACCAAGGCAATTGAAAGATTAGAAGGGTCTTCTGGGGGTATTGGTGAACAGTATAAGTTTTTGCAAGAAATGCGAGGGTATGTCCAAGACTTGCTTGAGTGTTTCAGTGAAAAGGTAAGGATGCAAAAACATTCATCTTTTTTAAAAAAAAAAAAAAATAGGGACTCTTAGTACATGCCAAACACCACATCTCCCTCTGTTTTCGAAAAGTCCCCTGAGAACATGTTCTTCTAAAGGTTTGGTTATTTGAGGGAAAATAACTTTTCATCATGCTAAGTTGGTTGTCACAAACCTCTCTTTCACAGTGTAAGAGATCACTGACTTTCTTTAGATTGCCTAAAACCACTTTTAGATTATATGGATTTTGGTAGATATTCTGGCATTTCAATTTAGATTCTGCTTTTTACTTGTGTTGGATTATCAGGTTAACAAAAATAAGGGCTGAATTACAACACTGCTAGTTTCTGGAATGCTTTATGAACACAGTAACAAAGGCTTTTATTTTGTGTGTTACTATAAACTTCCTCCTGCCAGACAGTTTCACATACTTGCTGTAGTATCTGAAGGAGAAAGATTTTAAAACTAATGTAGCTCTCTGAAAACACGCAAGCTTAAAAATATACTTATTTCATGTAGCGTGATACTTTTGTATATGTCTAACTCAAAAACTTAGTCTGTCTTTCTTATGTTATTCATTATGCTTCAATTACTTACTTTGTTGTAAATATAACAGGAGCTCCTGAATATATCTATGTGTATATTTATTTATATATATATATATATTACACAGAGGAGCTGTAAAATTCAGTTAGCAGCACATAGACTATTTCTTCATTGTCTTCTGACTTGAATATCATAGTATAGTATCTTCTTAATACATTAGCTGTCAGAATTACCTGAGTAGTTGAAGCTACTGCTTACCTAGCTTGTTAGGTATGGGAGAGGAGTATAAAAGCATTCTGTTGCTAATTGGTTAGACATTAATTTTCCAGCATTGGTGGTATTGGGAGAGTCCCTTCTTCAATCCTGTAAATTGAAGAATAGCTATGCCGTGAAGAAACGCAGGAAGTGTGGACCAGTTAATTCACCCAGCTAATGATTAGTTACAGTAGATATTGTTCACTGGAGAAGCAGTATTCCTGAGTCTGTGTTGGCATTAGCTGTTGAGGGGTAGTAAAGGTACTTTCCTTTGCAGCTGTGTCAGTGCTGGTTGCCCAGCTGTCTAAATTCCTACTTAAATATAACTTCTTATATTCTTTTATTCTGAGAGAAATTTGTATTTCAGAGAAGTTAAATACTTGTATCTCTATTCAGCATTTGCTTTTTAAAGATCTCTTGTTAAATTTCTTTTGTAATAACTATAAGCCATGTCTGGTGGTTCTCTTTGATAGCCCATGCTGTCTTGTTCAAATGTTATCTTTAAACAAATTGTTTTAGAATGCACCATTCTGAGTATAAACCAAGCCTTTTGGCCTCCCAGATTTTGTATAAACCAGAAAAACATACTGTTAAGTAATAGTGTAATAATTCCAGTTAAGTTTGTAGGAAGGTTATTGACCTATCTAGCTATACTAGTAAATAAATAAATTCCAGCCATTGTACAGCAAATTAGCTGCTGATAATTTCACAAACAGGCTCGTTAAAGTTGCTTTCTTACAACATACCTTTGGTTTCCTGGTAGTCGGTCTTTTAAGGATTGTACACCTGGACACCTTCCTCCCCCTTCCCATGCTCCCCATACCCCACACCCCACCTGCCATGCCAGTCCTTTGATCTTTTAAGATATGACTTTTATAATCTCCTGCTTCTTAGCGTGCATTCTCAGAGTTTCGCTCTTCTCAGTTGGAGGTTGCTGCAGTACCTATACGTACAATGACTTGCAAAATTAGGAGGTGATGTGGTCAGTTTAACAGGAGCATTTCATTTGTTACAATGTCCTATATATTCCTTAGTTGTTTGGCCAGATAATCTATTTTGGATTTCAGTGCTTTCAACATGACAAAAGTACTATCAAATTAAAAAACAATAGCCCACAGGACATCGCAAGGTTTTCTAAAAAGGAGGCGGGGAGAGGGGACAAAATAAAATAATAACATCAGTATCAGTTTTTATTTAAATAATGAAATGTAGTAGTAAATTCTTCTTATCTTTTGAGTGTAGAGATAAATTGCCTTCAGCTTTTTTGTAGAACCTGTGGCCCTGACTAGTTCATATTTAAAGTGTGTGTGTTTATAATATATAATGTACATAGTTGTTATGATTATAATATTAATAAGCATATAAAATGTGTACCCATAAATGTAATAACAATAGCGTGTGTGTATATATGTGTGTATATGTACACACATACGTATATGAACAACATCCCAAATATGTATAAAGATAGATCCCTCCCTGTACTTTCAACTATGATGATTTTATTTTATTAGGACTAGTCATTGTTATTAGTCAGATTTACATTGGTACTGATCTGAATGAGAAAATGGTTTGGTGAAGAAGCACTAATGGGTTCACAATATACTTGTCCGCTCCAAAAGAGTCCATTCCCCTAGAGTTTTCTTGTATGTCTGTTGACTTAGTTTTGGACAACAAAACAACATCATCATAAATTAGACTTTCTTCTCCCTACCATCTTATTTCTGCACCTCTTCACCATGCTCAACCCTTTGTGAACCCCAGCCAAGCAAAACCATTTTGGTTCTATTCTGTTTTGAAGATATTCTGAATGTCAGAAACACTTTACTCATTGGTAAGGTGCAGTGGAGAGTGTAAATGAGGCAGCTATTATGCAGATTTTAGAAACAAGCAATAGAAATGTCAAATCCTGTATGATTCCCCCCCACAAATGATAAAACCAGTGGAGCAGAAGATACTTGCATGACTTCCTTTACAAGTAATTACTGTCAAAATCATGGTTTCTTAGAAGGCTAGAAAGTGGTAACGGTGTCTTTATATTTTGAGTGTACGAATATGCAAGGGATACAGAAAGATTGCTCCCAGTGTCTCTTTGACAGCACAGTTAGATGAACTGTTATTTTACCTGCAAAAGCACATTATCAAAACACACTGTGTGTGTCAGAGAGGGGGACTGTAGGGTAAAATTAGCCTTGACAGCTAAATGTTCAGAGAGCTTTCCACTTTTCCTCATACTGTTTACCATGACAGTGAAGAAAAAACAAAACACTGAATTTAAGGTATTGACTAAACAAAACACAATAAATGAGGGCTGTAACTTTATAGTAGGCAGTGAAATTGTCAGTCACTCATCAACCACAGTATTGATTATAGAAGAATAACAGCTTCTAAGTCGCTTGTGTTTTAAATGGGAAATATTTTGAGCTGGATTCATAGATCTGAATATATAGTTGTGTTTTTTTAATCCTAAGGCAATTACAGAAAGAACGTCTAGGAATGCTTTAAAAAATTTTCATTTAACTTTTGAATTTTATAATTCCCTTTATATGCTTAAGAGAAGAAGCTGTATTTTCTATGGTAAACTGCAGTAAAAGTAGTGGGTTTTTTAAAGTATTATTTCTGTTTTCAAAATTGTCTTAATTCCAAATATATACTTCTAGCGCCGGGACATTTCCTCCTCTTATTTCTCTCTACTCTGTTTTCTCCAAAAGAAAGTTGTACATATTTTGAGTTGGTGCAGAGTTGCTTTCATTTTAATCCCTGTAGCCCAGTTTATACCACAAAGAGCTAATACTTCTTTTCTTTTAATATCTGCTCTGATGTGTGTGTCATTCTCAGATAGCTGAAATGGCCCTGTAGCTATAATCTCATAATCATTATATTTTACTGGAGGAGGTTCTTTAGTAGCTGCTGAGTCACATTCTAAATTACATCAGGAAACACTTTCTGATTTTATCTTTTATTTTGAAAAAACTTAATCCTGGATGGTAGGCAGCAATGAAATATTTGAGCTAAAAGGCTGGAAGACTGTGGACTAAGCATATGTCTTGGAGGTAAGGAGGATATGGCTTAAATGTTCATACCAAAAGGACTTGCTTTTCCAAATTAAGAGACTGTGAAAAGTTCTGTTTTGCATTTATAATGCAAATAATAATAATCTAATTTTAACTTGTCCTGGGAAATTAATTTTTGCAGAACTGAGCAGTGAATCTGCTGTTTAATGTCAGGAAATTTCTAGTTATTATAACATCTTTTTTTGTTAAAATTGCTACTGAAATGTAGTCCATTTAAAAAGAAAAAAGCGGCAGGTCTGATCTGACTTAAGTCTGTATCGTTCCAAGGTTATATTTAATGCATAACTCACACAAATTGTACGATTTTAATTGTAATGATAGGCTAGAGTAACATTTTACTGATTTGAATTACCTGTTGGCATAGCATGCTTATGCGATGTTTTATTGCATTTCAGTAATAATATTTCAACATATGCTGAAATAAAAGTTACAGCAAAACAATACCTGCTGGCTTCAGGAGGTTAGATTCATGCTTTGTTTTTTCACTGTATACAGTCAGGTTATTTTCTCATTGAAGTGTAGAATACGACTACATTCTTGTTTAAAGATAGAGGTGAAACTATGAGGTTTCAGTATTGTAAGCACTGTAACACAATACTATGTGACGTACTTGGTAGAGGAAACGAGTACTTGAAATAATATTTTACACTCTCTAAAATGGTTGTCTTACCGTGTAGACTCATTCAGTCGAGAAGTTACTTTCAGAATGCTATTTCTATGTTTGAAAGCTGTGAACATTGTTAAATGCATGCATTTTCTTCATGTTGAAACATTTACTGGCCCAAATGATCCAAATGGGTGAAAGGAAACAGTTTTGTGCTGCTAGAAGTACAGTGGCAGCATTATGCTTCGGCATAGTATGGTATCCCAGAAACTAAGCACCTGGAGAATTTGATATTACGTAGTGTGTTGTATTTTTACAGGTGCCTCTGATTAACGAACTTGAATCCGCAATGCACCAGCTGTACAAACAGCGAGCTTCCCGCCTTGTCCAAAGACGACAAGATGATATTAAAGATGAATCTTCGGAGTTTTCAAGCCATTCAAGTCAGTCCATCTTGAAGGTTTTTATTATTCATTAAACAACCTTGTTTACTTAGTATGGCTTAATTTAAATGTAAATGTTGAAAGTATGACTGTCTTAAAATTTATCCTTATCTTTGAGACAGGTAGAAGCAACTTTAGAGAAAAGTTCTCTAATCTGTTTTGTTTTAAACTCAAACCACTCTAACTCCGACTTCATCTCTCCTTTCTGTTGCTCTTAACTGTATTTTCTCTTTCCTAGCACTGAAAATGTATGCATGGTGGCAGTGGTAGTAGTGGTAGCGTGTGACTCCCAATTTATCTCTTATGTCAGGACATTTTTTTCTTTTTTCTTTTTTTTTTTTTAACCCTCCTTGAATCTATGAATTTCCTGTAACATCTATAGTTAACTCTATATAAAGCCATGAAGCACTGGGGTAGGGCTGACTTCTACCTAATGCTCTATTTTGTAGGCAGCATAAGTACTTAATTTCAAACACTTGACTGGTAGAGATAAAGAACTGGAAGAAACTTGTGTCATTGTTAAAAATTAGATTAATACAAGGGGGCCCTATAGGAAATACAGCTTAAAATTAGCCAGTTAAAATACCTGCTTACTATGAGTGTGTGCATGGGGGATTCTGATTGAGGAGTTTTCTTGTGATTATTCTTCAGTATGTAGAACTCTACAAAAGTATAAACATTAACTTGGATGGAAATATATGTTCCTTGGAGGAGATTTTATTCAGCATGTTAAATGATGGGTAATATATATTAATAGTAGTCATCTTTCTGCTTTGGAGAGCTTTCCATTTTTAAAAATGGCTTTCTTGTCTGTCCTATTGCTGACCTAAAATCCTATAATAAAAGCCATTTCCAATTCTGTCACAGTGTGTCCAGAGATGAAATTTTGTTAATACCATTAGATAGAACTTACTGAGGTTGACAGAGTGTTAGGGCATCAGAGTTGGTCATCCCCTTATGGAGTGGTTAGCGTACATATTCCCCTTATGACTTTATTTGGAGCCATGGGCATCACATATAGGCCTTGCAATTTTACCATGAAAATGCTGTTGTGAGAACTAGAAACTTAATTACTAAAAGAAGCTTAGAATGGATTATTTTAGACTGGAATTTAATGGTCAGGTGGGAATAATTGTCATTGTCAAGCTGGGTTTTAAAGAGAGATCTTACTTAGTGTCTGAGAGTCTTGAGAATGAATTTCACTGTATCTAGAAATAGTTCAGTTCTGTCCCTCAAACTATCACAGAAACTAGGAATTGCTGCCAGCCTTTGATTTGATGTCTGTTGCGGACACAGACGGTCTGCTTTGCCTCATACTGTGTCAGAACACTAAAGGGCTAGAAGTGAATTTAATTTTGTCTGCCAACTTTTGCTGTACTTCTGCGTAAAGACAAGTAGTTCAGCTTCAAATAACATTTAAAAAAATTGGACAAATGATGGCTTCATCTGTATGTTAAGGCTGTTAGTAGTTCTGGTATAGAATGGGAATACTGACATAGATCATCATTCATATTTTAATGATGGATTTGTAAATAGATTTAGTCAGAACATGTAGATTTACTCCTGAAATTTGGGTAGGCTTTTGTTTAAATTTTGATGTTTCTATTTTAGTGGGTAGACTTGAGCACTGGATAACATTCAATCCAGTTTTAGAAATTTACCTGAAAATGGTGAACTAGAAACATTCTTGGGTCTGCCTGCTGGCTGGTGATCAGCTTCACTGGTTAGCTGTGGTGTTGTCTATAATCAGGAACTTCTATAATGAATCACAGCTTAAGAAGAGGAGGGAAGATAATTTGTTTTCATGTAGATTTTGATGTGTTCTAAACTTTAGGCAATCTAAAGCATACAAACTTAGAAAACACTATGACTAGAACGCTGAAATATATATTCCTGCTTCAGTCACACTTCTCTGCCTTTCTTTTTGTTCATTTTCTTTTCAAAAGATACATGGTGAACGTGTTTCTGTAAGGAGCACTTTTTGTCTTGGAACATTCAATTTAAGCAATTTCTACTAAAACTTTTATATAGTGGGGCACTGTTGTGAGAGGGACAAGAGTGACTGTTGGTGAAAACTATTTGACATTTAAGTGGAGGTGATTTTTTTTTTTAATCTCTACACTTGCGAGTTCAGTCTTCTGGGTGCATCTTTTTGAAAACCTTGACTTTCTACTTCAAATTACAGTTAGTTTAAAGTAGGTAAAAGGCTCTTATGAAACTGCCTACAACACATCTAATCGTAAATAAGCATTTTAATTTTCATCAATGTAATTTTACAGATAAAGCACTGATGGCACCAAATCTTGAATCTTTTGGACGAGACAGAGTGATCTATCAAGAACAAGTAAAGCGTCGGACTGCAGAAAGAGAGGCTAGAAGGTAGAGTACTGAGATTTCTTGTTCATTAGGAGTCTTTGCCTGCTTGCAGAATACAATTGTCCTGTGTGACATACTAACATAAGTAGCAATGTTGGCTCCTTTCCTGCATAGGGAAGAAAACACTTAAGCTGGTATGCTGGGGAGGGCTATTCTTATATATATCCCGTTGCACATATATATATCTTATCTATCTATCTCTATCTATCTGTCTATATATCTCATATGCATATATATCATGCACCGTTGCATGATACTGATTCAAAACCACTGAAGAAAGCACAGTAAACCCATTCTGTATATATACAGTCTCTGCTGGTTTCTCTTCCTTCCATTGTTTGAGGCAGCAATATAGTGGAATGTTTGGTGTGGTGACCTAGGGAAAGTTTTTTTCAACCTGGATTTAAAAGTTAAGACAAGCTTAGGTGGGTCTGTTCATTGTATAGGGGGCAGAAAAAAATAGTAGCTGGTTTATACTGCTGATCCTTTTCAGAGCTCGTCGTAGACAAGCAAGAGAGCAAACTGGGAAGATGGCAGATCACCTTGAAGGCCTTTCCAGTGATGATGAGGAAACTTCAACAGATATTACAAACTTCAACATGGAGCGAGGTTAGAAAAGCTACTGAAGCTTTGTGTAACAAAATACAGAAAACTTGGCGGGCGCAGGGAGGGAAATGGTCCAAATGCAGCCCTGTATGTGCATTTCATTGTATTTTAGAGAAGGTTTTGTGCCTTGCTGGATCATCAGTGTGACCAAAACAGTCTCTTTTGCCAATCTGTTGTGCAGCTTGCAGCTACCTAAATATCCCATCCTTAGTGAGATTCTTTTTATTTAATTCAAACATTCTTTTGCTGGCGAGCAGAAAACTCTTGTACCTTCAGTGGATATTAAGTCTTCCTTCTAATTTGTAACATGGTTTATTGTTCTTCAAAGATCTATTTATCTTACATGTGAAATTCTGAAAACCTCAGTGCTTTAGAAATGTTTTTTTTGCTTGATAGGAAGCATTTTCTGGAGTTTTGTGCATCTAGAAATGCAATGACAAAAGTTTTGTAGACTGTTACAGCCTGGAAAACTTTGCAGATGACAGAAAACAATGTGGAATGCAAACACTGATGAAAGATATTGTGGTATTGACTTGATTTGAAATTTGTGTGCAGTTTTATTATGGCTTGCTCAAATTAACCATTATTATGCAATTATGCATAAATATGCAGTAAATGGGATTATAAATTAAGCTAATGCCTCTAAAGCACTGGGAGAATGGCAAGAAGCCTGAGATTTGGTGAATAGTTTGATGGAACAGTCATCTTTCACAGCAGCAGTTAAAAGGTAAACAATTCCAGTGGTTACTGTGAAACCAGTAGTGAAGAAAGTAGAACATCACTGTGGTAATCCTGTTACTTTCTTATTTTGAACCTTATAATTCTGTCTGATTAAAGAGAATTTAATCAAATTAGAAGAAATGTGGAAAAGGAGAGCAGCAAGGTTCACATATATAAAATTGCTTATGTTGTATGTGAGGAGGTATTAAACAGTTTTGGACTCTTCAGCTAGAACAGTGTTGCCTTTTCACTGTATGAGGGCTAGGGGGCATGAAGTGAAGTGATAGGATAGGTTTAAAGTAAACTAGTCACTTTCCACAGAGTGTAATAAAAATGTTGGAAGTAATTGCTGTAGGTGGCTGTGGAGACCCAAATTATGAACAGCTGGAAAAAACAATTAGGTGAACTGTCTAGCAGTTGGATCCTTCAGAAGTCTGAACAGTTTCCACACCTTTAGTTGCTGGCTGATTGAACAAAATTGTGGATGCAGGGAGAGGTCTTTGGTAAACAAAGCAACTGTTTGTGGTTGTTAGGTGCTATAATTAACTTTGCTAAGTTAAATGATCTAGATTAAAAATCCAGTGTGGCTGAATTGTTCCTCGTAACTTGGCACTTTTATGTGTACAAAACCCTTTTGTAGGAGTTTCATCAGTTTCTGAGTAAGCATAGTATTTCTAAAGCTTTTTTTTATTATTTGTAGCTCTTATATTAGTCCACAGTCAGCAGTGAG
Source organism: Phaethon aethereus (assembly GCF_964289735.1). Taxonomy (NCBI): domain Eukaryota; kingdom Metazoa; phylum Chordata; class Aves; order Phaethontiformes; family Phaethontidae; genus Phaethon; species Phaethon aethereus. Next base: position 117,512,382 of record NC_138575.1, on the reverse strand, counting down.
CTATGTGGAACAGAGAGGTGCACTTTGGACCTGCTAACTTTATTTGTACATCTCCTCTTGATCCCTGTGTGTAAAGTCTGTTTATATGATATAATGTCATGTTTCCTTAGCCCTGTCTCTACCTGCTGTGTATACTAGTTACGTTAGTTATGTATAGGATACTACTGTAACTGAACATTTAAAACTGTGGCTGCAGCAAAAATGACTGACTGAAATGAAACTCACCCTGGGAAGTAGAAAAGATGAAGGGAAAATAATATATATAGAGAAAGTTTTGGACCACATAGAATACTAGTACTGTAAATACAAAAAAAAAAAAAGATAAGGAAGGTGCTAAGGGATTGTAATGGTTATCCAGTGCTAACAGACATGTTACACTCAGGAGCTTAGCATGGTGCCTGCCAGGACCCCCTCAGTCTGAAAAGCTGATTCAGTTGCTTATCTGAGATGCCCTCCTGTACTTGCACTTGGATGAACAAAGTTGTAGAATAATTTGGGTTGGAAGGGACCTGGAGATCAGCTGTTCCAAACTCCCATGCGGAGCAAGGCCAGCTTTGAAGTTAGAGCCACACTGGATACAGCCCAATACATCACCAGCCCAGTGTCTGATAACTGAAAATCATTGTATGAAATGTTTAAAACCAGACTTGTGATAAAATAGTACATTGCAAAGTACTTACGTTTTTATTCCTTTGTGTATTTGAGGCAGAAGTAACAGAACTTTTAAAGGTGATGGTTTTTTGGTTTTTTTTATAGGAGTTAGCTTATGCCAGTGAACATCAAAGTCCATCTTGAAAGAGGTGTTACAGGGAATAGGCAATTAATTTGTTACTCTCTTTCTCCTCCCCCCCCCAGACCGTATATTGAAAGAATCCAGCAAAGTTTTCGAAGATGTTTTGGAAAGCTTTTACTCAATTGATTGTATTAAGTCACAGTTTGAAGCTTGGCGCTCAAAGTACTTTGCTTCTTACAAGGATGCTTATATTGGCCTCTGTTTACCAAAGCTGTTTAACCCTTTAATCAGACTTCAGCTGCTTATCTGGACTCCTTTGGAGGTAAGGTCCTCTGCAAGCAACTGCTACATAACCTTGTCTATAGTGGTTCTTTCACACTTCTGCAGAGCAAAGTAAATTGCACCTTTGATGTGTGCTTCTCGTAAATGCGTGTTCTAGGCACAAAGTTTAAAATGGGCACGTCTCTTGGGGTGAAGCTTTTGTGGGGGAGTTTCTGGACTGTTGTCCTCTGTGTTCCCAACAGGCCAGGGTTCAGTTCAGCATGTGCCAGTACCTTCTCAATGGGTGGTGTGGACCAAAAAGCCACTTAAGCTTCTTAAGTGATACATTTAGGTTTTAAAATACTTAAGAGAAAATTGTCCTTCTAGAGATACAGTTTCTTCAGAAGTGGAACTAAGCCTGTTTTTATGTTGACTTAGAACCTCTGTCTCTACCTTATACATCCTTCTTTCTCTCACCTACACCTTCATACCCTGTAGAACTCTGGATGGCAATTTCCAAGTCTTCCTCATAGTACTTGTTGCCCCGTTATTAGGTAGGGAACATGGAAAAAGCAGGATAACATGGTTGCAGCCCAGTATCCCTGGCACATATTCGTTGTTCAGCCTGCATGCGTGTGCTGACATGAGTAGCCATCAGGACAAACAGTTCAGATAGCTTTTGAACTCCCACTCTGTTCTTCCTACCACTGAAAGCTTTTGTAAGGTGTTTCTGCTGCAGTCAGGTGTGTATTTTTGCAGTACTGGTAGAAACTTACTTTTTTCCTGCTATGTTGCCATTTACTGGGGAGTGGGAGTGGGTCATAGGCTCAGAGTGAGTGAAATTTCATAAGCTTCTTTTTTTGGTGTGTTTTTTCATTTTAATTAGGAAACTAGCCTAATAAAGCAGATTGTTGCCTTCCCTTTCAAGACTTAGCTCATCTACAGCACCGTCTGCAGATGTGTCAGCCTATCTCACAAATGACTGAATCTCTTCTTTTTTCAGAAGTGTTTTTTTTTCTTTACTACTGAGAATATTTGTAGAAGGGGATCTTCTGTGGCCTCTGCTCTGATTGCAGAGGATAGGAAGCACGAGACTTCAGAGAGCATTCAGAGTATTTAATTTGAATAAAAGAAGGAAAATCTGTGAACGGTGTCCTCATTAAATTTAAAACCGTTTTTATACATTTTCCCTTCCCCCCTGCTATTCCTGTGTGAGTTCCCAGGCTGGCAAAACAAAGTTCAAGTTAGTTGGAGACACTGTGCACAATTCTCAAATCTAATGATTTTCACTGCTCTGTGTTACTGGTCCTGTTAAGCATTTTGTTAAGTTAGAAAAACTGCAAGGCATTCATAAAAAGAGTTTTTTAATCCAGAAAGCATAATTCTGTAACACAGCACAAATGAATTATACTTCTCACTTTTACCCTTATCCTTAGGCTTTTATTTGGGTCTGGTGTATTTAGAAGTTAAAATCTGTAGGACAACAGCTGCCAAAAAAAGCAGTCTTGCTTCCACTATTTTCACTTTCATTAGACCTAGTGATTGTGTGGTTGTAAAGTGAATTGGTTCATTTAGCAGATTTATGGAAAATGGACCTTGCTCCTCATCCTCTCTCAGGTTTTGGTTAGGTTGGGTTGTCCATATGCACTAATCTGACCTGTGATGCCATGATTGGTAGCATGCAGGCAAAGAGGCAGAACATTTTCTTTGCTTCTCAGGAATCAGGCTTGCCTATGTTTCTGAAGGAGGTAGTATCACTGCTTCAGAAGTAGGGGAGACAAAGCAGGTGAAATAATTTGCCCGTTCTTGTGCTAGATAAAGAGAGTGTTAGGTCTTGAGGCACTATATCTTTTTGGTTTTAATTGTTACTTCCAGTGCAGATGAGTACCTGACACATAGACAAAAAGGACTAGATTTTTAAGTTGTTATTGTGCTCAATCCCTGCTTACTCTGCCTGCTTAGCACACTTGGTAGACTGTTTTAAAGTAGTTTTATTCTGTTTTGTGAGTGTATCATACTTGCATGTATAATACTTTTTTACATGTTGACTTCAAATCTGTTTAGGAATCTAACCTCAATTCTTTTTTTGTTAGGGCAAGTGTCGAGATTTTGAGACTATGTTGTGGTTTGAATCGTTGCTGTTTTATGGCTGTGAAGAACAGGAGCAAGTGAAAGATGATGCTGATATTTCACTATTGCCTACCATTGTAGAGAGGGTTGTTCTCCCTAAATTAACAGGTACAGTCTTGGAAAGAAAAAGGGGATGTGTGGAAGCTGATGCTTGTTTGTGCTTTCAGATTTTACTGTGTTGTAAATAAATGCCTGATTGTCTTAGTACCTATATTTGATTATTTGCAAAGTGGAGTAATTCTTTTACTCTCTTACAGTGATTTCTGAAAATATATGGGATCCTTTTTCTACAACACAAACATCTAGAATGGTAGCAATTGTACAGAAACTAGTAGATGGATATCCTTCAGTGGTGAATGCAGAAAACAAAAATATGCAAGTAAGTTGTTTTTTCTTAAATATCTTGCATAAGTTAAGGAATTTGAATATATTTTTAATACACTATATTGGAGAGCACAGCATGCTTAGTGAGGAGCAAGAAAGAGAATTTTGCAATTATTTGTTGCTCTGCAGCCTAGTTATGGAGAATTAAATACATGATAAATTAGGAGGAGGAACTCAGTGAAGTCTCTCCAAAATAAATGCTAGAAATAAAGAGTTACCAAATGTACTAAGACTTGTTGGCCTGCAGTTTTGATTTAAGTGTCAGCTACAAATAGTCAGGCTTCTCTTTTTTTAGATCTCTGTAACCTTTTGAAATGTATTGCCTTGAAATTTGATTATTTTACTTAGCTTCTCTAAATACAAGAACCGATGTCATGAGTTCAGGTGCTGTAGCTAATGCAATGTATGCATTGTCTTTAGAATAATGGGAGGTGGGCCAAAGCGCACGTGTATGGGGAAGTTAGCAGAAGCTTAAAAATGACAAAAGCCTTGACTTCGCAGAAGTTAGTTGTGTAGCCAAGCTTAACCATAAAGTAATTCCATTGCCTTCCATTTTTATTGAAAGTGTCAAATTTCAGCTCTGTTAATTATTACAGGCTTCTCTAAGACTTTATTTATATGTGTGCTTAAGTGTGTATGCCTCTTACTGTTAGGCTCACAAATGTTCTTTGTTGCTTTGAAAAATCTATTTCTGAGTGGTTAACTATGAAGCAGTGTTTTGGACACTTAAAAAAAAAAAATTATCTGTTTCAGATGCTTTTAAAGGCATTGTTGCTAAGAATGAGGAGAACACTAGATGATGATGTATTCATGCCCTTATATCCAAAAAAGTAAGTTTGCTTTCAACTATGGTGTTAGACCTTATTAGCAAGTCGGTGCCTTCTGTCCATAGTTAACAGGGTTTTTTTCCCAGTATGGTTCACTGGCTGGATACAGGAGATGTTTTGTTATCGTGCTGTGAGGATTTAGCAAAGACAAGCAGGATGAAAGGGAATATTTATAGAAATAAACTGTGTGTGGGAAGGAGGAAGCCAGCAAACTCCAGACAGAGGTGGTCTTGGTTGCTCATTAAAGAAATCTCTTACTTTCCAGCATCTTAGAAAACAAGAACTCTGGTCCATATTTGTTTTTCCAACGTCAGTTTTGGTCCTCTGTTAAGGTAAGTCAGTAAATACATCCAGTAAATCTTTGGTCTAGACAGCGTAGCAATAAAATCCTCTTCAAATTTGTAGAAAATGGTAGATGGAAATTGCTTTTAACTTTACTTGAAAGAACTCTAAATTAGCATTCTTAGTCTTTGATAATGCACTGTGCCCTCTTCAAAAGACTGCCAAGAGAAAGCATCATCATTTTAACCTGTAGATTGAGGGTTTACTTAGCATACTCAACCCAGGTTTTTTAATGTCATTGTGCTTGTCAGAATAAAATACACTGCTTTTATTTCACTTACATGGAAATGAGAGCGCTTGGTTTGTATTTTTATATATATATAGTCTGTGTGTGAGAATCTTCATGAAAATAACTTGGCCCCTTTTGGAAGACTCACTGCTATTTATAAGAGCATTTGTAATCTTAGTTTAATTGAAACGATAAAGGGTGTGAAAGAAAAAGTCTCTGTGTGTGGAATGTGCAATATAGAGTGTGCAAAGGTCTGTAAGAAGCTATGACTGTTGTAGTTTATTTCCAATAAAAGACTGTGAAGAAAATGAACTCCAAACTAAACAGGAAAGTAAAGAGACCCATGTTGATTGAACTGCTCATTTCCATGGTCCCACAAACAGAACTCTTATCTGGAATTTTCTATCTAAATTGCAGCAGTGAGGGAGATTGTATTCAGAATAGGTTTGCAATCACTTTATTTACTTAACATATTTGTCGCTGAATTCTTTCACTTTGAAATAAAAACCAACTTCTTAAATGCTGTCTAGACCAAAATATGCACAAAGCTCGTTTATTAAAATGCTGCTGTTACAAGTGAAACAGGATGCTTATTTAGGGCGTGTATCTCTTAAGAGCGAAATATCCTGCTTCTGGCAATATCTGTCAGAGCTTGGGCAGTTTATGCGGGCTGTTACCACTGTTTATTTTAGGGAAGGATTAAAAATACAGCTTTCTTGTGCTAGAAAGTCGATTATAGCATCACAGACGAGTAGAAGTAGAAGCTGGGAGGCAAGCGCTCGTTTACTGTTTCCTGATGATCTGCCTCAACACTAAACTGCTGTCTGCGTTCATTTGTACGAGGCTGGCAGCAATTCTCCCACCAGCCATACATCAGTGGGCAGTAACAGCTGTAGTGCTGGCACAGCCAGCACTCCCCCGTGATGCTTTCTGTGCCTCTTGTGTCACTGTGCCTTGCAAAGAATGGTATGCTGGCAGCGGAGCTGGGGATTTCATTGACAAGGGGGATGTGAATTTGCCCCCGTATGGCATATGCTAGGCCTCACTGGGCTTGACATGGACATCAAATTTTGAGAACAAGGTAGCTTAAAACTTTAATTCTTTTTTTTTCTGATTTCTTGGGCAAAACATGAGCAAAGTTGAGGTGCTGGTTGTTGTTGTATGAGAATTTGTAACACTCTAGGCTGGTGCTTCACGAATTCTGAATAGTTTTGAAGCTAACAGAAGGCATATTTTCACTGCTTACCTTGGCCATACTGTTGCATTTGAAGAGGCTCTAGAGTGTTTGATCAACTTCCTGGTTTCAGTACATTTTAAAATACTTATTTTTCCTGTGTTGTATTTTCAGTTATTAGGAAACTTTCTCCAGTGGTATGGAATCCTTTCAAACAAAACTCTCCAGGAGCTGTCAATAGATGGTCTGCTAAATAGATATATTCTTATGGCTTTTCAAAACTCTGAGTATGGAGAGGACAGCATTAAGAAAGCTCAAAGTGTAAGTAAAATCAAACAGTATTTAAAATCTCTTGTAATTCAGAAACTTCAACTGGAGGAAAAATGTAGTTAAAACTTGGTCACCTGTGAAATCTTGGCTTTGATATCTCAAAGTTGTCATGTTGGTGAAAATTAGATAATTTTTTTTTTGAATACACAAACTAAGGAAGGAACTTTCTGTGGCTCATACCTGTAGATAGTTTAGGTACAGTGTAGATTTCAGTGGTTTACTGCTTGATTTTTGGATTTTTTTTTTTTTTTTTCGGTAGGTTTCTTCCTGTTGCACCGAGTTGGGCCTTGTCACCGCAATTTTACCTGGCAGACTTCACAAATCTTGTTAGCTAGCTTTTAAAATTTTGTTACATTGTGTTTAACTTTCTTTTTCGTGTTATGTCTAGGTAATTGCTTGCTTTCCGAAACAGTGGTTCGCTAGCCTAAAAGGAGACAAGACTATTTCTCAGCTCGAAAACTTCTGTAGATACCTTGTTCATCTGGCCGATACAATTTATAGAAACAGCATTGGTTGCTCTGATGTAGAGAAAAGAAATGCGAGGTAACTTATTTTCAGTTAATGCAGTTGCAATTCTTGTGCTTTGTAGTATTCTGCTGATGCATGCAAACATTAATAAATATCTCCATACTGCTGCATGTCTTTTGAAACATCTTTGAATTCAAACTTAAAAAATCTTGCGGTATGGTAGGTGGAGAGATTTTTAAGGTGTCTCAAAACAGCAATTCCTGGAAATCTTTAAACATTCATAATATATTTAGCACTAATGCTTAGTGTCACTGATCCTGGCAAATTTTCTATCTACTGGTTTTGGACTGTTCCACCTTGTGAGCTTGTTGCTGATTGCTGCATAATGGCTTCTAAATTACAAACTGCTTTTGTATATATTACAAAAGTTCGGACTTGATTTACACAACAAATTAGATGAACCTGTTTTCTCTTAGACTGAAGAGTCATTTTACTTGTATCTGATAACCAGCATAATTAAAAGTTCAGATTAGATGCATAAATGTTACTGCTGGCCAAGTCACCTGAAATGCTATGAATGTGTCATTTTAAGCAATGATAAACTTAAAAACCAAGTTGTTGCACTGATATGCAGGAATATAACAAGACTGGAAAATTGTTTATTCCTGTGCTGTTGCATGAGAAGAGGTTTCAAGGTCAATAGTTCTGTTATTCCAGCAAACCTGAAGTTTGGAAAGATGAACCTCCTTGCTACCTGCATTAGTCATTCTTGGTAGTTGAACTTGCTTGAGCCATTGAGTTACCCTTCAATTATTGAGACTTTCTGAGGGATTAGATCGTTCTCCCTTTTTGATCTTAGGCATAGCACTGAAACACAGAGACAAAAATTTTCCTTAAACCATAGCAGAAGAATCTCAGTTAAGAGGTTGGTTGTGTTCAATTTTTTTTTTTTCCCCAATTACCACGTTGGTTATTGGACACTTTTCTGTCTTTGGAGTCACTTTTGGCAGTGACATATGAATCATCTTGTTTTCAGAGAACACTGAGCTTTGTTGCCACACTGGGTTGTGCTCAAACAACTTTTTATCTGCTTTCATATTATGACTCAGAACTTTGTGTCCAAAGTATGATAGTAGTGTCACATACCAATTTAAATTTCCCCATGATTCAAATTCAAAATAGACTTGTTACCCCTTCCTTTCTAAAACCAAAATGCCTGGCCTAGCATGATACTGGAATTGAAATTAAGGACTTGAGAGCATCCAGTAGAGATTAAACTTTTTCTCTTTTGGTAGCCTGTTTATGAATTTGAAAGAACTTTCTTTAACAGCTGAAATAACAATTTAGTAAAATTTTCTATTGGAAGAGAGACATCTAATTAATCTGTTTTTCATAGAGAGTTCTAATTTAATTTCTGTCTTCTTGCTTTTTCTAGGCATTTAACATATCTTTTGCCATTGCCCCACATTAAGTCTGCAGCAGAAATACTACTTTTTATAACTGAAGAATGTTATGTGTTTTCGTATAAAGCCTAATATAGTTGTTTGAAACAAAAATGCAGTAATTGCTGCCGAGAGGGAAGTGTATCTTTACCTATGTCTGGTGCTAGTTTTCTAAACTGGATGTGTTTTCACAGATCAGCTAGGTTCATTTTTAAGATTGATTTTAACTTCTAGTATTTTTTGTGAGACTGGTCTAAATTTCATGTCCGTCCTCCCAGCAAGATACCAAAATGGTTTTTGACAGCTGAAGTCCTAGCAGTTTGTTCACTTTAGGCTTCCTACATTGACCTGAATTGTAATGCAGTTCATTGGTGGCAAGCTTCATAGCTTCATACCTTTTTAAGGCACACATTAAAGCATACTTGCTGCCTTGATTTTTTTTTTTTTTCTTGCTTAAACATTAGTTACCAAGAGAGCTGTGGCTCATTGCAGAGTACTATAAGTAATCCAAAACTTTTTCTTGAGATTATACTGCATCTAGTATTAAATCATATTGTATGATTAATTCCTACCCCCAAAATATTTTTTTTAATTTCAGTGCAAAGCTGATGCTTAGTCTGATTAAAGTAAGTTGGTTAAGTGGAGGAGAACATGAGGCGAAGTTATCTGAAACTGATTTGCTATATGGATTCATAATGTAGTCTTCTGTTGAAATATTAATACTTGTATATGATTTGTCTATTCCTCTATTGATTTCTTCTTCCTCTTTTTTTAGGGAGCACATAAAGCAGATCATAAAGCTTCTAGCAAGTATTCGAGCACTGGATCATGCTGTGACAGTTGCAAATGATCACAATGTAAAAGAGTTAAAGATTTTAATAGAAGGAAAATAGACTTTTTCAACAACTCATTTTGAGCTTTAAAACCATTCCTGATGTGTAATTTATGTACATATGTAAAGTTTCTTAAACTGTAAAGTATTGATCTTTGTTTTAATACAAAGTGCATTCTTATATACAGCATCCTTAAAAAAAACAAAAAACAAACAAAAAATGACTTCTTTGAAAACAAAAATGGAATCCCAAGATTGTCATCTTTCCACAAATAACATTTTCCTTAAAGATTCTCAAAATCTTGTTTACAAAAATACTTTGTACCCATGATTAGTAGTCATCTACTCCTGTTAATTGTTCCATGGTTAACTGGAATGTGTATAATATATTACGTGTAATACAATGTATGCATCTATTTATACCACCATGTTGCTTTCACACTGGATATAGAGATCTTGTACTGTTGAAATAAGCTTTTCATTTGCTAAAAAAACGCTTATTTTGACAATAAAGTGATCATATTATTGGTCAAAAGGGCTGGCAAAACAAATATGTGAAAATCATTTGAGCTAGAGAGTAGAGATGCTTTCAAATGGAACCTGACCTTTAAGAAGCAGCTGTGCTGCATTCAAATTGGAATAGCTAAAAAATCATTTGCATTCAGAATATGGAACTCCTGAAGACTGTTCTTAGAAACAAAACAGAAAGGAAAACCCAAATCAATGCTTAATTACTTTTTTAATACAGGCATACAATGAGAACTTGTGATTATTGTGCAAATATATATGGCAGCAATTCCTAAGCGCCAAACACCTTTCATTTTGTCGGAGTAATAGTTTACCCATGAACTCTGGGCCCTCACTCCTTGTGCAAGTTGGGTAAATTTACTGTTTGTGTCTATTTTTTTTGTAACTTCATACATGGAACCTGTTTTTTGTCATTGGTGTGGCTAAACATGTCAAGCAAAATGAAGGTGAAGAAAATTTTATATCCTATGATTTGAAGTATTTATTTTGTAGTAAATACTCAAATGTTACACTTCCCACAAAATACCGTCTAAGATTAGTCTTCGGAAAAAAGCATTTAATTGAAATGTAAATTAAAAAGAAAGTACTTTAAAAATCTGGCGATTTACATCGGAACATTAGTGACTCTATCTTGGGGTCCAAGGCATGGGAACAGCTGTAATAGCCTTGCATTAAGAGCTGTCTCCAGGTGTGCCCTACTTCTTCGGGGGAGCTGTAGCAATAAATTGGCATACTGAGTAACATAAGAAATCATTGTATTTAATGCTTGTGTCATGTGGTATAAATGAGTATATTAAAAAATGTACAATTTGTAACATGCACACTTCATTCAGACACTGAACAATTGTTTTTCTGAACTGTGGGGATTGATGGAGTACATTCAGAAATATCTGCTTTTAAAAATTGTTTCAATAAACTCGTCTGTCAAGGAGCTGTTGCAGTGCAACTGGGTACGCTTTTTTCCTTTAGGGAGGTGGTAAAGGAAATGATACGTGTGCTGGCTAACTATTTCAGTATGTCAGAAATCATCCTTAGAAGGTGGGTTTTTGGAGTGAACAAAAGTGTCTTTACTTTGAAAAAGCAATAGGATAAACACTGGAATTCATATACCTACATAAAGAGTATTCAAGATATTTTGAAATATTATCGTGCTGGTAGTTGCATGATTTAGTAGTAACAGATTTGACTTTTTCTGTGCTTAAAATTTTACTGGTTTTAGTATTTTGTTAGACTGAAGAGGACACAAATAATCCATGCTACCACCATTTCTAAAAGTATTGATATTCAAGTGATTTAATCATCAGAGGGATTCAAAGTTGTAGAATGGTTGAGGGAGGGAGGGAGAAGGAAGGGGGTAATAAAAAAATATGCAAAATTACTTTTTTTTTTAATGAGGAGGAGCAGTACTGTACAGAGACTTTTCTGCATCTTAACGCATGCCTGCCTTCTAGTCGTGGGATCTCCAGGGCTGAGGGGCTGCATACTTTGGACACCTTCTGCATGGTCTAGCTTGGCTACTCTTTCTAGTCTAGCCACTGCAGTATGAAGCTCAGTGAAGGTTAACTTCCTGGCTCTAGGATAAAGTCTCAAACCCAGGCTTTTATGGTACAGCACCACCACTGCCGGCGTTCAGAATTGCTGCTACCCTTGCACTGGTGATGATACATGTGGGTGGGTACATTTTGTGGACAGCATAAAATGTGCTCAAGCAGCTCTAAGACCTGTGCTGCTAAGTTAGGTTGGTTGTCCAACTGGATAGTGTTACTGTTTGCCAGTGAATGTCAATAGCTAATTTTACTGCAGGGGTGAAAATGTACTTTATTTGGATATTTTAGAAAACGGATTTCCTTCAACTGCAGTTACTGAAACAGTTGCAGAAATTTAGAAGGCAGTCCTCCCTGAATACATTAACGTAAGTGCGCATTGTGTACTGTCAAATTCGTTTAGAATCGCTGACTAACAACCTCAACCGCCAAAGCTTTTCTCAGGTTTTCCTACACACAGAGTTTTGACAGCCATCTAATACTGAAGCCACAAGGTGGCAGATTCAGAGATTTCAACGCTGGAAAATACGGAAAGTACTTGACCAGGAGCTGTCAGAGTTTGGATTTTCAATTACAAATTTTTTCAAACACTGGGGATGATAAAGCTAGCGAGTGTAGGAGAAGGGTTGGAGTCAACTATTCTCTTTTGGTGCCAGGGGCCTTTGTTGAAAAAGGTGGCCTGTTCACAAAAGGTGGTCAACAGTAACCCATCTGCTCTGAAAGCCCTCTTCAGCTTTGCTCTGCTGTCCACCCCATCTCCCCGTGGTGGTGGTGGTGGGCTGGGCTGGGCTAATAACAGTAACTGGATTTGTTTTGGAAATCACATTTATTCCTACTCTCTACTGCCTCTCTGGGAAGAATACTTGTAATCAGTCTCTCCCTCACTCTCTCCCTGGCTAGTTCAGGGAGCAGAAATCCATAGGTTCAAGCCATCAGCTATCATCTCAAACTTTGCTTTTTCTTCTTATAGATATATGTAACTACAAAATTTAAATGCAAGTTTGTAACTGCATGGTGTGCACACTACTAATGGATCCAGACCAGCGGAGTAGGAAAGCTCAAGACATTTATTATTAAAAATCCAGGTGTTTTGCTCCAATTCGGATTGTGACTAGGACCATAAGAGAGGGAACAGAGAGAGCTTCCTTGTAACCTCATTATAAATTATAGCTACAGAGAATCCTTTTTTCAAGACAGCCTGTAGTCATTTTCCTAATTAACTGCTGCGGAAGACCCGCTATTCATTACACTTCGCCCATCCTCCCTCTACTACAATGACAGTATGTGGCTATGGTGTCTAAGCTCTTGCATGCTTGAGGAGTTTCTCCTTCCTATCCCCATACAATGTCACCTTTGGAGAACAATAACATGAGGAAACTTGCAGCAAAGTATGCTTATGGGTGGTAAGTGATCTAACTCCTCACTTTGGGCAACATGGTGCCTTTGTATAAATGGTTAGGATTGTATGGGCGTCTAAAGACTTCATGTAAATAATGTCACCCAATTTTATTTATAAACAAAATAACCACTTTGATTTCTACTACTTCTCCTGTGTCTCATTTATTGACGTAAATTAAATGTTAGTCGCAAAATGCTCATACTTTATGTAACAATCTTTAAACAAGGTTACACAACTGCTGCTCTGTTATGGTATAATCTGAGGACAACTGTTTTAATATTGCTCTCCCACAGGTTACCACGCATATCTCACTGTTCACTATCAAAATTAACAAATAATTGTAACACGCTAAGAGACTGATGTCCTAGAGGATGATGGAATCCCATGTGAGAAGGCACTAACACATTAAGTGACATGGCAGTTTTATTTCTGCTCAGAACTCTACAGGGATTCTTGAGAAAGTCTAGTAACCTCTTTAGCAGTTAGCGTTGTTTAGGAAAAGGAAAGATGTAGAACACGTAAGAAAAAATTGCATGTAAAATTGTCAGTCATTGACATTTTTATGAACAGGATAATATATTACAGAATTATTAGTTATTTCATTATTATAATTATTTTATTATACAGTTATGTATGATTACAGTTATTACAGAATTACCTTTACCCTAAAGGTCACCAACAGCAAAGGGAAAAGCTTATCTTTTACTATAAAGGAAAACAAAATGAAATCTGAAATGTGAAATGAAGAAGTTTGAGGAAAAATTGTGCAGATACAGGGAGCCACAAGACTCCTCTTTCTCCTCCTTTCAGACATATCTCATTTTCTGCAAAAGTTTGCTAATCAGTGGTTCCGCTTTCAGTTCTCCCTAAGTTACTCTACAAAAAAAGGCATTTTTTTAGAAAGAACCCTAAATATATATATACCAGGGGAGGGGATATGCACCTGCAGTTTTAATGTAATGTACGGCTTTGGTAGAATGACTTGGTGAGGTTTGTTTTAACAGGCTGAACTGTCCTTTTATGTGTGGGGGTGCTTAAAAGCAGTACCCCTGTCATCTTAGGTTTATTAGTTGCCCAGTGAAAAATTAAATGTCCTGTGATCAGTGTCCTAAAAGGAAATAACAATACCTGTGATCTGACCGTTAGGCTTTACCGTGAAGTCACAAGCAAACCATTCCTGCAACAGTTAGTAGTAGCGTGTACAGAAAAGTCTGTGGAGGTTTCAGAAGTGGTTGTTGGAAGGAGGGAGGATGGTTGTGGTTTTCTGAGGAACTCACATGTAACCAACAGGATGGATCAGAGTTGAGTGGTTTTGCCCTGCATGTGGTACTTCAAACATAAACCTTTGGTAGGCTTAAAATTATTACTTGAATTTGTTTGCACCATGAAATCATAGAATCATAGAATGGTTTGGGTTGGAAGGGACCTTTAAAGGTCATCTAGTCCAACCCCGTTGCAATGAGCAGGGACATCTTCAACTAGATCAGGTTGCTCAGAGCCCCATCCACCCTGGCCTCGAACACTTCCGATGATGGGGCATTCACAGCTTCTGTGGGCAGCCTGTTCCAGTGTCTCCCCACCCTCATAGTAAATAATATCTTCCTTATGTCCAATCTAAACCTACCCTCTTTCAGTTTAAAACCATGATCCCCTGTCCTATCACTACAGGCCCTGCTAAAAAGTCTGTCCCCATCTTTCTTAGAAGCCCCCTTTAAGTACTGGAAGGCTGCAATAAGGTCTCTCTGGAGCCTTCTCTTCTCCAGGCTGAACAACCCCAACTCTCTCAGCCTGTCCTCACAGGAGAGGTGCTTCATCCCTCTGATCATTTTTGTGGCCTCCTCTGGACCTGCTCCAACAGGTCCATGTCTTTCCTGTGCTGAGGGCTCCGGAGCTGGACGCAGGACTCCAGGTGGGGTCTCACCAGAGCGGGGTAGAGGGGCAGAATCCCCTCCCTTGACCTGCTGGCCACGCTGCTTTGGATGCAGCCCAGGATACAGATGGCCTTCTGGATTCTATGATTCTATTTTCAACTGATGCACTTCTCTGACATTTTGAAAAGTCACTAAGCAAATAATGGAGCAGTCCATTTTCAACTGCATAGTAATGATTAGCTATCTGAAAAAAATTCTATGACCATGAGGCAGAATATATATGTTCATAAGAAAACAACTACACATGCCATCTGAATCTATTTTACCTGCTGAAAAAAAGTGAACGAACTCGGTACATCAATTGTTTTATGCCACAAGTATATATCATTTTAGCCTTGGGTGTTCCTTGTAAAACAACCTTTAAATTGCTGTGTCTGTTAGTGATCCTCATGCATGGATAAAACCAGGACACACTTGCTTTGCTCCCACAGCAACCATATTGTCATTCTTTTATTTTTACATTCTCCATAGTAAAAAAGTTTCATGAGTTTCTTTTTGGTGCTATGCTAGAGACAGTTAAATTACATGTGAACGTCCACCAAGTGAGAAATACCATAAGCTTCAACAAGCTGTTAGCAATTATGCATTCTAGCAATTTCAAAACCCATGAAACTTATCTTTAAATAGTCTTCTAAAATATTGTATTTTTATTTATCTATAGAACATTTTCACTGGGATCATCACAATGCATGTAGGAAGTTGGCCAGTTAAAAATACACAAATAATACGTTACACTGTATTTTGCATCACGAACATTTGCTCTATGTTTTCTCCCACCAG
The DNA here is from genome assembly GCF_964289735.1 of Phaethon aethereus. Lineage (NCBI taxonomy): Eukaryota > Metazoa > Chordata > Aves > Phaethontiformes > Phaethontidae > Phaethon > Phaethon aethereus. Next base: position 117,497,048 of record NC_138575.1, on the reverse strand, counting down.
CGTACTCCACTCAGCTGGTACTTTGCCTATGGTAGGTATGTGGGATAAGACCACATTTAAGTATGAAAAGATTATGTATAAAATTTAGTATTTCTTTGGACTAGACCAGAGCTATTCAGGGAATATATATCAAACATAACTTTTCGTGTTTTGATACAAAGTTCATATGAAACAAAAATGTCTTCCCATTTTTGGTTTTTACCCTTTGTAATGGGAACTGATCTTGGATGAGAAGGTAGTGGGAAGAAATGCTACAAGGTGTTCCAGCTCTTGTCTCAGGAGGTAGCTATACTTCTCATGCTTGCCCATATGGATATTCTTTAGTTCAAATCATAGTCTCAGTGAAAAGAGTTTCTCTGCAGTTTTTCAGATTTTCTTTTTTCTACTTCAGGTCTCCTTCCAAACTGCCGTCCTGGCCCCAGCATTATCTGAAGCGCAGCAAAGCCCACTTCTCGCTTGATTCTAGCATGTAGCTCCCAAACCTGCCTTCTGTAGTCTCCTCAGCAGCTTGCAGTGTATCACCAACACAACACAGTACAGCTCCTGTGAAGCGGTACTCCTCCTCCACTTACAGCCTGCACAGGCTGAACAGAAATTTCCAAAGAGATGCTTACAGTCTGTCCCTAAAACTTTTGAAACCTCCCAGGAAGAGGCAGGCTTTAGCCGTGATTCAGTGCTCCGACCCGAAGCACTCGGTGAATGCATCTGCACTGACAGCTTCTATGCCCATTGCACATTTTGCACAGTGAGGTTTTTCAGTTCGCATTGCTGTTCGTTACCTTGTCCCTAAGATTTTTCTCCCTGCTGCACCTGTCATAAACACACAACTAGGACCGGGGCTGACTGTGTTTTAACAGAGCCTCACCATGCATCCATAGCGCATTTTTCGACTTTGAAGCCTGCAATCCAGCACTGCTGTAAGACAACGTGAAAGCAGAACCTCGTCTAACGGCTCTCTTCTTAGTCTTCCTTAAGGGGCCAGGATTCCTCAGGCTGAACCCACCCCGACCGCAGGGCTTGCCCAACACTCAGTGCCCCGGTTCAACGTGCCCCTGACAGGGCCCACGCAAGGGATGCCCCTGACCCGGCTCTGGCGAAGGCTCCGCCCAGCCCGGTGTGGCTGCTCCCGCCGGCCAACACCTCCTCGCTCGCACACCCACCCCTCCCGCAGGCCCCATTGCCGCCGACCAACCGCCCACCCTCTGCGGCCGGCGACCGCTTAACGGCCGCCTTCCCGCCCCGCCTCAGGCCGGGCTCGCGACCTCAGCTCTTCCCCCTCCTTGCGCCCCCCCCCCCCCCCCCCCCGCTGCGCCACCGCCCCCTCACGCCCTCCTCCACCGACTTCCGGCGGCGGGAGGCGCAATGCGGAAGGGACGGCGGGGCCGGAGCGGAAGTGAGGTCCCGCCGGCTCCCGCGGCACGGAGCGGAGCGGGCGGCCGTTGGTGGCAGGTGGCGCGGCCGGTGAGGGAGGCGCTGGTACCGCTGCGTCTGGGGGGCTGGGGAGGGGGTAGGGGGGCGGCAGCACCGAGGGGGGCGCTCGGCGCTCTGTCTGTGTGTGGCGGAGCCGGCCCGGCCGTCGCCGTTGCGGGGTTCGGGGCCGCGGGGGCGCCACTGGCGGCAGACAAGATGGAGGCTCTTGTCAGCATCGTGGGTACCGGCGGCACCGGGCTGTGGCGGGCGGCGGTGCGTGCCTGCCCTGAGCGGCAGGTGCTAGCGCGGCGGGGACCTGCTGGCCCGGCGCCGGCTCCGGGGCTGCCCCTCGGCCGGGCGGTGGGAAACTGGCGGCTGTTTGGTGGCCCTTCTCCTCCCGCCTGGCAAGGGAAAGAGGCCTCGGCTGAAGGGCCAGACCGGCGCCGTTGCTCCCCGGGCGGTGTTGCGCCCTCGGGGGCCGCGCTGGAGGGTGGGGACCGGCACGTTCCGGACCAGCGGCGAAAAGTCCCTGTCCGCCCTAGAGGTTACGGACACTGAGCTGAAGGGAAGGCAGAGAGCAGAAAACCCTGCTCCTGGCTTTCAAGAGGGATCTTCCCTCGCTGTATGCTTCCTGAGCTTAAGCCCCTAAAACTTGACGCCTGTTTACAGTTTTTTATTGTTCGGGTTTTTTTATTGTTTTGAAGGAAGATTTTATCTCTATGGCTTACAGGCAGTTTCACTAGTACAATACTGCTATGTTTAAGTCGTCAGCCACTGCAGGGGAGGGTTTAAATCCAAACGAAAACCTGCTTCCATTTACATAAGAAAAACAAAACAGGTTAACGTTTTTGTATGATCTTTTAAAACGTCTTAACAGCTTTAGTGTTTAAAGTATACTGTCCTTTTGTACAAGGTCAGAATCAGTAAAATAGATCTAAAAATGGAAGCCTGCCCAGGCTTCTGGTGCTCTGCATTTGGCATTAGTTTATGATTAAGACAGTTGCCACTCTTACCTATTTGTGGTGGCTGGAGAACCTTGTTTTCATTCTTTTCTTTTTTTTCCTAAGAAGAAATCCTACTTACTAAGTATTGTGAAAGAAGTTTGCTTTGTCTCTGAGAAGCTTTTAAATAAATCCTTTATTTTGAAAGATGGTTCGGTGGGTAGTTTTGTTTTTGAAATGCTGTTATGTTGTCTTTAAATAGTCCCTATATTTGTTTTGGAACATGAGATGAAATAAAGTCTCATGAGGTAGAAAGAGCAAGCAGGTCTTTTTTTGTTTGTTAAACATGTAAAATCCCTAGGAAAGGATGCAAGTCAGACCTGCTTTGCAGAAGGTATCTGGAAGCACAAGAAGGTTTCACTAACATCATCTTGTGTTGGACAGGACTGCCTCCGATAAAGGCAAAATGGCTTTCAGTAAAGGATATCGTGTCTATCACAAGCTGGATCCGCTTCCATTCAGTGTGATAGTGGAAACCAGAAATAGAGAAGAATGTCTCATGTTTGAATCCGGAGCTGTGGCTGTCCTCTGTAAGTCAATACGTTTTGATAACTACAATGTAAAAAGTTGGCAGATGTGACATCGTGTAAGCTGTTTTTTTATGGAATATAAAGAAGCAACTATTCTGTTTTCTTGTTTGCTAATGCAGAGGCTTCTGATTTAAATGAGAAAAAAAAGACATTTTCATATCTTCATCTTTTGAGAGGGAATTTTACACATTTAATTACATTTCATCATTCATGTATATTTTCATGTATACTAAATTTTCTTCTAATAGCTTCCAACAACATCTGCTTCTTTCTTTGGTTCTGAACAACCTTCTTCTTTTAAATATATGATAACTCATTGAAAATCTAATTCTCTGTGTTGTATTTCATAATAAAAATTTCTATATTGTTGAATGGTATGTCATCTTAATTTGTTTTTTATCTTATTTTGTATCCTGATTTTTGATGGCTTTTTGATTTTTAGCTTCATTTTGTCCCTGTATTTTTAACCTATCTTGAGACTCTGTATTGATTTGTCTTGTAATAAAATGAGTGATATCTGGAGCAAGGTGTCTTGCATTGCAAAGTTATTTTTACATGTTTTCAGTGATAAATGCATTAAATGTTTCCCTTAAATTCTTTTGCCCCCCTCCCCCCATTTTTAAGTCATAGTTGAAGGAGGACACTAAAATGAGAAGTGCAGAAGAGATCCATGAAAGCAATAGATAAAGTTTTAAAATGTAGTTTGGTTTGTATTCCTCAGAAAGTCTGAGCACCTGGTTGCACAGGGTTTCTAAGCTTGTTTTTGACTCTCTTATAGAAAGCTTTCATGCTGTGGAAGTATGTTTTTTTGGTCAATAACTTTTTGATTAATTCATTCTGATGCCTATTTGTGGTTTTCTAGCCTAGCTGTTCTGAGCACCTGATCAGAAAATGGGAGATTTGATTCACTGCCTGAAGTCCGAGTAGACTAAAAAACCTACCTTTCAGGAGGATGCTCTGTCTTTGAGACTGTGGAGTAGGCCAAGTGGGGAGTGTGTTCTCTAACAAGACTCAGAGTTAGAAATGTGATTTCCAAAGAAGAGTCAACTTGAGATACATTTCCTTTCTTCAGTATTTGCAGTTGGCTCTCTGATACGTGAGTGTGCTCCTTGGCAGTGGCATGGTCTCTTTCTGAGGCACCTGACAGTCCCTGTGTAAGGTGCTTAGATGTTGCCCCATGGAGTCATCTGTACTAGACAGGCTGTGTGAACAAGTGCTCTCTAACATACAGCTTAATCTGCATCTTCAATGTGCGATTAGAACAAGCTGCCATTAACTGTTTAGAGGCTTAGCAATGGGATATGCCAGCATGATTGACATAGCTGCAATTGTATGATGATCCAGGTGCAAAGCAATGACTGATTTTTCTCCTGTTTTTGAGAATTGTATTTTTTTCTGATACAGTCTCTTCTTACTATGTATTTAAGTAATCTCATTGTCCTTGCCAGCAGTATTTGAAAGGCATTGTCTAGTGTGGATTGGACTGGGAATAAATGTCCAGTCATAAAGCTAGTGAAGCGGTTTAGTGAAATCCATAAAATGGGGAAAAATGCTGTGAATATTTGTAGAAAACTTTATTTTAGGATGTATTTAGTAATTACTGAATATTAGCTTAAGCTACTTAAGGAGCAATGTATTAAAAATAATTTATTCCTGAAAGTTATGCTCAAAAAAGTAAGTTTAGTAGCTTCTTGTACTGTGATACACTGCAGGCACCTGGATAAATGTTCTTCTCTAGAAATGCAAAAAACATACCGAAGTTCCTGCCCTCTTCTATGCCTCACATTGTTACCACACAGAGGAATTGGAACCTGAAGGAAGTTTGAAAGCTGCTCTCCTCTTGGGTTCTGTACTTAGTAATACCATGTTAATAATCTGGAAAGTTTGTCCTTGGTATTCTAATTGGTAGGCTACAACATAGCAAACATTCATACTTCGCTAGAAGTGGTTGCTCTGAATATTGTTTTCAGTAACCTTGACCAGTAAACTGCTTACTCTTTTTCTATCTGGTAAATGGGCATATTTTCCCAATCCATATTTAGCTGTGGCATTTTACTTTAATTCCCTTTTTGCACCTAAACTCTTTAAGTACTGAAACATGGTTGTGTTGTTAATAGTTGAAAGATCACAATCATACCCTTGAACTGACAACAGAAAAAGCACTAGAGTTCCCTAGCTCAGGACTTTTTTTCCCTTTTTCTGATTGCTGTTTGCTTCTGGTACCTATTCTTTTTAATAGATAAAGAACTACAGTTATTAGTGCTTGGGGAAGATTTGTAAAGTACTACTTCTCTATCTAGTCATGCCACAGAAAACAGAAGATTCTAGTCTGTAGCCTTATAAACTTCTGGATGTTGGTACAAATCTAAAAGCTAAAGTTAATGAAAGACTGGCCCTTGAGGAAGATTCCCCAGATATTCGTAAAATCAGTATGAATAGATAGAAAAACAATCAGATCAAGTATATATCAATTTAAATCCAGAACAGCATCACTTTAAACTGTTAAAAACTCATCTCTTTTTTTTTTTGCTGATGGTGCTAACGCTTTTTAAACTCTCCAAAAACTGACAGTACTGATCTCAAACTGTTAGATATTTTTCAAAATATTTTAATAAATACTGAAGTTAAAATAATGTGTTCAGCCTTATACCCCATCGTAGTTCTTACCTGTATGTGGAATGTATAATATAGGTACAACCTAGTGAAATACAATTTGCCATTAAAAGTGATTCCTGTGGTTCTGTTCTGAGTGCCTCAGTGAACTGCATCTTCTGGGGTATCCATATATAGAAACTTGAATTTGAAATGGGCTAAGAGAAAGGAATGAAAGCTTACTGATCCTTTAAATTTCATCTTAAAGGAAGCACATCTGTCATTTGAGGGAAGGATAATGGTATTAATCTTCATCCCCTTTACATTCAGTGAAGCATTGCAAGATATTCAGAGGCTTTAGTTAGGCCTCTGTATGAAATGCTGCACAACTCGTATGTTGTGTGATTTTTAGTGCGTGTTGCAGGTGCCTGAATCTGTTATTCAAGTCAACAAAACAAGATGGAAGAAAGGAAGAGGGTTGAAGGGATAGTTGACAGTTGTTGCATAATCATTCAGTCTTAATGTGGAAGCAGCCCAAGCCACGCTTCTGCTGGAAGCATTCTGTGTACTGCTTGTAGCATGGATTAGCTAATGTTACTGTGACCAAAACATCTGAGAAATACTTCGCTTGCCTTTATATATTTAATAACTCTTTTATTGACTCACTCAGAGTATTGGGTTAGCCCAAGATACTGAAGTCTGAGGGGATCCTGCCAACTTGCTTCTCAAGGCAGTGTAAGAGCACTTGGTTTTAAATGTCATCAGCTTCACTGCTGATTTGTTTAGAATTTAGTGGGAGAATGTCATAATCTGTTTTTTTCTTATTTGACATATAAAATAGACCATTTATTCTTTAAAACAGGACTCTTTAATGAGATACCTTACCTGTAAAGATTCCATTGACTGAGCAGGAGGGTGTTCTCTCTCCCTGTTCCTCTCTGGTGAGTCATAATGAAATGAGTGGGAAGCTGTCTTTACTCCTGTCGCCTGCAATGAGTAAAAAAGAATGTTCTGTCGTCTGGAAAAATATTGAGCCCTGAGTGGAGAGAGCAGGAGCTTTGTGCCCATCCTTTGACTTCAATCTTGTGGTAAAGCTGAGAAAAGAGCAGGTGTGAACAGGAAGAGGCACTGTGCCCACCCTGAGATTTCTGTAGAGCTAGCTAAAGTAAGAGCTGTAATAACCTGTGTGCAGCAGGCATCCTGGTATTCATAGTCATGTGAGAGAATGCTACTTTATCACCCATTCACTTTGCACTTCTTTTTAAAAAGAAAATTCTTCCACACTGCATTCTTGGCGGGGGCGGGGAGGGTGGTGGGGAAAGCAGATATGCTATTATCTATCCACAGTAGCAGATGGGATATATTAATGTTGCAAGAGATTTTAAATTGATATGGTGCTTGAGAAAACTTAGACACCCAGAAGAGAAACATACTGACAGATATGTTTGATGAGCACCTGCTATACGTACATAATTATTAAGGACATTCTGTATGCTTACAACCAGAGGTTTTTTTTTCCTTTGGTGTTTGCTGCCACCAGTAATAAACTGCCGCTGTGTGATTCTCCCCACCCCACTAACAGTGATTATACAGAGTTTTGAGTGGAACCACATCCCCTTAACTAGGGAAGAAGAATATTTAAAAATTGTAGATGTGGCACTTCAGGGCATGGTTTGGTGGGCATGGTGGTGTTGGGTTCACAGTTGGACTTGATGATCTTAGAGGCCCTTTCCAGCCTTAACAATTCTATGATTCTATGAAAATAAGAATATAAATATTTTCCTGTCTTATATATAAAGGTACAATAATAATAAGAATTAAAATTCTTCAAGCAGTAATTTATCCTTTGGAAAGAGCGTCTTTGCTAGAGAGGAAAGGTCAAATATAGGCTGCGGTAGAAACAATTTCTGAATGTGTTTTGATGTAATATTATATTCATCTGAAAGCAATTTGAAGGGACCAGTGTGAAGGGACTAGGACGCAAAGGCAAACAGCAATTTCACCTTCCTGTCTTTATTACTGTTTTGACTAAGTGTCATCTTCTAGACCATGTCTTCCCATTAAACAGTATCTTAAAACGTTTAAGAAGCTGCAGGGAAGCAACAGCTACGGTGGATGCCATGGGCAGCTGTGCTGGCAGAGGAGGCTGTAACCTGTCTTCCTGTCATCAGGTGCTTTTCCTAGGATTCTGCCAGAATTCACTGTCCTTTCAAATCTACTGGGAAGATGCTCCGCTCATTGCTTTCCAGGCATTTCCAACAAAATCACATGGTTTAACAAAGACCATGTATGCTAGCCTAGCACACTCTGAAAAGTACAAGAAGTACAGTAAGAATCTTCCCAGGAGGTTGGTGGAGGCAGTAACTCTTGCCAGGGAGGGCTATGACCTCTTTGAATAGGATCTGCAAGAATTTGGTCCACAGTTCTGGAAATATTAAAAAAGTTACTTACAACAGAATCTAAAGGCTTTTTGCTTCTTAAGGTAGACAAGTTTACAGCAATAGTAAAGACTCTTCTGTATGTGTACCACAGCTCTTTGCATGATTTTAACAAGGGATTTCACTGGCAACAAGTAATTCTCTTTATGAATGTTCCCTTTTCAATTCAGTAAGTATTCATTTCTGTGGTAGCACACGTGTTAGTAAAAGTCTTGGTTTTGCTCTACTGGACATCCAGTTAATGATAGCTCTTGCTAATTAAATGTCTATTAAGAAGCCTAGTTTGCATACTTCTGGAGTTACTCAGACATAATTTAGAAAAACTAATTAGCATTTCTACATTTCAGATAATTTTGCAGCATTTTTGCATGGTAGCATGTATTTAAATTGAAAATTTTGTAATTTTATGAATTGGCTTGTAGAGGCAAAACCAGTTGGTGTTCATGTAAAATATTTTAATCAAAGCATTCAGTATTAGGAGAAAATCTTTGTAGGTTATTGGTGCTGTAAAATTTTGTTTTCAATGGAGAACATGTAACTGGGTCAGAAAGCCCAAATCTGATGGAAAGGAAGTGCTTGTAGGCTGTTACATAGGTCAGCTTTGTTTTCACACTTTTATTTCTCAGTTTGTTTTTTTTTTCCCTTTGTCAGTGGTGTTACTTGAAACGATATATTTTGTGAAGTAGATTTGTATAGTATTGCAAAACAATGTTAAAGCAACCAAGCCTTTTATTTGCTCATCTGTTACAATTATTTTGTTGTTGTTGTTCCAAACAGTGGGTTTTTTTCTGTTATTTAGTATTTAAATATAATTGCTAATGTCTAGAGATGTCTGGGGTTTTTTCAATTGCTGGGTAGAGGTCGTTTGTTATTTGAAGTTTCCTCCCCATAGTCTTAAGATAGGTGTGATTATGGGAACATATAAATGTCTTTGTGAAGTGGATGATGGTGCTTCATAATTTGAGCTAGCAAACAGAGTGGGGAAAAAAATCGTCCTATTAATTCAAAGCAAATATCATATGAATTATGGCAGATTTAAATATCAGCTGTCACCCAGTTTTCTGTGCATCTTTTCATGTCAGCAAAGTATCAAAAGTAATAAAATAGTTCTTCAGGTGGTTGATTTATAAATGAAATAAATAATGAATAAAATCAGAGTGGTGACTCCACTCTGATTTTAATGTCACCTATGTGGTAATATTACAGTGTTAGCTTTAATTTAAATACTGGAAGTTTAACTGTCCTAATTTGACAAGAAGCTTGAAAACCTCAATCTTAAAAGCTCAAAACCAAACTCTGTAAGCATAGTTCATAATTTTTTCAGTTTTTAATCTTTTTAAAGTGACAGTAGCATGAGCTTTTACTTGTCTAACTTAAATGAGAATATCTTGTTTCTGAAGGAATTGCACATAATTTCAGGAGTGTGTCTTTGTTCCCAGCTCAGTGTCCCATGTTTTAGCTTATAATGTGTCATTATGGCCCCTTGTGAACCCACCAAGAGGAGCATACAACTGTAGAAAACCGAAATGATAACTTTTAACGTGATCTTAGCTTTATAATTGTTAACGTTGCAAAACTAATTTCTAACCTGGAATTGAGCAGAATACCTGTTGAACAAAGTTGTCCTGAAGACAGGATTTTTAATGGGGTTCCATCTGCATAATGGTTAAGAGGGCTGACATAATCCCTTTAAAATAATCTAATCAGTCACCTTTCTTAAATGAGTCAATGATTGATAAGGTGTGATTATTACAGATGCACACTTGTGATTAAACTTGGAGCAAATGAGATGTTAGCATTTAAAAATAATATGACCTATTAATTTTTAATAAAGATTGACTTGAAATTATTTTATTCTTTTTCACTTGACACCGCAAATGAGGCTTGCTGGCTTTCTACAAGAATGCATTACAACTTGACCTGAAAACCACATTAGAAGTGTTGTGATGTTTGGGGTTTTTTTTGTACTGCTAAATAGCAAGTCATTATTTCTGTTTTAGAAATTAATCAACGTGAATCTAACTAATTCAGTGGGTTAAGCAGAAGCTGCTTTTAATTATCTTTCTGCTTAACATCTGAACTGACACAAAGTAACGTGTTGTGTCCATCTTTATACACAGACATATGTATGCTTGCATTGTCTACTGTTTAGTGCTCCTCTACAGTACAATTTAAAATCTGTTAAGTCCAGTGTTATGTATGGAAGTTGTCATTCCAGCTGGTAATTTTTGTCTTTAGAAGTTGCATGTCTCAATTCGTTCTTCTTAGTGGGTGACAACGTTTTATATTTTTTTCAGACACCCTTAATTGTGTCTGTTTACTTCCAGCTATTTAAAGATGAATAAATAGAAAAGTCAATTTCTCAAGTAGAAGTAGGTTCATTAGTTTGTAGGACTTTATGTTTTTCTGAGTACTTATTTATATTAGCTGCATTTTTTTTTTTTCAAGATGTGGAGCTCATAAATCAAAGTCAAAAGGGCTCTCGTGGCTGCAGGCCAACCTACCATTCTGGGAAGAAATGTTCTCATTCATTAAGAATGTTACAGAGGAAATGAGGAAATGCTCTTGGAAATGCTCTCTCCTTCTGTCAGTATTACCTTAGTCTTCCTGCAGTTTAACTTCTAAGCTGCAGTTCACCCAGTTGGTAATATCAGCTGTTCATAGAGGAAAATGGAAGTTGTCTTTGCATACGCTGAATAGAAGATGTTACAGTGATGAGCTCTTGGCTTTGTATTTTTGTAACTTCAGTGGCTTTTGCATATCTTGATGACTTTGTATGCTGAAGGAAGTGAGAGAGCATAAATCTTCATGAAGCCTACTGCTTTGGTGAAGAAGGAAGAGTTAAGTAGGATACTTATGGGGAGATTCTGGATGGTTCCAGAGCACTTATGTTGTTTGGTATGGAGTGATATGAAAACCTGCTGATTTAATTTTGGTATCTTCAGAAATGGGAAATGCCATACGCAGTGGCAGTGAGTAATAGATTACACTCTGGCCTGGGTGTTTGGTTTTTTTCTTTCAGCACCCATAAATGAAAGGTGTCCTTTGTGGCTAGCGCCGGTGGAGGTGCTGGTTCAGGAAATTCTTGTAAATGTTTGGCTAAATGGACTTTTGGTCTAAACCAGCCGTACAACCATTTGCACGTTTTCATAGCGTTGCTGCTTGTTCATGCCAGGGCCCTGAGGACATCACTGGCCCTGAGGACATCACCAGCCCTGACTGTCCCTGGCCAGCCCCCCTGGGGCTTTCCCCACCCTGCCCACAGCCCAGGACCCCATTTCAGTCCCCTCAGGGCTGTCAGTCCCTGCTGCAGCAGTGCTGCAGCAAAGTGCTGGTCTCCAGCTCTCCACAGCTCTGCCCTGCCTGGACATAGGCCCTGCTGAGCCGGGCTGATGTCCCAGCCTAGCCTTGGCCTGTCCCCATCCCCATGGCCAGCCTGGCCATCCTGGGACTGTATCTGGCCCTGGTTACTCTCACCAGGCCTGACCCTTGTCCGCAGACTGGCATCCTGGCCTGGCCTCTGCCCATCCCCACGCAGGTGCCTGATGTCCTGGGCTGGGGCTGGCCCCAGCCTGCCCTGACTCCCTGGTGAGGCCCCGCCATGGCTCACAGTGCCCTGGCCCACAGTGTCCCAACAGGTCAAATGGAAGAAAATGGAAAGGAGTGTGGTATAGCCGTGTCTTTTTCCTGATTTCACCTTCATTTTTGGAAAACTGAAGTGCCTTTCCTTAATGTTGTGGAAAGTTCCTTATTGTGCATTACCTTGAAAACAGCCTGAGCGTTACTGCAGTCAGCCATCCAAAACATCCCTGCGTAGCGTGGGTTGGTCCTGCTGTGGTAAGGGAAGAGGTAGCAGTGCGGTGCTGTGGAGCTGCTGCCTTTTCTGCTATCAGGGCTACTTTTGTGACTGCTTTCTTCTTAGCTTGGTTTCTTAAGGAAAAGAAGGTTTATGTGATAATCATTTTTTATCCCTCTGTATTGGCTAATATCAGTCATCACCAAATCTCATAATTCTTTCAGATTTTGTAAATGCTGATGGCTAGAGGTTCAAATGGGTGCCCTCAATGAAGGGGGATCTGCCTTATGAATTTAAGTTATAAAGTTGTAGCTTGTACTAGGCATGATGTGCCTTATGGGAGGGTGGTAGGAGCGTGTTGCAGGTAAGCTCTTCTGCGTCCTGGCTGCCTGCTGTAGGACCTTAATGTAAATGTTAAATGTACCTTGTGCCTAGACTTTGGTTCTGCAGAGGCAGTCGCTGAAACCTGGGGGTAGGTGAGGATGAGCCACGGCAGGATGGATGAAGTCAACCTTCTGAGGTGTGCAATGTTTACCATTTTCCCATGTGAATTTTGGCCTTGAAAAAAAAGAGGGGGGGGAAAGTGCAGGCAGTGTGAGATGAAAATACACGCTCACTGTGGAAGAGCTTTGCTCAGAATTCACACTGTATTAGATCTAATGCAACTCAAAAACATGGCATGAAATGCTTTTGGTTGGTGCTTGTTAAGAAAATAATAATAGACTAGCCACAGTAAGTTTTTCTTTCTGGTTTGTTTGTTTGTTTGTTTTTGCAACATGCTGCCACTTTATTAGTGGTGGCCTTTTTTGTTGATCTGAATTTGCAAAGCCTATGCTACTTAATTTACTTTAGGCATTTACTTATTAAGTATTAGCAAATATAACCGGCGTTCTACGCAATGGAAAAAGAGAATAAATCCATAGAAGACAGAAAAGCCATTGTTCTGAAATGCCCTTCAGTGCTGGCAAGCACTTTTAAGAAAAATGCTCATTAGAAAGTCTCACAACAGCAAGTCAAAAGAAAATACATCTAATGTGAGAGAGAGCACAGCAGAATGCCAGGGCAATAGGCGTTTCTATTTATGCTTTCCTTTGTGTCAAGTTCTGATCTTTTTTTAGCGTCAAAGTGAAAATCAATTAGCAGATAATTTCTGAGGAGGGAGAAGTTGCTGATCCTTGGTGACCCAAACATCTTGATCCCTGTGGATTCAGGGGCACATCTGGAATTGTCAATCTTTGTGCTTCAGGTGCAATCTGTCATGAGCAAAAGCTCTGGACAGGTGGAATCTGGTTTCTGCTCTGCAGCATTGCTGTCACCTGGCTCTGCAGTCAAGCTTGTGGGCCTGGTTTTTCAAGTGCTGGTTAAAGTTCTAAAGTGTACGTTAACATTAACTCCCAGGTGAATAATGGTAGATATACTTTAATTTCTTCTGAAGTATTAAAAAAAAAAAACTATGAAAATTTTGTTTTCCTAATCTAAGACATGGCTTTTAAATACCATTATCTTGTGGGCCTGCAAGAGTTTGGATTTGCTTGGAACATATCTAAAACTATTTGAAATGCACTTGTGATAATCTTGTTTCCTTATCTGGAAATAACACTGCCACATCACAGTTATATTCTTGGATAAAAAAGATTTTTTTTTTTTCATTTAAAAAAAGCAGCATTTAGCACTACTTTAATTTTAACTAATTACAAGAGAGCATTCTTATGGAACACATTTGCCTGCAATATTAGGAGATGATGATGATGTTAAAAATGCCAGCGTTCTCCTTTAATATTACTTGGAGTTTTTGCTAGTCCTTTTTTTGTTGTCTAAAAACATAACATGATCATACTTTGTCATAAAATCAAATACTCATTTTCCGTTATAAAATACCATATGCTCATACATTTTGATTTCTCTCCAAATGTTTCACATAAGCACTACTTTTGTTAATCTCTTGGATTTTCAGTTAGAGTGGACTCATTCTCCCCGCTGTAGTGTATGATCTTTTACATCATAAAATCTTACGTTTTCTCTCCATAGCTTCTGCAGAAAAAGACACAATCAAGAATACCTACTCCAAAGTAATGGATGCATATGGGCTCTTGGGTGTATTACGATTAAACCTTGGTGAGTAAAATATGTAAAACCTTAATTTTTAATTTGGGAAAGAAAATTGCACTGCTGTTTTAAAACTGCACAGCACAGGATCTTCACAACAGGAACTGTGCTCTTGTTTTCTTTTTAGTTTTTGTAGTGTAGCTTGCCAGTTTGGAGCACTCCCAGAAATGAGGGAGTGGACAAAAATAACTTCCGTTTTCACAATCCCTATTATTTGCATAACAGAACATAGTTTTTCCTGTTTGCAATTCTTTTTCTTCTGTAGAACTTGAGAATGAGTTCTTGATGTTAGTTCTTTTGTACTTTTTTCAGGCAAACTGGGGTCAGTGTGCATTTAAACATATAAATACATCAGTATCACACTCCACTAAGATTTCATTCTGTTACCTGTGCCTTTTCTTGTTTTACAGGAGACACATTATTACATTATCTGGTTCTAGTAACAGGATGCATGTCTGTGGGAAAGATTCAAGACTCTGAAGTTTTTCGAGTTACTTCCACTGAATTTGTATCCTTACGAATTGATTCAACAGATGAGGATCGTATTTCAGAAGTGCGCAAAGTTTTGAACTCAGGAAACTTTTATTTTGCATGGTCTGCAACTGGTGTCAGTTTAGATCTTAGTCTCAATGCTCACCGCAGCATGCAGGAGCACACCACTGACAACAGATTTTTCTGGTGAGTTCATAATGCTGTTTATCAGACATTATATAGAATAATGCCTGCCTGTACAAACTAATCTGTGGCAAGTTTTTATCCTTGTCTTTATCAGCTCTTAAACATACAGCTTTGTCCCACAGATGTTGATGAAATAGAATGGCATTATTTTAACTCTAAGGACATAAGTATATTATTAATGATACAGCATTTCCGTGGCCACTTGGAGTTTCTTAATTGGAAGACACAGATTTGCACTGCTTATACTCTGATCTGAGCAGTTGTTGTGATGTTGTGTTTCAGCTTTGATGTCTCTTAATTCTTCATCAAGTGTGTCAGTTTTTAAAAATTAGTATGGTAATGGAGCTTTAACAAAAATGTTAATCTTTTGAACTTTCTGGATGCTAAAATGGTGTGGTGTTTATATATAGTTTCCAAGTGGGTTTCCAACATATGAAAGGGCTTGAAAAGTTTTATTACACAGACAATTGTCATGTTGCTGATTTTGTTGAAACAGAGCAGGTAGGCTGTGCTACAGTGCACATTGCTTTGCTGCTGAATTCACTATCTTTTTACAGAATATTTTTGAATAAAGTATAGGTTTTCACATGGGGAATTCTTGGTAACAGGAATATTGCTGTTTCTGCCAATAAGCTGCTTAAGTAATGCCAGTGATGCATA
Source organism: Phaethon aethereus (assembly GCF_964289735.1). Taxonomy (NCBI): domain Eukaryota; kingdom Metazoa; phylum Chordata; class Aves; order Phaethontiformes; family Phaethontidae; genus Phaethon; species Phaethon aethereus. Next base: position 117,481,837 of record NC_138575.1, on the reverse strand, counting down.
CTGTCATGTAAGAAATTCTGCTCCCATATTTTCAGCCTTTGCTAAAAATGGTGTATGTGTCCGTGAACCTTGGAAGAATCCTGAAGACTTGGCAGTATGCTGACAGAACAGGTGAAAAGCTACCTCTTCCCTGCTCTTCTGTCCGATATACAAGACACCAAACCAGCTCTGGCACGTGTGCCAGTGCTACTCTACCCTTTGCTGCTATTTTGGTCAGATAGAGGAATATGATCAGATCGCTAATAAGACAAAATCTGTGCATCAAGACAGAAAATAATCTTTAGTCTTCAGAAACGCACCTACCTTGATGTAGGTTTATAGGAGTTAGAGGAACCTAGCTGTTTGCCCCTCTCTGCATCTGGGAAAAGGCTGGGCTCTCTGTTGGTAAGTCAGTATTTCAAGGCTTGAGAAATGATGATGCCCGTAGACTCTGTCCAAATAAGTTTTGCTGATTTTGACCCCTGTCGTAAGACTTAAGTTACCTGGCTTGTTTTTTTCAGTAAGAATCGGTCCTCGCAGGAGATAGGTGGAACGTCCCAAATTCCAAGATCTAGAAATGTAAACACTAAAAGTAAATAACAGAAAGTATTCTGCTTATGCACTTGAGTAAGGTTTCTTGGGCTTTTTCTGTTCAGAAGTTCCAGTCTTGGGTTGCCTGGGGAAAGAATATTGTTTGCTTTCTCAAGTCTCCTATTGTAATGCATCTGTATACCTTTCTGTAAAGTGAATGCATACTTGATTCACAGGATTTGAACCTTCATTAACGGTTAACTGAGGTGTTTGAGAAGTTGCAGATTTTTATTTATTTATTTTATTTTTTTTTAAATTGGATGTTTAGAATGAAAAGGCTAAAATTAAAGTGAATGGCTTCAACCTTTACGCCAAATTTGTTATTTGCAATTATGGTAGAATTTTCAGGGTGGTAACAAAACCAGCCACCTTACTAGAGTTTACTTTTCTTTGTTGTGCAGAAAACTTTACTTACTTTTTATACAAGCGAATATTTCCAAAGAAGATCAAAAGCCAAGCCCCACTAGAGTGAGATAAACCAAAAAAACCTCACAAACCGCAAACTTTAGCCTTATTTACTTACTACAGTGTTGATTGGTACTATTTAGTGCACAGGTATATCCAAAATGTGGATCTTTCATTTGAGCAGTAATTGGTATTAGAGGGCAGTATATGCAGTATATAGGTACCAACACTTAACCTTGAAATTGATATTTACAGAAATTTGAAGATCAGTTGGCTATGAATGTATACCTGGAAGCTTGTCTGGGCAAGTGATGCATTATGGTGATGTACAATAGAAATAATCAATGTATATTGGCAAATTTCTTCTAGCTTAATTTTGTGGTATTGTGAAATTGAATGGTGCTTTACCAATCACAAAAAAGTAACCCTATAATTCGAATTCTGACTTGCTTTTCCCAGAGTCTGTAATCTTTGGCTTCTCAAAGCAAGGCTGAGTGGAGAAATATAAATAAGCTTGGAGTGTTGTTTTTTGCTAGGTGAAGAGCAGAGGCTATAAGGATTATTTTTTAAGATCATTAAAATTCGTGGCTTCACCCCATATTTTTATTGTGCAAACATTTAAGCTGTTCTCTTGTAAACTTTACTATTTCAGGTACGTTTAAATAGGAATTATATTATAATCCTATAACATGCCTATTTTCCTTTTCTTATTTGTAGAAGTGGGTGTAAAATATAAGAAGTTAGTAGCTGGATTAACAATTTGAGCTGTATTTTATTTCCTTCCAGTGAATTTATTTTTTTTTCCCCCTGATAGGAACCAGTCACTGCATTTACATTTGAAGCACTATGGTGTGAACTGTGATGACTGGTTGTTACGTCTCATGTGTGGAGGAGTGGAGATAAGGACAATTTATGCGGCTCACAAGCAGGCAAAGGCTTGTCTCATTTCACGACTAAGCTGTGAACGGGCTGGCACCAGATTTAATGTCCGGGGAACAAACGATGATGGTCATGTTGCTAACTTTGTTGAAACAGAGCAGGTATGTTACACTACAGCACACGTTGCTTGGCTGATGAACTCAAGCATGTGTGTGGATAGTTTTTTGCCCTAAATCAACAGATCACAAGTCAAGTCTGTAAGCAACAGATACTGGAATAGTTTCTTTGCTGCTAAATAAGGAATGTAAGTAGGTTACATAATTTGATGATCTTGTTTTTTAGTGTAGCTTAGGGTAAGGGTATGTGTTTCAATAGCTTAAGAAGCTGTTATCCATCAGCTGAACTGTTGCAGGTGGCTGTACTTCCTTTTAGCCTCCTGAGCTGTAGGTGAGTGTGTACTTTGTTTGGCCTCACCTAATAGTAAAGTAAGAGATTTTAGAAACAAGCAAAAGAGATTTTTGGTAAATACATGGTACCTTGTGGTTCAGGAAAGGTAAGAGCATTCCTATGGTTACTTAACACAGCTCCTCTGAAAGATAGTTTTTAAAGCCACTGTAATTCCACTGCGTTTTATTGCATATCTTTGCCCTTGTTATGCAGAAATACAAGAAGCTATTAAATCATTCTTGCTGGCCTTTCTTTGCTCACTTCTTATGATAACCTAGTTACCAAGATGTCGTTCCTGCAGCTGTATTCATGTGAGTAGGTAAAGATACCTACTAAAGATACCAAAGATGGTTGATTCACGGACTCTTTGCAAAGCCTAGGTAACTTCAGTAGGATTTTATCCAGGAAGGGCTCTGCTTGTACACATCCAATTTCAAGAGTTTAGTCAGAATGCTGCTGTTACAGTTTCTCTGTCCAAGTTTCCTGGCAGGCTAATGTCACTAGATGACTGTGGCATTTCACTTCAGGTTTCCTTTTCTGTATATTTAATAGACCATTGTATTTTGGATTCTGATGCACAAAACCTGTGCAGGTGTTCCGAGTAGGCTGCATTGTTATTTTCTGTGCATTTGTATACACTTTAACTGTTCCTACAGGAAGGTCTTACCAAGTTTTTTAAAACAAGTTACTCTTAGCACAGAAGTCAGGTCCAAATAATAAAAGCTTGCTGTATTTTCTTAGTCGTTGTGAATCATGATTCTGCAAAAAAGCATGAGAGTGCCAGAATTTCCTTTATGAATTGTTCAGAGGCGATAGAGAGAAAAGTCTAGGGAACACAATTAATATTTTAGCTTGTAGTGTGGAATATGTGATGTATAAATATATTTTATTTACTCTATATTTAGCTAAGACTAAGAACCTAAAACCTTATACTCTGTAATACCTACTAATACTATGTTGTTTTTCTTAACAGGTGATTTTTTTAGATGACTCTGTGTCATCATTCATACAGATTCGAGGATCTGTTCCATTATTTTGGGAACAGCCGGGCCTGCAGGTAAGCAGGAGATAAATTTAATTATGCAGATAATTCTTATTCATGTCTTTTTAAACATCTTACAGTAGTGTTTAGGCTTTTCTGCACAGTTGAGTTATGAGGATAATCTTTGGGAGCAAGTTGGTGCTATTGTTTATTTAATTCACTAAGCCTGGTACTCTTATGTCTCTGAATGCTGTTTTGCACAAGATTTGAATGTCCATTGCTTTTTAGATGATTTCTGTTTGAAGTTCTGAGTTCTTCTGTTTTAATTTAAATTGCTATTTTAAAATAGGTTAGCTAAGGGGACCTAAAGAGACTGTTTTATCCTGAATTATTTTTGAGGATAAGTCTTTTCAAGAAGTCAGTATGAGTCAAGAGTTACTGTAATATAATTTCATCACACACACTTTTCTTTAAAGAGGGATTGTATCAGCAGCCACTACTGTGGTACAGTTTTTACAAGGAAGATTAAAAATAGTTCATGCCTCACAGTGACTCTAGGTTCTTCAAACTAAACACATAAGCATTTTGACATAGAACTGCTGAAACATTTACGTGCCTTTTACTCAAAACAAGAAGTAATTAGGTGATGTGACTAAGTATATTAAATAAAAAAGTGTTTTTTTAGAAAAAAAGAAGAGGAATTTCAGAAAAGCCTATAAAAAGAATGCACACCATAGCAAGCAGAATAAATTTAGGAGATTTCATTTAGAAAGTGAAATGAATTTTTAGGCTATATTTAGGATCAAAAGAGGTCTTTGAAGAATGATTAATCAAATATGTAAAGACAAATAATTTAATGTAATCTTCCTGTCATAGGTGGGATCCCATCGTGTCAGAATGTCAAGGGGTTTTGAGGCGAATGCACCAGCTTTTGACAGGTGAAAGAATGTTATTCCAAATGGGAGGCTTTGTCTATGCAAAGCAGTGAACTGCCTGGGCAGCTTTTTCAAGCTTCTACAGGATTGCTTGTGCCTTTAAGTGCTTGGTTGAAAAGTTTGAAGAAAATCTAAAATAGTGAAATAGTTTGTTAATTTGAAAACAAAAATTACAGCATTTTTACATTGAATAATCTATGTATGTCAGCTGCTGCATAAAAGTAAAATTTATATTTTGATTTTATTCCTGCCATGACACTTGAGCTTCACAGCCTTAGGTTTTAACTAAATGTATGTTGTTAAATTGGTGCTATTATCCTAATTAAATAGCAGTCAATGGTGGTATGCTATTATTGTGTTATATTGATTTGTTTGGACATGACATAATAAAAGGCTTGCAGCAGTTATTAGACTATGCATTAAATTTCTGCAGCACCTTAGTGTGTGTTGCAGGTGTACATGTTAATTTTCTGCATGCCAGAAGATGAGTGTGGAATTTTTCTTCTGTTAACAGGCATTTCCAAACTCTTAAAAATTTATATGGCAAACAAATTATTGTAAATTTACTTGGGGCAAAAGAAGGGGAGCACATGCTCAGCAAAGCTTTTCAGGTGAGTATGACAGTTCTCTCACTGTGCATGTCCTTGGAATTTGCGTGTTTGGGATGAAGCTTTTATATAGTCTTCGAAAAATGAAACAGCTATGCTATGCTCTGGAGCAACCACCACTTGTGGTTAAAATTGTACTTATCATAAAAGCAGTGCTTAAGATACATAATGTGAAGTGATACACAATTAGTGTTTGATTATGTTCAGATTGGTAACTTTACTGAAAAATTATAACAGCAACATAGGCAATGTTGAGGGAATTTCAGTTATTTTCATATTTCATGCTTATTAGTGGCATATTTAATTTTTTTTTCCACTATAAAATTGGTGAATAAATAAATGATACTTTGTGGTATTTAATACTGTGATGTTTCTTTTAAAAATATTTCCCTTGGAATTCCTGGTTATATTCCTTAATATTTTTTAAAAATCACAAGTTCATTTATCAGTTTAAACATAAAAGCCGCTTCATGATTAAGTAGGAATCTTTGTTCAGAAGATGTTAACTATAAGTAGCCATTTTAATGAATTCCCACTAATTAGGTTAAAAATAACTATCACATTGTAGTCCATAAATACTGGCAATTTGAAAAGTTCTGGCTGAAGCCAGAGAACATGTCAATAGCCATCTGTTATTTCCCTTTTCCCTTTGTATGATAATGGTTGATTATCTTAGGCCATTCAGTAGTCTCTCTTCTATATCCAGCTATCCTGGTAGAAGACATTCATGCTCCCAGATGCATATTAATTCCCAGTGCAAGTCATAGCTTTGCCAACAAAGATTATGTGAACACTTCAAGATTTTTCAGGAAATATTAGGGAAAGTTTTGCTTAAGCCACCCTCCACAGCAACCTAAATAATTTATCTGTTTTTTTCAGTAGTAGTTTATGGAGTGTTTACTCAGTCCCTGTTGCTGGCAGGTATGTCTAAAATGGTGACTGTTAGTGAAAAGGGTTTGCACTGAAACAGCTCTTTACAAATTGAAACATTTTAACAGTAGAAGGGGCTGTAGACTGTCTTGGTGACCCGTGGTATAGTAAGGAAAAAACTGACTTTGATTGTGACAAGAAAAAGAAAAAACACAGACAAAATATTAATCAGTTCTGAGTGATTTGTTGAACAATAGTGATAACAATGGTTTCATTTTACCTAAGAGAAAACATGTAATAAACAAGATAGCTACAGCTTAACAAGTGTTTGTAGAGTCTTATTTAGCTTATACTACTATATGTTCAGGTATTGGTATATTTATACTTTTTTCTTCTCTTTTTACAATGTCAGAACCATTTGAAAGCATCTGAACATTCAGCTGATATCAAAATGGTGAACTTTGACTATCATCAAATGGTTAAAGGTGGAAAGGCAGAAAAACTACACAGTGTGCTTAAACCTCAAGTCCAGAAATTCTTAGAGTGTGGATTTTTTTATTTTGATGGAAAGGAAGTTAAAAGGTTTGTGTGTATAACTTCTGTAATTTCTTCAAATTAAATTATTGTTCCGGGATGCTTTTTACCCCTTAGCAACAAGATAAGAGAAAAAAAAGTGACTTCTGCTATTGTGATATTATTGTATCCAAGACCATGATCAACAACTGAAATGAGTCATTTATTTTACTCTAGTGAAATTTTGTCTCATTCTGAATATGCTCTAAAAATCTTAATGGAAAATATGGTTCATGGACCATCTCCTTTGGAGAATGTAATTTTTTTTCCTAACACAGATAGCAAGTTGCTTTGTATTTCAAATAAAATGTAGAGATAGTAATTTAAAAAAATAATCTTGGAGAAAGTTCTTCAAAATTTTCTACAATTTATGGTTAGATCTCCAAGTAAATGTGATGAAACCTTACTGACTTAATTGGACAAAGTGTGTGGTGGGGATGACGAAATCCAGGAATAAGTGTGTATTATTGGGAGAGCCATCAGAATTTTGTACCGGTAGTCAGGCAAGAAGAACATGGATGTTGCCTAATGTGATCATTCTGAGAACTTTATAGCATGAGTCAAGGGGCTTCTCTCAAAGAAAGGGGAGCAGTTCAGGGTGCTTGAGGGCACTGTTGAGCTAAGGGGGAGAGGATTATTTTTCATTTTTATTTGGGGAGGAAAGAGAAAGTAATGAGGAGTTGAAATTGGCTTTAGTTTTATCTCAAATTCTTGTAGATTTTAGTTTAGTTAAACAAATCCAAGAAGTGTCCTAATATATTTTTTTCCTTTTTGTTTTAACTAAGAGTTATTATTTCCCTCTGAGATTCTTGGGAAATCTGTTGGTTGCATTGTTTGAAAAGAAAACTTAATCCTGTATAACACTTTAACCAAGCAAGCCAGGAGAATTGAGAAAAACTGAAGAAGGACACATGTTATTTGCCAAAAATAAATGAGCTTTCTATAGTGAACACTGCTGTTATTGGAGCTAACCCTCTATTGCTGATGCATTTATAAACATTCTTGCGATGGCAGTAACATTGCACTGACAATACCCTGATTTACTGTTCTGGTGCAGATCTTGATGTCCCTGTCTTTGTTGATGATATGTGTGTTAAATGAGTTATTTCAGTTGTTTTCTCCCTCTGTCTCTCGTTGTCCCTGGCACAGATCTCAAAGCGGTACTGTCAGAACAAACTGCTTGGACTGTCTGGATAGAACAAACAGCGTGCAGGCTTTCTTTGGCTTAGAGGTAGGAAAAACAGTGTCCAGATACACAACCGATCCTGATGCTTCTGTAGCAATTAGGCTCCAAAAGTAGCATTACCTTCCCTATGAAAGATGAATTAAAATGTTTCCTAGATGGCAGTTTGATTTGTAGCATGGTACTTTTCTTGTTCTGGGGCAACCAGATCTTAGTAGTTACAGAAGCAGTAGTTGTGTAGTAGTTGTGATTAAACAGTAGTCATGCAGCATTATGAAAAATGTTTATTCTTTTTTAAGTGTCAGTTTCTTATGTCTGCTAAGGTTCAGGCTTGCAGTTCTAGAAGAGGTAGTAGTGTTGTAGTCCTTCACAGAAACACTTGCATTCACAGTTACTCTATTAGATGAAGTTCTTCAGCATATAGGATTACTGTTCTTAGCATCTGCCAGTGCTGTGTGTTCTTATTTTCACAGCACTGTGCTGTGAATTCTTCATGGGACGATATCATGGTTGAGACCTTGGCCACACTCAGTTTGAGTAGTTGGAAATTAACTGTGGGATTCAGTCCTTCTGCAGGGTTGTACTTTAGCATATTGGCTTGCTATTGAAACAAAGGTTCTAGCCTGCAGGCTTAGACAGTAGGGCTTGAACACATGAACCTGATAGGAATTGATAGAGTAAAATAGTACTGTGTGGGCTGAAAGAGTAGCTCTGAAAAACTTCTGACAGCTCCGCTCACCTTAATAAACTAAGTTTGACTCCTAAAGATAAAATCCTTAGGATGTTTAAAAATGAAAAATTATGGGTACTGTAACATCAAGCTAAGTAAAAGGATTATTCTCTTTTTTTTTCTGAATTTTATTTAATTAAAATGCTCTTGTCTTAGCATCTATAGGAGGAATTTCTGTGGGAACTGCAAAATCCATTTGCAGTTTGTTCCACAGAACAAACATTTCTGATTCTGGAATATGTAGTGCTTTGCTGCTATGTTTACCAAGTAAATGCTGTTGTCAGTTCATTGGTGTTTTAGTCAAACAGAATACTGAACTGTTTACATTCATGCAAATACCATGGAAATTTTTCTTTTAACATTCAACATCAGTACATACTGTAGCAGATACAACACAGTTTGAGAGATCTAATGCCTTTTATCTCTACTGTTTCAGTTCTGCATGTAGGGGGGTACCATACTGCTCTGTACCATAGGGGTCATACTTTTTAATTACTAGAATTAAGAAAAATAATTCTTATTCTTTCTTTAGTTCACTGTGTGTTGAAAAGAGTAGTGGCATGATTTGAAAATCTCACAGCATTTTATTGCATTATGTAGTTTGTATATCTGTTGATCGTGTAGTGATTTTGCCATGGGAGAGACAAATGATTACCTTAAAGTCTTTCCTGGTCTTATATCTATTTGCTGGACTTTAACGGTTCACTGTAGATAGAAAGGCAAGCTTGAAGTAAGCAATTAGATTATCTTAGATGAGCCACGAGAAACATCTCCTCTTGTGTTTTACTGATAATACAGTAGTTTTCTATGGCATAAGAACAAATCTTTATACACTCTTAATGCATATAGTACTTATATAGCAAACTTAGCTTTGCAGTTCTATTTTTTCCTCTCTTACCCTTTTAAGAACTGGATTAAATATTGTCTCTTTTTTTTAAGACCAGGTGTGCCAAATTTTCCCTTGGTGAGAACTAAATTATAATTTCAGCTAAAATATGAGAGCTAAAAGTATAAAACTAATTAATAAGGAAGATGGTAAATCCTCATGAGCTACTTACTTAATTTTAAAATTCTGTTTAAATGAGAGATTTAAATTCTTACTTTTTTTAACATGATACTCCATATAACAACTACTGAGCTCTGGATGACCACCTAAAATTACAAGATGAAGCACCCAATTTCTGAAGCTTCTTTTCTTGTTTATTTCTACTTAATTTTGCCTGTAAGTTTCCTTTTGTAGCTTTTGTTAATTCCTGCCCAATCTTCAGAATTTTGCCTTTATGTCATTTTCTGGTCATCATTTTAGACGCCTCCTCCTTGCTGTTGGACATCTCAAGGTTGTAAAGGTTTTTAAAAGCTCTTGAAAATAATTGGTTTTATTTAGTTTTAATTTTTCATATTTATTTTCAGTATTATGTTGGTAGCCACAAACACTAGAAACCTACTTGACTTTTTTTACATAATCATGATTCCATAAACCAGGATTGCAAACAAGGTACAATGTCCCATTCTACATCCATGAGCATAATGCTACATTTAAGCGATGTATTTAAATGTAAAATAATACATTTTTATATATTATATATACACAATTTAAATGCATTTAATGTAGACTGTGCATCATAGAAAATTAATTCAGGTATATTGATTGTAAGAGTAAAGATTGCAGTGTGTTATGCATGAAAACAGAGTGAATGACAGAAACCATTGCGATGTCACTGATCACAAAGTTCTGTTGCTGCTGCACTTGATAATAGAGGTCAGTGTGTTTGGTTTTGCACTTGGGAAGAGCATGAATTGCTCTAATTCTCATTTATATAAGTAGAAAGATTTGAGAAACAAAAATAGCTTACCGTGTAACTAGTGAATTTTTAGATAAAAATATTTACAAATCAGCTACAGAATTCTTTTCCTATATTACTACCTATCTGTAAAAGAAAATGAAATGCTGGTGCTAATGTTACATGTACAATGCAGCCTTTCAAACATGACATGGTGTCAATTTGTTCAGCATGATACATAAAAACCAAAGATTATTTTTTTTGGTGCCTATATGCTGAAAAAATATGTACCTTTTACTAAATACATTTAAAAATTTTTCTTTTGCCAATGTTGTCTTCAACTCCTACAGATGCTAACAAAACAACTGGAGGTATTAGGATTAGCTGAGAAGCCTCAGTTGGTTACTCGCTTTCAGGAAGTTTTCCGATCCATGTGGTCTGTGAATGGTGATTCTGTCAGTAAAATTTATGCTGGAACTGGAGCCCTTGAAGGAAAAGCTAAGGTAAAGTACATTTTATTTAAAACTTTAGCAGTATCCAGTACGGATTTTAAAAAATTCTGTCATTAATATAACAACTATGAGATTTTATTTTTTTAAATGTGCTTTTATTGTAATCCTAAAAAAACCCAACAACCAAACAAAAAAATTTAACATAAAAAGGTTGGTTATGTTGATAATCAAATCTTGTTTCAGTGCATCCTTTCTCAGCCATCCCTATGCCTCCCAGATAATACCATTCTGTAGGAAAGGATGAGGCTCAAAACTTTTATTTCTTTTGATCATAGTTCAGAAAAATGTATATTCAAAAAAATTAGTGCTGATTTGAATATTTTCATTTTTCTCTCTGTGTCTATGCCTCCTGCTGTTTCAGTTTCATTCACTATATCTCCTTTCTTTTAAAACGTGTTTCACTGGATGATGTTGATTGTGCTTCTAGTGTTTATTAACAGTGTTAAAATTAAACAGGTTGCAGCTCGATGTTTTTTGTTTGCATGTTCCTCCAGCTATTTATTTTTAGATTTGCAATTACTGAAAAAAACCCAAATTCTGTTTCTACCTTGCTTTATAATGTTGTGATAACAATTCTATACTACATGACAATGTAATGCTCTGTTTGTCTTCAGCTTGTTTGTTGATGCCTGAGTTGTTCAGATTTTCTAATGCTGTCTTTTATTTTTCTTCTAACAATTTTGCTTTTTCTGTTTCCATAATTCTCTCTTATCAGGTGATACCTGTCAAGAAAAACAAATGTTGAACCATAGCAATTTTTGCCCTTAGTTGCTTCAAGAATTTCTTTTCATACCATTCTTTTTATTCAAGAATGAGCTGCTGCTCATTGCATATTATGTACTCATAGTCGATTGTTCTGTTTTTCCATCACTTGTTCATTCAAACCATATCAGGGTCCTTCTCTACACAAGGCATCGCAGTAAGCTACATAAAAAGAAAATAAGTAAAATAGACTTGTTGCTTATTCTACCCTTAATTGGTGCATACAAGACTTTTTCATTTGGGAATTGCTTGTATTTTAGTATAGAGTGGAATTTGGTTAGAGATGCTTAGTTTTATTTTCTTACAAAAATGTCACCCAGACCATCAGGAAAACTACAGTAAGTATTTTATGGAGTCTCTCCCCTTCTCCTGACTTTCTCATTCAACCTTACTTGTTTCTTTTCCTAAGTTCATAGTTCTCTGACTTTCATTTGGCTACTTAAATTTTTTACTTTGTAAAATGCATTTACTGTATTTACACTTCCATTTTTAATGTTTAAAGCACAGAGTACATTTACTCTGCTGTCTTTGTAATAACACAGGATCCCTGCCCTGGTACAACTGTTAATGAGTACCACATCTCATAAATCAAACACAGAGTCCCTGACAGAAGTCCATCTATTTGAAGAGGAGCTTTAATACTTGCAAAGCCATACAATATTTGCCACTGTTTCAGTGAAAGCTGACCGGCTCACTACTCAGCATCTTGAGTACTCTGATAATATATTTTAAAATGTAGTTTTGAAGTTGTTAGCTGTATTCTCATTTCTCAAATTAAAAGTCTGATGGTTGAAATTCTTCCATGTCATGCTCGTCAGTTTGATTCTTCAAAGTCCAAGAGTACTGAGAAGTAAAAATATGGAAATTTAGGATAGGAAAAAAAAATATTTTAACCTTAAATGTGTTACATTTCTATACTGAAAAACAGTCCTTTTTAAAGTATTATAATACTTGTTACATCTAACTCCTTACCTACTCTTTCTTTTGCTTTCTCTGGGTTCCTTTCAATTAATTGCCTGATATGTGAATGGTGAGTGTGTTTTTTGGATCATGTCATAAGTTATACGTTGTCTGACAGAAAGGAAGCAGCATCCTATTAAAATCCTACTGCAATAGTATGCTCCCCAACACCTCATCCACATTGTCTTCCAAAAATCATGGTGCCAATTTACTACTGCTTATCTTTGGCAAAAGAGTAGTTTCTTTCTTGTTGTCTAGTACAATTCATAGAACTAAATGATGGGTTAGTTTTTTAGTTTTCTTAAGCTTTATTTCTTATGCATTATGAACAATGAAAGCTGTAAACTTGGGGTATTTTTTGTAATAATATAATATGCAGCATCCCTGATGGATTAAGGTCTATATTTCATATACATGCAACAGCATGTGTTTACATGCACCTCACAGGCAAAATACACTTACATGCATAAGACACAGCAAACCATGTAATCAAGAAAATGTCTTTGTGCCAGTCATTGTCAGTGCTGTGTACGCAGATTAACACTGCTGGTTTTTGAATCGAGTATGAGACTGCATGACATGTTGGTTACGTTGTCCTCTTAGGTGTCTGACCCTACAGGGAGTAGCTGTAGTAGCAGTACATCTCTTGGAGATTCTTGTTTAGCTCAGGAGGTTGGACACCGTTCTTTTAGAGCACTGTTCAGTCGTGCCACTTGTGTGCAGTGTGTGCAACGACAGTGTCTTCGTATGTATGTAGCTATAGATTAGTGTTTGTGTTCCTTCTGGGATACTGCATGAGATTTGCATGTTATTTTAAAAAGTTAAGGGGTCTTAGTAAGTTGAAACTATCTCTGTTTTTAACATGGATATTTCAGAATGTGAATTCTGAACTAATATGCTCATATGTGCATATACATACATATTCATGTATCATGACATTTGGACTCAAGTGCTTGCTCATCTCTCACTATTTGGGGAAAAGCCCAAAATCCTGTATCATGGTCTAAACATGGCACTATATCAGTTTAATTTTTGAAGACTAACAGCTTAAGGAAAAAAAATATTATTCCCCTCCCTGTAGTATTTTGTTTAATAATTTAAAGTGGAATAATCTGGTGGTTAGATATGCCTTGAAGTTATTACTGTGTTGTTTAGCATTTGGGGGGGGGGGGAAGCACACACAGTACAGGAGGCTCAGAAGACTTCATTTAACATTTAACATTTAAAGAAGGAAATTGCCTTAGACTTTAAAATCATTAATGCAGTTTACAAATATGTTACTGAATTTGCCAATGTTATTGTGAGCAGTGTCCAACATAAAATATTTTATACGTGTTCCTCCCTAACAGGCTGGAAAGCTGAAGGATGGTGCTCGTTCTGTGACCAGAACGATTCAAAATAACTTTTTTGATAGCTCCAAGCAGGAGGCCATTGATGTTTTGTTATTGGGAAATACCCTAAATAGTGATTTAGCAGATAAAGCACGGGCTCTCTTAACCACCAGCAGTTTACGCGGTATGTGTCTTTCAGGATTTTAATCTGTCTGATAACTATTTGGTGTAAGAAAGCTGTATGGAGTCTGTTTTCAAAGCAATATTGGAAAGTATAAATGCTATTTTATGTTCTGTTGGCTTATTAAAAGATGAAAGTTACTTCTGCTTTACTAATATTACCAAACTAACATGCTGCAGTAATTTCTTTACTGTTTATATTTTGTTGATGTCTGGTGGTATAATAAGTAAATATTTGTGGAGCATATTTGTCAGAACTTTACTGTAGATGCATGTTAGATATGTTCTGTTCAGTTCTTCAAATCCATTTATAGCAAGTGTTAACCATGGTAATTACATGCTGAATTTGGGGGGAAAAAAATCCTGATTTATTAAAATATTAGAGTTTTTTGTTGTTTGCTAAATAACTTCCTTAATTTGATCTGTCATGTCAGTGAAGAAATTCTCACCATGATTTTAAACTAGATAGAAAGCATTTATTCTTTTCTCAAGCTTAAGAATGCTGGTTTTTATCTTCATTTTGGTTTTTAAGGTACTGAGAAACAAAAGGGGCTTTGGTAATAGAAGAAAATTTATGATAGCAGGAGCTATCAGAAAATTCCTGATGAATAATTTTTCATCACAAAATGTTTTTTTGTGAGAAGTCTTTCCCAGGAACGTGTGTGCCACAGAAACTCATCAGGCAGTGCGTAGAATTCTACATCAAACTCAGAGGGATTTCAGTAGGAAGCTGTGCTTAGGCAGAGTAGCCATGTGGGGCTTGGGTGTTCTGGTTATGGGCAGCTGGTTCACCTAATCAGAACAGGGAGCTGAACCACAGCATCCTGCATCCCCAAACAGAGGTGTAGCCTACAAGCTCCCCAGGACTACAGTCATATGTCCCATCCTTCTGCAGGTCTGATGGGCAGGGAAATATTAAGTGGGCCAGGTGTAGGGCTGTGTTAAGAGTACTCTCCTGGGATATAAAAAATAAAGGAGCTAATTCTTGGGCAAAGAAGGAATCTTAAATTTGAGTCTTCTTTCCAAAATCCCAGATAAGAGTGTCCTAAATGGTGGGTTATTGTTGTTTTTAGGGATTAATAACATTCTTAATTTTCCTTGGGTTTTTTTTTTTTCCCACCCATTTCTCCTGGACACTTCTCAACCTAGAATGAGAAGAATGTGTCAAAGCTTCAGTGCAAATCTGTGACACAAGAAAAAAAAAAAATCTTGCCCAGTTGTAATCTTCATCTTTTGGGTATTTATATATTCCTGATGTGGAACCTGAAAGACTGTTTTCCTCTCATTTCTTTACCACAAGGTTTCGTGCTATTGTAACTTTTCCTGTATCTGAAACCTGCTAAATTGGCCTCACCTCAAAATTAGTTGAAAGTCATTTTCGTTTCTTATCACTTTCTCTGTGAATGCAAACTGTCCTTTCAATATTTGCAGCTCCTGTCGCTGAGGAATATTAATCCCTCTTCACTGAACATAATGTCTTTGCATTGTCTGCTAGATGGTGATTTAACTAGAGAGATACTTCATCATACATAAATCCATTTTTAATAAAGGAAGAAAAGAGAATTTGTCAATACTGTTGTGGAACTTTCTAGATTTGGCAGCATAAAAGATGTGCTTTAACTGATGCAAATGGTTATGTGTAACAAATTGTATATTACAACATGTTCTGTCACATACTGCTGGAAAATTTTAAAAACCAATTACTTATTTGACTAATTTTTTTCTTGTTTCCTTCTTACTGCATCCGTAGTTTCAGAGCAATCATTACAATCAGGTATAGTATAGTCAATTAAGCTGTAAATATCTGAGCAGCTCTTGTTCTTCTCTGGCTTTTTTCTTGTGCCTATTTGCATAATGTTTGGTTGTGGGCTCATATTTTCCTAGTAGTGTTTGGATCTGACATTCCTGTGCCCCAAAATCTCTTAATCCAAGAAAAGCTCTTTAATCCAAGAAAAGTGAAAATATAAGGAGTGAAAAATGTTGCAGTTGTGCCTGGGTGTGGGTTGTGAAAAGAGGCAACCAATTCTTTGGGTTTTATTTTTGCAAATGCTTTATTCTAGCTGTAGAGAAGTTTGCTTTTTTTCATCTTGTTTGGGAGCTTCTGTGTTTTTGTTTTGTCTACATGTTTTGTTTAGGGTAAGAAGTAAAACTCTTCAGTACAATTTGCAACTTCATCCTATTTGCCCTTAGAAGGCTCTGCCTGCTTGTTCTTGTATGAGACAGACTGATTTTGTAATACCTCCCAGCAAAGGCTAATGTTGTACTGGAATGATCTGAAATAACATGCTGACACTTGTGTTTTGTGGCGCAAAAGTACAGTCAAAACCACTGAGATACGGTTACCTGTGCACGTGACACAAAATGGAAGTATTAGAGTGTCTGTTTAGGTAAAACTCTAGGTGAAGAGAAAGCCTGAAGAGGGAACTTTATCGTTAATTCCAAATCTTCTACTTTGAGACATTGCAGTAATATCTTGACCAATGTCTGTGATGTTGGGCTTAAAGTATGAGAGGTTAGCTTCAGAGGTTCAGCAATACTGTGAACATGAAGAAGGGATATGTAATAATAAGAATGCGTAGGGATGAGCCAAATAGAGGAAAACGACATGAAGATCTCTTCAATTTAAGAAGCTTTTGAAAACTCTTAGTTATTATCATTATATGTTAGTAACATAAGCAACATAATGCCTTTGAACTTTGTGTTCAAAATTTTCTAATTCTTAGTGGGAATTCACCTTTTTGTTGTAACTTAAGCTGTTTACTTGAAGTTGCTCCCTGTGGGGAGATGTGATATATACATATTCCATATTTTTAAGGGAGAGCTGTGAGTACTTGTCAGATGTGCAACACTTCATTATCTCCTTGTTCCCAGAAACTATTCTTTAAAATAAAATATTCCTGATGCTCGTATGCTCAGATTTTACTGTGTGTTGAGAAAAATTTAAACAGCCGTTTTTGAGCTATTGCGTTAATAAGGTTCATTGTGCTACCTCTTGGAAGCAGGTTCAGTGAAACCAGATGAGATGCTTAGTTTCTGTGTGGGAGGAAAAAAGTACATTCTGAATACCTGGGAAGATGAAGGGAGAGGAGGAGGGAACGAAACAAGGAAGCTCTTAACAGTTGTTCAGACAAGTCTTCCATTTTAAGAGAATAGTGAAGTTGTGCACAGTATCCCCTGAACCTGTGTGCTGGGGTAGTAGCCACTAGCCCCAGGTACTGAAGATTGACAGGGGAGGATCCTTGGAAGAAAGCATGAGGATTTGCTGTTGGCTAGATTGTTGTTCAGATGCATCTGAATTGTTTAAAGCTTTTTTTTTTTTACTTGGAAAACTACTTCGACCGTAATCTGTATTTTTGAGCTTTAAATGTTTTTTCCTTTTACATTCATCTCAGCTTTGCTTTTTCTATTAGTGTTTTACTGCAGCTGTTTAACTCTTACTGAGTACTTAGTGAAATTTGAGTCACAGTTAATATGCACCTGAAATTAACTGATTCACTGGCATTTTGTCAATGTTAAAAACTGTTTATTGGAATAAATAGTGACATTGTCATTTGTGGTGTTACCATCTATATCAGCTGACTATATCAGCCTAGCTTATAACTCATGAAGAGTCACACATGTCAACAAATTTTTAGCTTCCTGATGTAACATTTCACTGTGGGTTTCATCTGGATACAAATTGAATATACTGAAATGTATATACAGTATTTGGATGTTGTAGTAAAATAGTTCAATCAAGTTCAGTTGCACAGACTATCCCCCAAGAATTTTAAATTAATATACCCTTTCTAGAACTGATTTCCAAATGTCTGCCTTCCTCATATGAACAGCAGTTAAAGTATTTTTGTTGCAAAATAAGAAAAAATGTAATTGATTGGATTTTTAACATTGTGGAGTGACACACAATTTTGTTGAAAAGACAAATAGCTAGAAATGTGTAGGAAAATAATGTATGCAGGAGGCTCAGGAGCTCTGAAAAATGGTTGGCTCAGTATTTTGGAAAACAGATGAAATTTTTTTTTTTTTCTTATTTATTCTAATTTAGAAAAAGAGTCATTCTATAATCATTCTATAATATAGAAATCTTGCTAGTTTAAAGGTATGAATTTCATGTTGTCAGTTTACTTCTAAAGTTAGATTCCATCCTGGTAGGATTTTTCACATTAGATGTTCATAACAATGTCAGGAGTTAAATAGGCAATAATTCAATTTTGCAGCTTTTCTTAAAAGCTGCTTGGCAGCAAATATGAATTATTTGGAATAACTTTTTAAAATTAAGCTGAAGATTGCTAAATTTGTAAAAGAAAAAGAAGGAAGTGAAGTGGAGAGAATAAAAGTCCAAACTCTGCTTTTAATCTTGCTTAGAGTACTACGAAGGCTAATAGTGCAGATCTTCAAAGCTTGCCTGTGATGCTATTTTGGGTTCCTTTGGTTCAGCTAATCCTTTGGATGATTTGGGTACTTGCATGTATCATGTCTTCAACATTTTTTGGACTGGTTTCAGTGGTCAGGTGCTTGGGTAACTTCTGTCCTTGACCCTCGGAGGCTTTTCTGGCATTTGGTGGACTTCGACTTGACTGTTACCTAGTGTGTAGATACATTCAGAAGTAGACTCAGTATTTGGCTCTCACCTGAAGGTGTCAAGTATTTTGTTGGCCCCTTCCCATTTTTTTGACTTCATTTACCTGGACTATGATAAGGAAAGCATGATCCCAGCATGATCTGCTTGTAGTACCCCAAGGAGACACCAGTCAGTTCATTGTCTTTTATATGTGATTAGTCCACATATGGATATATGATTTGTTGAACAATGAAAGAGTTCACAAACAACACACACAATGTATTGTTTTCTTCTATTGTTTCCAGTTTGTTTCAAAACCATGAAGGCTAGAGAATCCCTGATTTTTGTTTTAGTTGGCTAGCCAAGATCCTGTAGCAAATTTAAAGGTGGTAAACTTAAAAAGAATAACTAAAAAGACAACAGCAGCTCACTAATCATCCTGTTTTGGAGATTTGAATGAAAATATTGTGCCCAGTAACTGACCATTTTGCAAGACAGCACACAGCAAAGGGAAGAATTCCATCTATTATTGTTTATATGATTCTCACAGAGTCTTATAACCATGAGAATATCCAAAATAGATAAATTAGTATCACTTAGGTAAAGTACAATGCAAACAATATTGTTTACACCTGACACAGTTTTTATTCCACGTTATTAAAGAAAAAAAAAGGAGCATAATTTCAAAAAATATTCAGATCTGTTCATTTGCAGTAGGAAATATATCTGTATGAGTACATTATGCAGCTGATCTATGAAGGGACTTTTAAAAATCTCTGTTACTCTAATGTTTGACCATTGAATAATCTTTTTTGTTTGTTTTGTTTCTCACAATGCCCTTTACAGATGGGTTATTACTCTCTCTCCCATCTGGCAGATAGAAACAAGGCACAGAAAGACTGGCGTGACAAAGAAATTAGTTTAATTGCTTTGAATCCTTGCCTACTTTCGTCAATAAAGAAGAATTTTAGGAATTCAACTGACCTAAAAAAAAAATTCAGATTTGTGGCTTAAATAGACATACTCTAATGTGATAAAATAATGTACCTTATCTATTTTAGTAAATGTAGTACATCAGTCATTTTTGCACTTCTAGAAAATGACATATCTGTAAGTTGTTTTGGTAATGGAGATTGAATTTCATAAATGTAATCTGTAGATATCTGTGTTGGAGTGTATAAAAATAATGGTTTACATAGATAGTCTGAAAGAATGACAGCTATTTATAAAACATAGAAATTATGTTTCTTTTATATACTATTTATATATATTACTTTGAACAAATCACTATTGTTTTTTGTTCAGTCAGTATCCTACTCAGACAAGCAATATGTCTGCAGAGGTACTCTCCCTTGTGAAAAGCTGCATTCATCTTGCTTTCACAGTTTAACTTTCTATATGTCTGTGCATGGATTTGTTGCCATTTTTTAAAGGGGAAGATCTCATTGCCAAGTTTTCTGAAGAAACATTCTATATAAAAATAATGTCTTCTCAAATGTTTTTGCAGCATCTGTAAAAGTGCTAAAGAGTATGTGTGAAAACTTTTATAAGTATGCAAAACCGAAAAAAATTAGAGTCTGCGTCGGGACGTGGAACGTCAACGGGGGGAAGCAGTTTCGAAGTATTGCCTTTAGAAATCAGACCCTCACTGACTGGCTTCTAGATGCACCAAAGTTAGCTGGTATTCATGAATTCCAAGGTAGGATTTGTATTATGTCAATTTTTTATTGGAAACTCTGAGTTTCATAATTGGATCATAAACAGTAAAATAGATATATGGGGTCTTGGTTCTTAAGCTAATTATAAATGAAAAATAGCATTTTTAATATTTGAATGCAGATCGCAAAAGCAAGCCTGTAGACATATTTGCCATTGGATTTGAAGAAATGGTGGAGTTAAACGCAGGAAACATTGTAAATGCCAGGTAGGTGATACAATCTATACAGTGCTAGTTTAGTTGATAATCACATTTTTTGAGTAAAATGTTATTTAAAAATTTTTTTTCTCCCGTTTTGTAATGGTTGGGATTAGTCTGGATTAATTTTTTACTGTATTCCAGTTCTTTCTGCTACTTTCCGTGCCAGGATTGCAGACTTCATCTCAGCTTTCCCTAGCAAGACTGTGATCACTTAGATCATGCATAATGTAATCTCAAGGATCTGAACAGTCAGCACTTGGCCATATTTTGGATTGCACCTTCAGCAGCCCCTCAACTTTTTCCTTCATTTAACACTTTGAAGGAATTTACCTCCAATGCATGGAGGGTTCTGTAGTCACTGTGCCTTCCTACTGCTGGGAACAGCGAGTCCCGTGAAATGCCTTCCAAAAGCATGTATTGTTAGTATGCCTTTATATAGTGTCTTGCATCAGATTTTGATCTATATAAAGCAAGTGCTTCCTTCCATACTGTCAGTTTTTGCTGTCATTCCATGTATTACATGTATATTATTATCGTGAAGTTTGCATTTTTCACTCCCAGCAGACTGGGTTATGAAAATATGTTTTTACCAGTGGCGGGTGATACCAGTGGTGAAGTCTTTACGTGTAGTCTTAGGATAGCATTCACTTTGTCCATTGCTTTGTCTCCCTGTTTTGCATGTTTTCTAGTGTTTAGCAAGCTTTAACTCATTGGAAAAAGGATCTAAAGCACATAACACTGTTAGCCTCTGCACAGGCTTTTGTCTTGAGGACAAAGTGGCAGTTTGTCATCCTCTAATGTCACACTATGTCTAGTTAATACTGTTTCCAGGTCTGATGTTTTTCATTTATATCCAATGCTAGCTCTGAAAACCATAGTCTGTTAGGCCTCCAAGGAAGTTTCTTCTTGATCTAAGACAATGGACATCTCTGTTTTCCAGTGTTGACTGAGCTCTAGGCTAGGAAGTAGCTCCCTAGGAAATTGCTTAGGTTTTGTTCCTCAAGTCTAGCCTCAGAAATACAGGAAATATAGCCCTGGGTCCTAACCCTGTCTGTGTTGTTGAGAAAAGCGAGGCAGAATTTTATGAGGCTGAATTTGAAATGGTGATGTCATGACATAGCCTGTGTCTCTGCTAGGAGGCATTTGAGCACCATTCACAACTTGGCTTTGGCTTACTACCCCAAGGTTTACTTAAGGTTATTGTACAAAGTTTATTCAACTAGATCAGCAGTTTATATACCTGCTTAATTTGATTTATTTTAAAACTGGCATTTTTAATCCCACTGCTAGCACAACCAATCAGAAGCTCTGGGCTGCTGAACTGCAGAAGACTATATCAAGAGATTACAAGTATGTGCTGCTGGCTTCTGAGCAGTTGGTGGGTGTCTGCCTTTTTGTGTTCATCAGGCCCCAGCATGCTCCTTTTATCAGGTCAGTGAACACACAGCTGTGCCCAAGTTAGGTCACCTTCAGTTTGCTTTTTATTGCGAACTAACGTACAAGTGTACTAAGAAGCATATGGGACGCTCAAAGAGCTGTTCCATCTTCTGGGGAACTAGTTGCTTAAATTCTTTTATCTTAGTTTTTAAATGCCTCATCAGTTGCCAAGAAAGCTTGGAAAGCTGAAGCGTTATCTTGTTAGCTGCTCAATAGCTGTTGCTATTTTTTAAAAGCAGCCCAGTGGCCTTCTTGCTGAAAGAACAATGTGAAAATGTTCTCTTACCGACATAATGTCATACTCAGACATACTTAAAGCTGTTAACTTCTGTGCCATTGTATTTGAAAGTTTAACAGTTGTTTAACTCTTCTAGGGATGTTGCTGTTGATACTGTAAAGACTGGCATGGGAGGAGCCACTGGTAATAAAGGTGCAGTAGCAATTCGGATGTTGTTTCATACATCCAGTCTTTGCTTTGTCTGCAGTCACTTTGCTGCAGGGCAATCACAAGTTAAAGAGAGAAATGAAGACTTCATAGAAATAGCTCGCAAGCTCGGTTTTCCAATGGTAAGCAACAGTGTTCAAATTCCATAATGAATGAGAAGTTAAACCCCCTGAGCTCCAACATTGTCATCTAAAAGTTCTATTTATTTTTTCCTGCTCCACAGATTCCTGTGGAAATCAAGTTTCCTTGGATTAGAGGTCTCAGAGATAATTAAGTTCCAACAATTTTTATTAAAATAGATAACTGCAGAAAGAATAGACTTTTCTACTGCAATGACTGATGAAGATGATGAAGCATTAGGCATCAAGGGTTTAGCATAGGAAGGAGACCTTATAGATTCCTGACATGCAGTAGAACTTTTATAGGCACCTGAGTTAATGAACTGTGAGAAAAAAATCCATGGGAAACAGCACTATTTTCAGTACAAAGAATGATTTTCGCTAATTCATTTTAGCTTCTTGTTTACTCATTTTTGTCGTCGGATCATACAGTTATATACTGTATTCTCATAAAGAATTATCAAACACCAAATAAATAGCTGATAATTTTATCAGTGCAACAAAATGCTTCTTTGAGGCTTTAAGCTGTCTTAAATTTGGTAGTCCAGCTGTCCTTTGTTAGTTTCTATGGCACTGTACAGGAGTCTGACACCTTATTTTACAGGATTTTTTAATCTCTAAATTTGTCCCCACGGTCATGTTTCAGTTTTTCTTGAAAGTACTGTACTCTTGCGGTCCCCAGAAACAGTTTCCTAAATGCTGCTGTTTTAATCTGCCAGGGTATCTGCTTTGATTTACTTAAGGGCAATGGAAAAATCAAAACAAAGGAGGAAGTAAAAGTTCTCACTTTAAACCCCAGGCTTTGTTTGAAGTAACAGAGCCGTTCTGTCTCTCCCTAGCCTTGAAAATTGTACAACTGAAAAATCTTAAATTAAATCTGAATAATAAAGCCCTCAACATGCAGTTTGTCAGGATTTTGTGCCACAAGATCCCAGGGTAGTGTTTTGATCTTCGTTGTAACCTCTTTGAGACACAGGTAGCAGTCATCATCTTAGAGCAAACTTCTAAAATGGAACAAAATGATGAAGAATTTTAGAATTCAATTCAGATGACTCATGTTTCTTTAGAAATGCAAACTACATAAGAAATGTTACTTCTCTCGTGTTATGTATGTGTGAATACCATACAGCTGGCTATGTGATTCTAACCATATGAACACTAAATGCTAAGAGGTACTTCAGTTGTGCTCATTTGCTAGAAATGTTGCATATTTTACAAGTAAAAACTGAACTTCTGCACCTGCAAGTAGTAAATTTGTGTCTCGGTTGTTTTTAACTTCATTGTGTGCCTCTATTTACAGGGGAGGATGCTCTTTTCCCATGACTATATCTTTTGGTGTGGTGACTTTAATTATCGAATAGATATTCCTAATGAGGAAGTTAAGGACCTGATACGACAACAGAACTGGGATCCCCTTATAGCAGGAGACCAACTTATCAATCAGAAAAATTCTGGACAGGTATCTTAAAAATGTTACCACACTTGAGAATGCTTTATTTTCCTTTTTGGCTTTAGCAATTTTCTGTGGCGCTTCTGTAAATCTACCTCCTCAACATGTTTTACTTATCACTTTTGTCCAGGTAGTGGTGTGGAAGGGTGGGACGCAGCAATATCTAGTAACTCATTTATAGTAATTGTCCTGAAGAGGTAGTGAGACAAATACAGTGACTTACTGTAGCAGTAAGGTTTTTCTTTCCTTCCTGAAAAAGAAAAGAACTCCATCATCTTTTTAGAACTTTGTGTTGGCATTTACTAATTATAATATTTTTCTTTTTATCAGGTGCAACTATTTAAAAATATTTATATAAGTTATTTTGGTAATGTTACTTTTTTAATTTAAATTGCTACAGTAATAGGACTAATGCTGTTACTGTCATTCTGTTGGAAAAAGGAATAGTCCAAATGCTAACCTTTTAACTTACAAAGAAAAAGAGCATGGAATAATAAAGTCTGAAGAAAGCTTCAGATTTTAGATTTTTAGGGTTTCTTGGGAGGCAGCACATAGCAATTAAGGGAATATTTGTAATGAATCAAATTTTGTGTGAAAGTGTTCATTCTTTCTTTTGAGCTTTGTATTGGAATGTGGTAGATGGTAAAATGAGTGGCAATCCCTCTGTTGGTTGTTTGTTCTGTCTGCCAGCACTTTGATCACAAGCAGTATTTTTTCTGAATTATGAGTTCTCTTCCATTTTTGCTCATGTCTTGTACATGAGAACAAGGAGGAACAGAACAGGAGGAAAAACACTTGATAATTTTTAATATTTTTTTTAATAGCCCAGTTCCTAAAAAGAGAGAGATATGGGTTCACATGGGCAGACAGCGTGATTGTTAATTCGACCAAAACAAGAAAGGTGTAGAGGTTTTTTGTGGTTTGGTTTTGGTTTATAACAGCGGTTGTAAAGATGGAAAGATCTATGGAAACTATTGGAATATGAAAAAGGCTCAAACTAGTCTCCTGGCCAGGGAGAAGAAAGGGTAGTATTGCACCTTTGGGGTAATACTCCGTTATTACCATGGAAGTGGCTGGCTGGGCAGCAGGGGATATCAGCTGGCCAGCAGGGTAGCTCCACGTTTGTTGCATGTAGCTGTTAACCTGTCTATCTGCTGTTCAGGAATAGCGTTTACATAGCACCTTTCATCATAAGAGTAGGCTAAGAAATAATTACTGAAGGCAAAGAAATTAATGAATTGTCTTGGAAGCTGCAGATCTTCTGACATTCACCTGACACAGATTTTTAAATTGACTGGATTTCAATTTTTATTTCCAACAAGAAAAGCAGGATAACCTGTCATTTGATGCAGACTTGGCTAGAAGATCTAAGTTAGATTATAGTTTATATATAGATTATACTTTACAGATCTCCGATGTGAGGTAAAACTGTCCATACAAGACTAAACTCAAGACTGGAGCTGGTTAACGGAAGGGTTTTAGCTGATGCCTAGTTTAAGCACTAAAGGAGCAAGCAAACCTTCTGGCCGCCCAGGGTCTTGTGTCAGCTGGCTGTATTGTATGTTGCAAGTACCTAATACGGGGGGGGGGTGTGTATATACATATACTTGCAATACCTAACAGGTTTTTTGATTCTTTTCAATGGACTCTGTATCTCTAAATACCATATATATTCTTGGCAGATAATTTCACATAGTATCTTTTTATTCTGTTTTCCTAGTTGCTTGAGAAGAAATGGTGATATCTCTCTGATCTTTCAGTTCATATCAAATATATTAAGGAGACTTTCTTTTTCTTTTTTTTTTCCCCCCTAACTCCTCTTTATTGGTGGGGCATCTTGTGTCAATTTGGGGGAACGCTTTGCATGCTCAGATAAGTACATAAAATATAAACCTTAATTCCCAACTTTTGCTGACACATGAGCAACTAACAACTAATTAAAGTGCTGTGGACAGCATCTGTGTTCTGGATGACCTCAAGATCTGAACAACATTGGAGAAACAGTAGGTTGCTCATGAGCCTGGGTTTAAAGATACGAATGTTGGCATACTTCTGTTTAATGATGATCTGTCTAGGTCACTATGTAGTCTTAGTGGCAAATGTAGAATGTTTTCAGCAGATAAAATTTGGAGAAGGATTCATATTATCAAATTTTTTCTTTTTGAGATGTGTATACAGGTTTTCACTGTTAGAAGAGAATTCTGATTAGTTTCAAGCTGTTTCCCATCTGTTTCTGTCTTCTGGCATGACACATAACTGCTTTGCTTCCTACAGATTTTTAGGGGATTTTTGGAAGGCAAAATAAATTTTGCTCCAACATACAAATATGATCTGTTTTCTGATGACTATGACACCAGTGAGAAATGTCGCACACCAGCATGGACAGATCGTATTCTTTGGAGAAGAAGAAAATGGCCTTTTGACCGATCAGGTTTGAGTGCTTCCTTAAATTGTTTAAAATAGTCTTTTAACTGGCTTTTAGAATCCATTTAGTGACATTCACAGTGCCAGTGATTCTGAGCTTCTATCCATGACTTTGTATGAGACAGAAAGCTTATAATAGGATCTGCAGTAAATACAGTGACGCTGAACAGGAGGATCAAGAATCAGATACCAGTTACTGATATTTCAGTAGTTCAGAAGAAGCCTCTGTTTTTTTCTGTAAAACACTTTGTTTTTGTTTACTTTCTTTTTTATCTTTTTACAAATAGCATATTTTTAAAACAATATTCTTGCAATCACTGTGTTTTTCCCCTTTTGTTTTCATTAATATTGAATGTAGCTGAAGACCTGGATCTTCTGAATGCTAGTTTTCACGATGACAGCAATGTCCCTTATACATGGAATCCTGGTACTTTGTTGCACTACGGAAGAGCAGAGCTGAAAACATCTGATCATAGGTTTCAGTTTTATTTTATACATTACTTCCTAATCATTGAAGATTTAATACTTATGTTATATACTTTGTTGCTCAGATACTCCACTTACAGGTTTTTCTCATGTATTTTTTTCCAAGGCCTGTGGTTGCATTAATTGACATTGACATATTTGAAATTGAAGCAGAAGAGAGACAAAAGGTTTATAAGGAGGTGATCGCAATGCAAGGACCACCTGATGGTACTGTGATGGTCTCCATCAGAAGTTCTTCAGCAGAAGAAAACTATTTTGATGATAATTTGATTGATGATCTTCTTCAAAAATTTGCAAGCTATGGTGAAGTTATACTTATAAGGTCAAAAAGACTTTTTACTTTTAATCTCTGTTCCTCTTTATTGTTCCCACCTATTTTCTGGATAAAGTTACTTTCTTAGCAGGCATTCCAGTTATGACCTGCTTCTTTTTTAACATTTAGATTTCAGCTTTAATGTCTTTAGAGTTGAAAATTAGTTTTACATACAGGTACGTGTCTCAGTTTTCAGACTTAATTCTTCCAGATACTCTTTATTTTTGAGATAGAGTATCATACTGACTTTGTCAGAAATCAGTCAGAGTTAAAATTTGTTATTTCTGTAATTTTTTAGAAATTTTATATTCTAAAATTAGGTTAGTAGTTTTAAATGAACTAAAGATGAGGATCCCTGTGAATGTTGCATTTTCACTAAGCTGGTAGTTGAACTATAAGTGTTGTGGTATTTTGTTTGGGTTTTTTGAGGGATTGATTTGGTTTGGGTTTTTTTCAGAAGACTAGGAGCATTGTCCCAAATCCATAGTGTGATGTAATATGGAACACCTAATACAAATATCTAACCTGCAGCCACACACTCAATATTGAATGTGTAACTGTAGTCACATAATTTTTAAGAGGACACTGCTTTTGCTGTGTGATATTTACCTGGTTCTTTTTTGCTTTATGTTTTTTGTTGCAAGGATACATTCAGTTGAAGCTTATTAGCCAATTATATATATTTTAATGAACTTAAAAAATTAATTCTTCTCCATCAAGTGAAACATTGAAAAACCTTTAGGATAAGAGGCTTCGAAAGTTAGTAGGTAGGATAAAGTATTGTAATTATTATTTCCAATGGACTTTGCAGGTTTGTGGAAGACAAGATGTGGGTAACATTTTTGGAAGGAAGCTCTGCTTTGAATGTTATGAATTTGAATGGTACTGAGGTAATGTAAAAATTACTGAACTTTTGCATAGCAAGAGAAAATCTAGCTTTTTAAAGAATACTTCATAGAGTCATCACAGAATCATGATAGAATCTTGAGGTTGGAAGGGACCTTTTAAGGTCATCTAGTCCAACCCTCTGGTGGGTTGGGTTTTTTGTTTCTTTGTTTTTAATTCTTAAAAGTTTTTCGTGTTCCCCACTAGATAGACTGTTGCATCTAATCTTTTTTTTTTTTTTTTTTTTTACTTTTGATAGCATTATGTTGAGCTTCAAAAGCCAGTTGAGACAAATACCAAACTTAATTTATTTTTAGGAGGAGGACTGTTAGAGAAATGAAGATCCTATATTGAGGGGCATCTTCATCAAATGAGGGATTTTTAATTGTTTATTTTTAATGATTTAAAAAGCAGAGTTTTTACGTTGAGTTTGTAGTATGAACCAGTTTATCGTATTTATAGCCTGCAATTATTTAAAATTCCGGACTTGTATACTGCAGTCACTTTAAAATGTCAAAATTTCAGCTCTTATTGACTTCTGTAGAGCCAGTATTTAATTTTTGTAAAAATTTTAATTTTCATGTTCAAATTTTTACTGGCATAACTTCCTGTTAAAACTTAGATTCTGTAATGTGATGTTTGTATATGAATCCTTGCACCTGCTGACAGTTTCACTGACAGTCTATCTAGGATCAGGACTCAGTGTCATGTGTCAGTTTGCAGAATGAAGACCTGCTGTTTTATCAGTCTCTAAAAATGACTTTATTAATGTAGTTTATAAGCAAGTCTGTTTTTCTTTACAAAGAGTGGTGTTTCTGTTGGAATAAAGAAACCAGAAGCTTTCCTATTAACTGAAAAGAAAAGGCCTTATGAGACAAGCTGTTAATTTTTCTTTAGAAAAATATTAAATAGTTGTAATTAAAATTTTAAATTAAGTACATAAATGTACTTAATTACCAAAATTAAGTGAAAAGCATAATTGTTTTTGTGACATGTCACTGTCATTGTTTAGTCCTAGAAAGTCTGATAACCTGTGATATTTTCAGTAATTTTAAATTTTTTTTCTTTTTAAATCTAGAATGCTGAATTTTAATGTTCCTACTCTTAACATTTTCTGTTTTCTTCATACCTTTTTGGCAATGCAGCTGCTAGGAAGGATTATAAACATAAGCTTGAAAAATCCAGATTGGATCAGAAGTTTGGAAGATGAAATGAATTTAGAGAAGATTAATATTGGGCTACCTTCATCAACAAGCTCCACTTTGCTTTGTGAAGATGCTGAGGTTACTGCAGACTATGATATGGAAGGTTTGTTGAAATAAAGTATTTTCATTTTGAAATACTTACAGTCCTAAATAATGTGGTTAATTTAACACAATACTTTAATGTAACAAGTTTATGCCCATCTAAAACAGATAAATTAGAAATCCTGTTATTTTCAACAGTATCTTGACAACTTGCTGAGCAGTGTCAGTTTGCACTGTATCTCTAGGGTTTGCTAATTTGCTGACATTCTCTTTATTCTTCTCACTTTATCCTGTAACCTACCCTCTCAGAGTCACTTTGTTCAGGCAACTTTTACTGTTCGTGGAGATACCCTGTAAACAGGTTATACACAGCTTGAGAGTGCAAGGCAATTATTTTTTTGACAATACACATAATAGATTAATAGGACTAATGAGCTCCCATGCTAAGCACCGATGTGCTTACCACCCCCAAGAAGACACGTAGTGAGCCTTTGACAGCAGGCAAATACGAGTTGGGCAAGGAAACAAACCTTCAGCCTCTCTTACTCCTTGGAACAGGCTGATATTTGGCATTGATGAGTTGCTGTTTTCTGGTTCTCTTTTTTTTTTGGTTTTGGTTATTCCCTGAAGGATTTTTTATCACTTCACGTCATACTTTTCTAGCAGAATCCTCAAGCTGCTGGATATCACTGTTGCAGCAATTGTGCCTCTGCATTTTTGGTTTTCTTTACTTGCATGTTTCTGGTCTATGTACTTTCACAGCTTATTTTTTAATCTTATTAATTAATTTTTATGAAAGGCCTGCTTCACTCTCTACATTAAAATAGATTCTTCTTATATCCTGAGCAAGTAAACAGCAGCTTTTCAAACAGCAGCAAAAAAACGCTCCCACACGTTACCTGCTGACACTTGCTATGGGTATCACATTTCCATATGTATTTTACATACAGGTAAGGGTTGTTTTTTTGTCATTTCTTGAACAGATATACTTCTAGATGTAGTCATTGTGTCTTTATTGATTTATTCTAAGTTTGAGTAGCTCACTTGCTTTGAATTTCTATCCAGGCTCCTCAGTGGCAGACATTAGGTTGCAAAAGTTTCAAGAAGAGAGATGGCAGCTGTGTATTCTGGAAAGAGTAGACTAAGGTTTTTTTGTACAGGTATTTCATAAAAGAAGATATGTTTTGATAAGGGTACAGATATGGAAAACCTGTATGAAAAGTTGGAATTTTCATTAAGTCTCAGTGTCATAAGATACTTCATCTGTTTTGCATTTCAGGTAGGAAACAGGACTTTAACAGTTTAGATGCCTGCATGATTGGTTGATTTTGTTTATAGTCCTACATGAAATGTTATGATTCCCTTAAAATGTGACGTCTGAAATCCCACAAGACTCTTCAATCAAGAACTGATATCTAATTAGCAGCCTGGTTACTCTGTTACTGCTGAGCAGTGCAGAGTTGAAGCTGGAACTTCTGTAAAACATTGTGTGTTATGTATCTGAAGAGAGAGAAGCCTAGAAGTTATGGAAGAAAGGATTACTCTGGTCTTATTGGAGTGTGATGGGATGATTGTCTATTTTAGGCATTTTGAATATCAACATAAAAATATACTAAAAAGACAGTTTACTTTTCAAAGGCATGTCCATGTTGAACCTTTTTTTTTTTTTTAATCATGATTGTACCTTTTCAAACAGAAGGTATTACAAATAGCAGATATCTTGAAATCCCCTGCCCAGCCTTCCGAAGAATAAGTGAAGCTTGCCACCTATTGCAAATCAGGGAAATAATTTTTGCAAAGGTCTTCTTTGTAAAGCTAATTGTTTCTTAGACTAAGCAACTTACAGTTGCCACACTATTATAATTACCTATAATATATATCTATAATATATATTGTGCATTTGGAGTAATTTAAACTGGTTTGAATACATACGCATTCTTCACGTGTAATTTTATGATGCAAGAATCATACTTTGGTTGTTGAGCTAATTCGTTGGAACTTGAGGGCTTTTTGCAGGAAATACCATGCCCAGAATCAGTTAATAATTTCTCCACTTTTTAAAATAAGTAATTATTGTTCCGTGTATTTTACATGCTTTTTCTTTTTTGGGGTGGGGTTTGTTATTTAGGAGACATTGATGACTATAGTGCTGAAGTAGAAGAAATCCTTCCTCAGCATCTACAGCCAACTTCAAGCTCTGGTCTTGGAACCTCACCAAGCTCTTCACCGCGTTCCAGTCCCTGTCAATCCCCTACGCTGTCAGATGGACCTACGCTCCCAGTGAGACCAAGCCGAGCACCAACAAAAACTCCTGGACCACCCGTTTCCACACACAGTGTGTATTACATTGCTTGACTGCCTGTATTACCACTAAACAGTCTGGCAGCTGTATGGCCCAGTGGTAGAATACTACCTTATAGATTATTTTTAATAGAGCTTTTTGATTATTGTAAAGGCTGTTCTTGTCATTATCTAGTATTTTCTGCATACGTGGCCTTGGGCACATCACTTCATTCTTTGTGTCTTGGTTTTCCTAACGGGTAGCAGAAGAGTTTTGTTTCCTGAGTCTTGTTTGGTACACTGTGCTGCTGCAAACTACCTAACTTGCTCTAGTTCTTTAGCATTTCATCATGAAAGAGACATCTCGAAGTTATGTGATTAATAGGCTAAATTGATTAGTTTGAAACCTCTGTTCAAGAATGCTGTTGCAATGTGTCTGTATAATCCTAGTTCATTTCAGTCACATTCTTCAAGTACAGCCCATTTCAATTAATGCTTCTGTCCACTGTAATATGTAAATTGTAATCGGCAGATTTGTGAATTGGGTGTATAATAGCAAAGCTTCTGTTTAAACACAACTTTATTTTAGTGGCAAAGTGAACATTTAGAATTACAGTGTTTGGAATGTCTTCTAGAACAGTTTATTTCAATGTAATGTGGACTAACTTTACAAAGACTGCTAAAATGCCTCCAGAATTCCCCTTGTAACATTTTTGCAGAGCACTTAGTTCACAGATTAGTGTCAAAATCAAAATTTTGAACTCCGCAATTTTTAAGAATGTTTAGCATATACTGATTAAAGCATGTGAGACAAAAATCTTGCTTTAGGAAATCTGTTTGTTTTCACCATTGGTTTATTCCTCTTGTTTTCCCTCTCTCAAAATCTTTTATATCATTGTTTCCAAGGCTGGGGACTGACGTTCCTCTCTGTGAAAATGACTTGCTACTACAAAAGCTTTACTGTGATTAGAAATGTACAAATGATTAATTTTTGCATTATTTTCTGTCATGTTCTCCAGCTGAATCTCAGCTTGGTACCCAGCAGAAGGAGTCTTTTCAGAGCTTGGAGCCTAAGCGTCCTCCACCGCCTCGCCCTGTTGCTCCTCCTGCACGCCCTGCTCCACCGCAGAGGCCACCTCCACCGTCAGGTAATGTGGTGATGTATATCAGGAGGTCAGGAATATTTTATTTCAAGTCTGTGAGATGAGCTTTGAAGTTCCATGCCCAAGCTACATATTATATTGTTGGTTTGGGGCTTAATGGAACATAGCAGTTTTTCACTAAAATGTTTTGTTGATGGATTTAGTAGCAATAACAATACAGGAAGTAACAGCATTTTTAGTACCATTTAAATATTATTGTCTTTGCTTAGGGAATAAGTTTTAAAAGTTTTATAAGCTTACTTTCACAGTTTAAAAATGTGGGCTTCCTACAGCAGTGTTTACTCAACATTTTCATTTGTATAGCATCTTCATTTTTAAAAGAAAAGACAAATAATCTCGTGCATTCATTAGTTTATATTCCTTTAATTTTGGCATCAGTATGTATGCATTTTATCATGTCCAAGTTTTTAATGTAGAGTTCATCGGAATCATCTGAAAGTTTTAACAATTGAGCACTAAGAAACTGGATGTTCAGAAGCATATGGGCAGCATAGGTACTAATAAACTGACCCTTGTCATTTTTAACTTTCTCGTTCTTTTTCTTCCCTCTTACTGTACTGGTATTTTTCATTATTGCTGCATTCATTTCTTAAATACTGTAAGGCGGTAGGAGTCCTGCACCTGCTAGAAAAGAATTTGGAGGTAATGATTTTAATTGTTTTCAATATGACTACGTAGCAAAACTACTGTGGTGGTCTGTTGTGACAATACTTAATATGATGACGTCCAAAGGTATAAAAATCAGTAGTTCTTAAAGATCAATGTAATTCCTTTCTCAGGGTTTGTATCCTCTTCTGAATTACATTTACTTTTTAGTGAAAAAATATTTATCCAGGAGATGGTACATTATAGTCAGATAGATTAAAGTTGTTACACATTTTTATTACTTTGTCTTGATCAAAGTATACCCAGCTAACTTTTCTGTGAAAGCAGAAGCTTGTCGTTAGTTGTGAAAAGGCTCGCTTTTTTCCCCACAGTCCATGACAAGGAGCATTGTAAAACGGATTGTGATTGTAGCTACTTGCAGTGATTATCCATTAATTAATTGTTCAAGTTGAAACTACTGCTGGTCTGGCCCGGTTTACCCCAGATGGTGACCAGTTAACAGAGATCTCTCCAAATCACTGAGCTATATTTGTCTCTAAGCTGAACACTAACATATGGGTATGTTTATTTTCTGTTTCCAAGTCTGAAATGTGCCCCTAAACCCTTCCTGGAGACATGAAACATCCTCCATAGTTCTTGTAACTAGTGCGTTATTCAGAAACACAAACTTAGCAAAAGAATTTATTCAGTTACTTTGAAGGAACTCAGGAGCTACAGGTCTTTACAAAATAACAAAATCCTGAATTAATTCTCCCCTAATTCCTTCCCTTTTGATAATGCTGATGGCCTTATCAACCCTTCAGGTTAGTTTTGGTTTTTTCCAACTTGATCTGATTTTGTATGTAATAACAACTCGTGTGTTCTCAAAAGTGCTTCTTGAAACTAATCTTTGTCCTTTGTTACATGCTTCATAGTTGAGCTGTCCTGCTTGGACTTAAATCAACTCATTAATACATGGGATAGAGTGAGAAAATTTAGTGCCTCTGAAATACTTTCTTAATGGTTTTTCAGATGTTGCCACTCAGTTGGTAGGAAAGAGGTTTTTCTGAGAAAATTTAAAAGTTTTGGGCAGTCTCAGAAAATAAGTAAACTATTTTACATAGTATGTAAGTATCAGCTAACTCATTCTGATGTTGGGTGGAGATGTGCATGGCTCTCAGAGCTGAGGAGGTTATTATGCCAAAGGCATAATATTTCAAATTAGTTAAAATGCTTAAGTTTTAGAAAACAGCCAGTTTATACATAACACCAACATGTGTAAGATTTAATTCACTGTACTACTTCAGTCCTATGTAGTTTTATGCGCACTGACACAATCCTGTTTGCCTAGTTTGTCTCAATTGTGCGAAGACGAGCCTTCTTTTTTTACCCTCTTTCCCAACATAGCTTTCCATAAACAATTGTAGCTTGCATAAAACTCGCTTTTTATGCAACTTTTTACAAGAGATTGCAGCATATATTATTCTGACCTAAAGCTCATCCCACTTTTTTGGTCATCTTCATTTTCTGCTCATTATGCTCATGAAGCATGATGGTTTGCTTTTCAGCAATACCTGAGCTCAGCTCCTGAGCTAGCACAGGAGTAGAAGTATGAATGTCATAGTGTGTTATTATGCTTGGGGAAATGGCATCTGTTTCTCTTACCTAGAATGAAGGCTCCTAAAGGCACAGTGAAAATATCTCTGTGTACTATAAAAGTGTATTAAACTTTGTTTGGAGACTTCTGTAGCACATGCAAAGTGACGCTGATTATGTCTTAAAATGTTGTGCATTTTAAATGTGGGGTTTTTTTCCCCATGTGTTCTAACCTTTTTTCTGAGTGCTTCACTCCCTTCAATGCTCATAACATTTCTTTTAATGGCTCAGTATGCTTTTAAGATGGGAGCAGGATCTGGGCATCTAAGATTTTTTTAGAGTTTGGTCATATTTTACATCAGAAGTAACTCCGAATTCAAGGAAACAAGGCTATGTAATCACTGCAGGAGACTTTGCAAAGTCTAGATTTTCGCCTGCTAATATGAAAGATTTCCACTGAGGATTTTATAAGCTCTTAATTGTTTTAGTTAAAAATTAAAATGTTGTACCCTGTTTACCCAGGATTTATTTTAATACACTACAGAGTAAATTCTTACAGAAAATTAAAAATTGTGAAGGCTGCTATTATAAATTACTTGAAGTTAAAAAATAACATTTGTTTTGTTTTCCTAAGGCTTATAGTTGTCTCTTATCATTGGTTTAAACTGTTAAAACGGAGTTAAGATTGGGTTAAGACTGAGAGAATGCACAGTATTTTCAGTATATGCAATGATTTGGGTAAAATGCATTACATTTTCACTGTGATTATGCTCCAAATAAATAAAATAAACCTAGAAAATACAGTAATAAAGTTGACATTAAAAGAAAGCCAAGTATGTTAAGCTGTGAAAATACATGCACCCAAGCAGCATGTACTTATTAGTGTACCCTGATATTTATAGTCACACATTAAACTTAGCCTTGCAAGAACCATTCAACATCTTTATTTTTCCCTTGTAGCTTTTTTTTTTTCAGAGTAGAGTTCAGGTTGTTTGGGTGCATTAGGATATGGCAATCATTTTGAAAAAAGCTTTTTTGTTGTTTTTGTTTTGTTTTAAAAAAAAAAGGGGAACAGCACCTTTCTTCTTTTCTTGCTGAAGAAGGAATGTTCAGTAATGGAGGAAACAAGAAGCCTTAATGCTAAAACAGTAAATGCATTGTTCAAATGTAGGCAAATGGCCTACGTTTTACATATATATACACACACATGCACATGTGCACATATATGCACATTTTACTTTCTGAGAGGGTGCAGTTGCTTTATTTTCCATTAAGCTAATGTCTAAATGTAATCTTAGCAAAACATGCAGTTCTGTCTAAAAGATGTCAGGGCATAAGTTACAGGTTGTTTCTACATAAATCCACTCCCTTTCCTTAAAATATTATTTAAAACAAATACGTTATATCTTTACTTGCAAAATACTGTTTCAAACTGCAATAGAGATTTCAAGCTATATACAGACTACAGTAACAGTTTAAAATGATACCCAAAAATATGTTTCAGGTTGAGATGTACATTTTCCACTGTCCTTAAGATTAACATCTTCCTATAATACCAACTGTGATAGCATTATCACAACACTATAATTTTGCTTTATCACTGTTGAAAAGTATTATTAGTAAGTGAAATTTGGGGTATTTGACCTTTATGCCCTTTCTCTCCCATATAATGAATATTTTTAAATTTGCAAAACCTTTTAAAATAGTTATGCACAGAGTCTTCCTCTGTATGGTGCACCAACACAGAAACATGTCTACATGCTATGGTCAAAGAGGTTCTCTGCCTTCCTTCTCCTGAAAGGAGTTGACTTAATTAATCCTCTTGCATAAAACAAGATTTGCTTAACAATTGCATACTGAAAATACCTACTCAAAGTATGGGCTGAGTTGAGCTTTGGGAGGGGAAAGTGCAGAAGACCTGTGACATGAACAGGCTAGTTCCCTGTCTTGGAGAGGTTTTATTTTGTCCATTTCTGTTAATAGTCTGAGAAGAGTAGTTAGCTTTGTCTCTGTAACCACAGAGGGTTCAGAGGAGCATCCTGTACTCTGTTGGGCTGCTCTCTACCTCCCTTTATTTTCTTCCGGTTCGCAGGTAGGCTTCTTATAGTCTATGGATTACCACTTTCTTTTCTCCCCCACGATTCCTCTGGGTTGCATGGGAGAGGGACAGAGGTAGTACCTGAGAGTCAGGAGATGTTCTCAGGCAGTGCTCTCCTCCTGTGCCCCCTCCTTACAAATGCTCTCTGTTCATCCCTCCTCAGTGCTGCTTCTCTCGCAGAGAAGTTCAGTCGGAAACTTTTGTGATGGAAATCTAAGGTTAATTGGCAGAGCCTGGCACTCACCCAGAACATATAACATATGCCAGTATTTAACATCTTTGAACCAGATGTTTAGCAAAACCAGAGATTTGACATCTCTAGAGATAATCGCATACCAGCCTCATCTGCAACCTTCACTCTTCCTACTGAGTGACACCTCCACCCATATCTGACAAAATTCACAGCACTCTTTCCAGATCACAGAGAGCTCGCAGATACCATACATTGGCACATGATGAGAAAGCATGAGGCTGTGTCATCGCTAAGGCAAAAGTTGCTTTTAAGGTAGGCTTCTTGAACACTGCCTCCCTTTCCTTCCTCTATACTTGAGCCACTCCAGAGTTGCCAGATACTACTGTTACTTATTCCTATGCGCATGCCTTAAGGATTTCTCCTTGCATACCATCTAGTGTTATCTATGTCCTGCCGTGTTTTTACCACATAATTTTATGGACCCGGTATATGCTTGATCATATTGCAGAAATAAAATAATTCAGCATGGTTATGCATGATTGAAAATCTTCTTTCTCTCAATCTGAGCTGTGACATCTATTGTGTACTAGTTGATGCAGCTTTCCCAAGTATAGAGTGCTGCTTGGAGATAAGAAGACAATTCTGTAGGATACAATACATTATATAAAATGGGAAACTTGCTTATTCATATGTAGTCTTGGCAGAAACATACTACATAGTATTCTTCTGTATTACAGGAAGCGGACTTAATGTTGCAGGGTATAACTGGTGCACCTGTTTATTTTCAAGTGTTTGAGTATAGATATGTACTCTGCATTAGAAGAATTTCAAGATTGACTTTTAATATCATTCTGAATTTACAAAAGTTTGTGGAGGGTGAATACTGAAGAAATTAAATTCTCTTTCAACTGCAAGGTAAAATTGAAATAATAGCATGTTTCTAAACATGATCATACTTACTGATCTCTTAATTCTTATCAGTCTGGTTTCCCCGTGCTGCTGCAGTTATCTCCTACAAGTAACTACAATCCAGCTAGACCATTTTTAAATTATGTAAAGCTGTCTCGTGGCAGTGTTCTTTCTGGTGTTACTTTCTCAATCTACTGCTTTTCTTATGCAATGTACAGCTTCTCTTCTTTCTCTGAAAAGGTCTTGGAGCTCCTCCCAGTCCTGGGGTAGCTAGGAGAGAAGTAGAAGGTAACATAACAATTTTTGTATTCTAGAAACGGATTTGTAATTTAATACCTGAGTAATATGATTGCCTTTGTGATACTAAAGGTGGTTTCATGACCGTGTTTATTGTGTAGAATCTTTTTTATTTAACATAGTTTTTAGACAGGAAAGTTGCTTGCTGCTTTTCAGTGATGGTGTGAATTTTTGTAGAAGGCAGTCTTCATTTATGAAAAATGAAGTGAAAACCTAGACTGCACTAACCAAGAATACTTTGAAGACTGACTCTCAGAAGAAGCTGTAGCTGACTGATTGCTATACCTGTAACTAAATCAGGAATCTAGGAAACCTAATTTTTCCATAAAGAACTACATATGTTCATATATTTGGGGGAGAGAAATTTCCATTTAAATAATTTAGCCTATGAT
Source organism: Phaethon aethereus (assembly GCF_964289735.1). Lineage (NCBI taxonomy): Eukaryota > Metazoa > Chordata > Aves > Phaethontiformes > Phaethontidae > Phaethon > Phaethon aethereus. The sequence continues at coordinate 117,443,331 of NC_138575.1, read as the reverse complement.
TTAGTATTTTTATCACTTCCTAAAGCGATGTAGGTACAAAATACAGTGTATGTATTTTCATTCTGGTGCCTAAATGTGACATACATTTATGAGAAGCCTCTCTCTTGCATTATTCTAGTTGGAGTCTGTGCATATGGCGCTGAATGGGTCCTGTTTTAGCCAGGCCAGCAGAGTCATGTTTTTGGGTTTCTTCGTATTCCCTCAGGAATGTGACCCTTTGTAGCAAATCTAGGTATGGCAGTGAAAGGCCTAATATAGTCACACTCAAGATGTCCTCCTGTATACTACAATTAATTTTGGCTATATTGCTGGTTCATTTTTCTAAATTGGCAAAATCACTATATGCATAGAATAGTTCAAGTTGGAAGGTACCTGTGGTGGTTATCTAGTCCAACCTTCTGCTCAAAGCAGGGCAAACTGTCACCAAGTTGCTCAGGGTACGAGTTGCGTTACTGATAACTGTACCCAGAAACCCAGTCTAACTGGTTCTGAGAAAGCAGGGTTGTCTGACAACTGGAAGCCAATTTGATAAACTAAGTGTCTTATGTACCACAGAGTGTTCCTTCCAGTTACTGTAACTGACATGGTGATTTTACCTTCCTGGGAAATTTGCAACAGAAACACAAGCCAGAATCCTAAACTTCTTTGCGTGTTAGAAATTGTGCACTTTTCTGAGGTAAAGATAATTTTTCCATATCTTGGCACTTCACAACTTGAATGTTGCATACAAGGTTGTCATTAGCATCAGCATGTAAATGTTGAGGTTGGTGCTGTAATATATTTATCCCATAAACAAAAAGATTAGGTTCAGGAACTTTGGTGTAGACCCTGTAGATTGCTGAACCATGTGTAATAACAGATGTACTCTTCTAATTGCATGATTTTTGAATCAGCATGTTACATAAGTTCTCTTTGTTTTAAAGACTGCTGTTAGAATATCTGCAGAATATATTACAAATGAAAACAACAACTTCTAGCACAATTGAGAACACAGGGTACCTGTTCAAGTGGGAGTCTTTAGCTTGCAACAAACAGGAGGTGATTTGACTTAATTTATAAATAGAAGGGTCAAATTACTTCACGTGTGCCATGGGATAAGAGTGTGCTAGAGTAACAGCTTAGCTGGTGGATAGACTTTAATATGTAGCAACTTCTAGAAAATCACTGTCTTTTTGCTCCCATTTTCTTTAGTGATAATATACCATTGCCATATACGACCTGCCTGTGACTTATCTAACAAAGATAATCTAATCTTTTTTTCATGCTTCAAAGCACAAAAAAGTCCTGGAACACAAAGAAAAGATAACTTAGGTAACACAGATACATGTTTTGTACTAATTATAACACAGGAAGTAGTTGGTTTTGACATATATTCTAAGTCAGTGATCTCTAATATCTGTTCCAGTTCGTAATCAGCCTCCACCTTCAGCAGCTGGAACTTCAAGCACAGGAACTGCTGGGTATGGTACAACCAGACCGGTAGGTATTCTGGCTTAAATAATTTTCTTCCTAAGTTTCTACAGTTTATTATGCTGGCAATGGGTTTTTGTAAGTCATAACAGATGTAAGAAAACTGCAACATGAACTAGTCATTTTACAGCTTATATGAGTTAATCGCCTCAGTAATTCTTGTCTGTTGACTAAAAGTACTCCAGAATACATATACTGGACATGACTTTATTGTTTTGCACTCTATGCAGTCACTTCATAGGCTCCCAAGTAATACCACGTTTGATGTCCACTTTCAAGTAACTGCAAAGTGCAAAGATATTCATTGTATTATATGTTCCTGTTGACTACACTGCTTATTTGGTATGATAAAATGTATTATCTTCTGTGCTGAAATGTATATCCTGATGGCAGTTAATTGCTTGTGGACAGTTACAGTATTATATAGGCAGTTCATGTATTATATTGCTGATTCCATGTGTAATGGAATTTTGTACCTTGTTTTAAAAATAAATTTTGATACGGGTCTTCAGGTAAAAGTGAAACATTCACCTATTTTGACAAAACATTCAACAAACATTAGTTCTGCATTTCATTATTTGTGGAACTGAATGAAGGATTTATGGGCGACTGAATGCTTCACTACAAGCAAGAAATCAAGAGATGGAAGATATCTGCCTTATTTTTCTTAACAGCAGCAAGTAGGAGCCTTGCATTAGGGAAGGAGGAAGTGTTTTAATAGCTATAGGTCTGGTATTTGTTGATAATTCTTTAACTTTGCGGCATATTTCAGAGAGAATTTACGCAGCAGCATGAAGGACTTTTCTTTCTGTATTGACGTCAACCACAGTATTTGTGCTTATTTTGTTGCCTCTGTTGTGGCAGTTCCAGGCTCTTTGACTTAGATCATACTTTTTTATATCTGGATGTTTTGTAGACTAAAGAGCAGCAAAAGTTGGCTCTTTCTTACCAGTTTCTTGGTCATTAGAGAACTTTGTTTTCCTTCTTCAAGGCATTTCACTCTTCTCATTGGGATAACGTTCACAACAACACTGACAGGATGGAGAGCACAGATACGAGTCTTCAGTAAGGATAAAAAGCATTCTGCTCATGTAAATCTTAGTGGGATAGATACTGATGAGGTTTTTGGCCTACGTACAAATATGGTACCTCTTCTTTTAATTCCATACCTCTCTTTCAGGTAAAGTGATAGACCAACTGTTGTGAGTAAGAGAGAGAGTGTGTGAAGAAGTCATTAAAATAAAGATGCAGCTAACCATAATTGATACATTCATTGATATATGAGTTCTTGTAGAGCTTAAAGGAGTTGTACCTTACTGCTATTGCCATTTCTATTGAAACCACTGAAAACTACTATTGAAAGCCATCACTGAAATTCCTTTTTGTTGATTCATTTTTCTCAAAGAGATTGATTCTCACAGTGAACAGTTCTTGATCTTTGCACTACGCCCTGTTCTAAAATTTGGATGGAGAAAACCTGCTATACATAGGAAAGAATGTATTCATTTATCACCGTGTGCCTCACCTTTTTTTTTTTCTGTAATCTGGAGCCAGCACAGGATTTGCCATTTTTTAATCAAAATAATTGAATAAAAAGATCTGGTATATGGAAGAGACTCCACCAGAATCTTGGAATAGGCATAAATGCAAGAATTTTATTTCGTATGAACAAGACAGAAAAAAAGTAGTACTGTTCTCTTGTGCTGTGCTTCTCAATGCCCAGGCTGGACTTGGACTACTGTTAGAGCTTCTTGCCAGTTTCCAGAAAGGACCATGCTACTGAAGTTGCCATCATAATGTGACAAGACAAAGCTGACTGCACCTCTTCCTTTGCAGATGTTGAGATTTTCTTTGAAAATAAAACCCAAACAAACAAGAAAACCAAACCAACAAAACCAACCAAACAAACAAAAAACCCAGAACAAAACAAGCAAATGCAATAGGAGACATTTTTTCAGACTTCTAAGATCTGCAAGGCTTTTCAAGCCTTAGCTCAACCCTCGTTTGGATCTCCTAACTGACGTTGCTTCTTTCCTTTTTCTCAGGTTGTTTTTGAGCAGCATTTCATTTCAAGGATTTCAGGACCAGGGACAGTAGCCACGGTGGGCAGCACTTCCCACTGAGTGGTCCCAAGGATTATTTTAAGCTTTTTTGGTTTCTTTTTCTGTTCCTTTTTGATGTACATTTTTTTTGTCATACATTTTGGCATTTAATCCAACCATCCTTCTGCCTACCTTCAGAATATTCAAAGAAATGACAAAATGCATCTTGGCAATTAAAGGGAAGATAGATATTTCAGAGGTTAGATGGTTTAGAGCATTTTGAAAGTTGTTAAATGGACTCAGTCAAGCATAATGAATCAGATGTTAATACAAAGTCTTCGAAGTACAGTACATACATCTAGTAAAAGTAAGATCAAGGATGATGCTTGTGTTGTAGTAGTGAAGTTTCTTTGCTTGTTTTTAAATCACATTTGTGTAGAGAGTTGTCTAATGGGGCTTGCTCTGAAAACCAGTTCTAGAACATCCACTGTTAGTAAGATTTTGTTGGAATATACCAAGTACACAAAATTTTAGAGGAAACAAATCTTACAAATTATCTTGCCTCATGATCTTTTTTTTTTCTGAAATCTAGCATTTTTATTCTAATGCTTTACATTCAGCTTTCAAATGTGGTGTTTGTAATTCATTTATCTTCATTTGTAATCTGTTTTCCATTTCTCTTTAAATACTGATGTAGACTTCTAAATTTTGTTATATGAGAGCAATTCTATTCCCAGCATGTTAATTTCTATTCAAACAAGTTTGGGAAGACTCCAGCTTTCAGATGAGGCAGAGTGTATGTTTCATTAATACTGTTTGCTGAGGAACAGGAGTAACTGCCTTACAGTTAGCAAACATACGCTTCAAAGAAAAGAATTAACCATAGTCTTTTATGTGTATCTTGGACTTTCACTATATAAAATTGACAGTAGATGCTGTTTGCAAATGGCAGGCTATAATTATAGCCTAAAAGATAGATGGTGCCTACAATCTGCGTTGACAGGGCGTTATCAAAGTGTCCTTACGAGATCTCCAGATAAAGTAGGTTTTTTGTTGCTTACAATTCACAGACTTAGGTAAAATACTAACAAAATAATAAGTGTTTCAATCATTGTTGTGCAGGTAAATATTTCTATAAAGTTGAAAACTGCTGTAAAAATCCTTTGCTTTGAAATGAACCCTCATAATGTGTCGAGAACATATTATTTGCTTTTATATGTACATAAAAAATTAGCACACCAACTGTTATGAAATAACTTATTTTTTACAGAGTCCTAATCATTCTGAATCATTTAACAGTAGATGACTACAGATCCCAAGTAGAACTAAAATAATTTCTTTTTACCAATTATGTCAGACTGTTCCACCTCGAGCTGGAGTTATCAGTGCACCCCAAAGCCATGTCCGTCCCTCTGGGGGAAGACCAGCACCTGAAACTCAAACCAAACCAGCAGAACCACCAAGGGGTAAGTTTACTTTAGAAATTAAATATAAATGTCACTGTTCAGTCAGGAGGTACTGTCTCTAGCTTGAATGCTTTGTTTTCAACAGATATCTTAATTTTTCACTAGAAATTAAGATTCTCAAATGTAGTAACGCTTGACAGTTTCTGTTAGTATTGATCATTCAGAAGTACTGTAAACCCTTATTGGATAATAGGCAGCAGAGGAGATGTAGATCCACAGAATTCACACCATCAAGAGAAACTTTAATCAGATTGGTGTGTTCTGGACTGGGCATATTGGTGTGTCCTATCATAGGTGTTGGTCACTGGATCATTCTCGGCACTTCCTAAACTTAAAGTTTTTTTTCTAATTGTATTAATATCAAAATATGCATTTTATAGTAGTGACTTCCAAAATACAACTTTTAAATACAACTGAAGTACACTTAAGAATGACATGGTTTCTGGTTCTCTATTTTGTATCTATAGTAATAATTTTTAACGGGGATATGCTGAGCTTTTGATGACTTCTAGTTGCCATAAACAACTGCTGTTCTTACAGCCCCTTCTTCTGCATTTCTGTCTGGTGCTTCTACAGCCACGTGTTCTCATTCATGCCATTCTTAAGAGTTGTTACAATTCTTAACAATGAAAAACACTGCAAATACACTTGCAGGTTCAGCGTTGCTTCCTGAACCACTAAAGCCTCAGGCTGCTGGACCTGCTCAGCCCACCACTCAGCCACCACCTGTGCTACGGATGCAGGAGCCTCTGATACCTGTGGCATCGCATCCATCTCAGACATGTGCCCCACAAAGTCTGGAACCCCCACAACCGCCTCCTCGTAGCCGATCATCTCACAGCTTGCCTTCTGAATCTGCTCCTTCACAGCAGCAAGTAAGTAAAAACACCTTGTCTGTACGTTTTTTCGTTAGGTAGATTAACACAGCTTGTACTGAGTGCTGTAGATTTGTGAGGAATTCCTAAAGCAAGCAAGCAAACAAATAAAAATAAAGGCCAAAAGATTGGATTCAAAGATCATCAGGCTCTAGTAGGATAATACTTAATTGCTTATGTATTGTCCATGAATAACTAACATCTCAAATACTAAACATTTAACTTGAGATTTTGTATGACAGATTTACAGCTTATGGACAGCTTGTTCTTAAAATTACGTTGTCATTTGACAACTTTGTATGGAAGAATACTCAGTCTAAGAAATTTAATTTTATAATGACACATGCATGACTTAAACTGTAGAGTGACTAGCTACCACAGCTTTGATTACAAAGTAAGCTTTATAGATTGCATGATGTGGTGCTTTATATTGATGATAATTCATTGCAGGAAGACGATACTGATAGATACTTCATAGAATACATTTCTCTGCATTTGCCAGTGTCATTTAAGATACAGAAACATATCAAAATAATCTGAAAATTTAATACAGTAACATAAGTATTCTGTTCTGTCGAGGCACTTTGAGTTATTTTCAAAAAAACTAGGAAAAGATATAGTTTCTTACTACTGTTAAAAAAATGCAGAAGTAGGTTTTCAGTGTTGTTTATATATACATAAGGCTAAACTTCTTCACTAAAGGCCAGTGCTGTTAGTTTTTACAGCACCAGGTGCTGGGCCACATAATACACTACCTGAATAAAAGTAAAAATCTATTGAAGCTGATAGATTTGTGCCTAGTTCTTACAAAGAGTATATTTGTAGGTTTGTGATTTTTTTTTTTAAACATAAACTCTGCTGTAGATATTTATGACTATGTAAGTTTTCATCAGTATTTTGGATTTTACCTTATCTCTGCATCTGAAGCCCACTTTCACTAAAGCAGTTAGCTAATACGTACTATGTACCACAGTGAAGCAGACAAACTCAGTCCTCAGTGAGTTGATTTTGAATTCTAATTGAAAAATCTTTAAATACGCTTCCTTTCTTTCTGCTGAACCTCTCTCCCTGCCTGTTAACTCTTTTTTGTTTTGGAAACTTGGGCCAAAAAATGGAGGGTATTTTTGAATATACAGGTAGAATATCAGGGCTTTTGGTAGTTTGTTAGAAAGTATGAAGTGTTGGCAGCAGAGAATATACATGGAGGCCTAAGGTACTTGAGAACATACCACTTTTGTGAATAGAAACAGATTGTATCGTGTCACTTTTGAAAACCTCACACCTTCTAAATGTAGTTTTACCACTGTTCATTTTGTGAAAGAGGTACAAGCAGTTCTTTCAAAATTATTATGAAAATTCCATTTATCTGTGTGTATACACAGCAATCAAAAATATGCTTAAGATGACTGTAAACAGATTTTTGAGCTCTGTAATGCTGTGGCTATGTTGTTAACAATATCCAAATTAGTTTAAGACTAGTTTAGGGAGCTATAATTTTCTCTGCAATCAGATTTCTTTAATTAATGCAGGCTGTGCAATCACAAGGAAGGCCCACTTTGAGCTTTGTTTGTTGTCTCCAGCTTAGATTTTTTTATTACCTTTTTTTTTAGTTAAATGATGTTTATTTCAATTTCTGATTATCATTTGTAAGTATGAAGTTTTCTGAGAAAAGGTCTTTAAATAAATACGAAGTCTTTTAAGAGGCAGTGGATTCCAAGTCCATCCTTTGATTCAAAGCTTGATTGTGATATTTAAGAACCTAAGTATCTCCTTATAAAAATAACTGCTTGTATACCATGTGAATATTCAGGACTCTGTAGATTACCAAGCAATAGATTAAAAAAGAAAAGTAGTTATTGTAAATAGTTTTACTTATTGTAAATTAAGGAGATTTTGGGTTTTGATGGAATGAGAAGCCTTACTTTTTTTTCATCGAGAAAAACTATTACTATATAGATGAGTGATTATACCAGCACAGTTTCCAGAATGAGGGCTCTAGTGCTTTTCATGTTAATAGGTGGTTAGAATTAGGCCATCAATAGTCAAATTCTTATAATCAGTCTTCAAAAAATAGCACAATCAACTGCACAATGAATGTCTATATGGCAATAACTTTAGAATTGGCTTGAGCTGGTTTTTTTGACTCTTAGTGGTAGAGCTTATAAGTCTTACCATAGACTACAACAGAAATTTAAAATTTAGTATACCGTGTAATAAATATTTTTGGTTTTTATTCATATCTCAAAAAATGGCTTTGTGAAAACTTAAAGTATTTTTAACATGAGGTTGCTTTGTTACTTGAATTTTCTTCCTAATTTTCTTTCCTTTGATGTCTGTTTCTCTTTCAAAGCAGGAGCAACCATCAGGGTAACAGGTATCTGACTATTTACCAGTCTTGTATGTGGTCTCCATCTATTCAAGCAGAAAAGATGTATGAATCTTGTTTTCATACATCTGCAGTCTCATCCCCGTTAAAAATCACCTGTCCACATTAATGAATTGACTGTCATACCATAGTTTGCTTTTTCCTTTCATAATGCAATTAAAATTGATACCGTTAACTGTATTTATTAGTGCCATAGCAAATATTTTGCTTCATCATCTTTTATGAGACAATTGGAACCTCATGTATGTTGCTTTGTCACTGCTGCATCTCCTGGTCTCAGTCTACTTGGAAAAAAATGAGTAGGTGTTTGAGTTAGTATTTCTCTTTAATACAAATAAATCCTGATGCAATTGCATGGTCAAAGTTTTTTCAAAATCAAACCCATATTTCATATTTCTCAAAGAATAGAGAACTCGCTGTGACCCAAAGTAAAATATACTGTTTGTTAGAATTTTAAAAGCATTTGGCTTCAGAATTATTCAGAGCAATTTTTTACTTACAATAAAGAGCAGTTGGGATTCGTAGTTTCTTTGGGATCTTGCACTTTTTGATCACTTGGTTAGTGAATACAGGATTTAACCAACTGGTGCCAAGCTGCATTTGATTTAAATTCTTTCCACAGTTCAATTTTTCACATTTCTCCCCTCAGTTACTTGATGCCTTTGTTTTCATATTATTTTCCAAAACGCTTACTATATACATATAAAAATACCAATATTGAACTATTCTGTTTATGTTTGGTAACAGTAGGCTTCATCTATTTTAGAAACTCTCTGATGTAGTAGTACCAGGGATGCATGTAACCAACATTGTTGTTTCAAAAAAAAAAACCACCAGAGCAAATGCATTGTTGCCAGCATACTTTGATTCTCCTGCCAACCAATTCAAGCTACAACTGCAATTTTTTAAAAGAAATTGTTATGCTGGATACATTGGGAAAAACCTACAATATTCCTATTATTCCTGAGAGAAGCCTGTAGACTAATTTTGCATAGCTGCTTAGGCAGGATATGTTGAGACACGCTTCAAACTATTCACAATAAATGCAGTAAAAACAAGATGTTTAAAGAATGAGGTTAGGCTATAATAATAGTATGTTGTAGTTGATAGTTTTAGCTAGCATCCTAGTTCAACAAAACATTAATTAACAATTTTCATGATAATATCCAGACTATTTAGGTCATGTGTTAAAATGACGGATTTGTTTGTGAAATTTGAATTCTCAGAAGCTGTTTTAACTTAAGCATAATTCTTTGCATTTGTTTAATAAAGGAAGCTCCAAACTCTGTTCTGTCAGTGTGATGACTTGAGCAAAGGTAGATATTCTACCTTTTTGGACAGTTGTTACAAGGTATAAAAGTTGCATTGTTGTTTGAAGAAATTTATAAACACAGGAATATTTTGTTTTTAAAAGATGAGACGTTCTATGGAGAAAACTCTGTCTTCTCCATTGGGTATTATTCTAAACAATGATAACTTGCCATTTTAAAATATTACAAACTGGTGATTGTACCTTCACATGTCAAGAAGCACTGGAGATGCCTACAGATGCATACATCTACATAGAAATGTCTGAAGTGCATATACTAATAACACTAATTTTTCCTTTCATTGTGATGCTTAAATATTGCTTGTAACATCAGTGTTATAAATTCTCAAACAATGAAACCTAGAGCTTTTTATTTCATATTTGTGCTGGTTTATCACTTGTTTAGAATACGGCATCATTTCCCAAGTTTCTTAAAGATTTCCTTATACAGTGTCCACTAGTGCTTTTCGCTAGGATTCTGACCTGCATGAAGCAGATTCAAGTTGCATTAACCAATAAGGGGGAAAGTTGTTTTTAACAACTAGTAGGCTTTTCTTCACAGAAGGGCTTAAGGGTTAGTGTTTTCCAGAAGAGAAGCAATCATTCTACCATAAGTGCATTGTGCAAGTTACAACCAAATTGTATTGAAGTTTCAGTTGTAAGCCCAAGAGCTTCTTTTCTTCTCATAGTCCTGAGTGAGAAATGGGGAGTCAGTAGTGATCTTAAAACAGACAGCCATGTGATTACTAAGCACCTTGTTTTCTTTCCAGATTAAAACAAATGGAACTTACGGCACTAAACTTGAAACACAGTTAAACAGTGACCCTTTTGAAGATTTGTCATTTAAGCTGCTTGTGTCAAAGGTGCAGACATCTGTTCGAACATCACCTGTTCCGACTTTAAACCAAAAGGAGTTGTTACAGTTGCCTTCAGCAACACAGAGAAATGCTGATATTTCGAATACTGTAAATTGCATGCCAGCAATGCCTCCTATTCCAACCTTCAACCCATCCCAGGAACATATGCGCAGCTCTCCAAATCCATTCACTACTAGACTGAACTGCACAAATCCATTCACTGAAAGAACTCCTAATGCTGGAAACCCATTTAGAACAGAAACACAAGAGTCTGAAATCACTTCACTTCTACTAGAAGGACGTGCTGCTTGCAATCCTTTCCCTTCTCTAAATCCTCCCAGCTGTAACACAAGCAAGCCTGTATTTTCTGTTGATGCATCTGAAAACACTTTTTGCTTGCGAAGTAAATCTGTCGTGGTAAAAAATGTACAGCCAAAAGGATGGGTAACGTTTGATGATGAGGAGGAGAATTTCAGCGAAAAGCTAAAGCCATCTAAAAGTGTTCCAGATTTTAAGCGAATCGGTTCCAGGAAGTCAGCTGGATCTCCAGATTTGCTGGGCACTGAACGAAATGTTTTTCTTGGTTCAGACTTTACCTTTGATAATGACTGGAATAAAAGTTCTACTGATTGCTTCTATACAATGCCAGCAAGACGACCACCTGCACCTCCTATACCATTAAGAACAACCAGCAACAGATCCCCTGCAGATCCTTTCACTTCTTTGGCACCTAAGGTGTCACCAACGCAAGATTTTACAGAAAGATAGATGTTCAAAAATATAAGAGATCATATTTGTTGCTACATTTATCCAGTAGAATAATTGGGCATTTGAGATTATTCTGTGTGCAATAATTAATTGTCAAATGCACTGAAACTTAACTCCACTCGTAAACAGCCACTCTTGTTTGTGTATAAATTTTGAATATGTATATATGGTAGAGCACAAAAAAATTGTCTGAAATTTATTAAAATCCCGATGTAATAGTATTGGAATAGAGAAAAGAAGGATGAGCTACTAATCTCATTAAAATATACCAATCTTGGAAACAGTTTTTGCTTAGGGAGCTCTCTCATTTCTGTTCCCCTTTGTGGCATTTCAAAAAAAAGAGGCTCCCTGCCGGTAGCCTCCCTACTCCGTTTTTACTGTTTTATTAATATGATATTTATAAGTATTTACCAAAGAGCTGCCAAAGTTTATTGAGATTTGAATGTTGACAAGTATTGTTTAGAAGTTGTTTAATTTATAACAGAGGCTATGGATATTTGTAAGGCTTATATTTGAATTTGAGGCACAACAAAAATAGTTTAATTTCAAAATACAAACAAAACTTTGCGTATTAATATATTCAATATTTGACTTTAATTTTCTGTGTCAGTACATTTCAGCTATTATTTGTGACATATTTTATTGTGACATGTTCACGAGCATTACTTCAGAATAATTGTTCCATATAATCCATTTGTTCATTACTGTTTTAAAGATGCTTTTTTCCAGAAATTGGAAACAACCGGTACAATAAATTTTTCCCTCAACATCTGGGAAAAAAATCCCCTTGCATTTTGAGATATAAAGCAGTCTTTGGCAGCTGCACACCACTTACCGGAGTTGGCTTGTCCCAGTCTCCTCTTTTGCATGTTGGAAGGGCCTTCTTGTCCCATAGACATGCCTGAGGGAGGGAATCAGCAGCCATGTTACAACCTCAGAGAAGGAGAAGGTCATCTTATGTCATTAAGCTGTCTGCTCAGCATCCTCCCCGTCTACTAGACTTACTGCTGTATTTTTAAAATCTAACTTTCAGAGAAAACAGGAGAACAGTAATTCTCTGAGCCGAACAGTATCATTCTGTCACTTCTGCAGTTAAAGCTAAACGAGTGACTCTTCCTCGCCCAGAGACAGGGACCATCCTCTGTGTGGTGCAGCTTTGAGGCTAGTGAAGGCTTGGTCGCAGTTCTACATACTATGCTACAAAAATGCAACTCTTTGTGCTTTCACAGTTTTCTAAAGCTCACATGAGATTACATAAAATACCATGTTTTGTTATCTTGAGGCAATTTAAAGTAACTGATTTCCTTAGCTCCATTTATATATGCTATAAAATCCTGCAGTTCTCCTTACAATTCATAGTGTCTTAGGACATGGCTCGTATACGCAGCTGCGTACTTTCCTCCAAAGCTGAATGTGTCACGATGTTGTCATCTCTCGGGGGACTGCAAATACATGCCTACGCCCATTGGCTTACTTGCGAACGAACTGTACTGGTTCTGCAAAACCAGGGACTGAAATACAACATATTAGCATTATATTTATAGTAGCAAAATACACGATGACAGTGCTTTTTCTTTAAATTCTCAAATGCTATCAAAATATTACTTATAAAGTAATCCACTCTTCCTTTAAACAGTATATGGTTAGCCATGAACTGCAGTTGGATAAGAGGAGTGACGGTAGCGAGTTTTATATTGTGCTTTTTTCCTGTTCAGGTCATTAAACAGTACTTGTACATTTTAAACAGCAGTGGTACTATACGCTTCGTGCTTTGGTATGTGAATTTCCTTGTTTTAAACTGTTGCTATAAACATCTGTGTGACTGGTGTTTTGGTATATTCTTACATTAGCAAAACAATTTTTTGGGGAAACTTTTTGCTAGTGGGAGTTACGTGATAAATATGTTCTTTGTTGACTATTTAATTACAGTGATTAAAAACTACTGTCTAAAATGTACCTGGCATACAGCACACTTTACAGGACTACGGAGATTGACAGCAAAGTACTGCAAACATCACAAGAAATGCTCCAAAAAATATAGTGTGTATATATATAGCTAACCGCTGCAACGTGTATTAATGAAAATAATTAGTAGCAGAAGTTCTGAAAAATACTAAGAATTAAAATTAGAAACGCTCAACACATTTTCATGAATTCCGTGTTCCCTGTGGTAAATTGCTCTGTTAAATGTAACGATTTTCTTGCTTGTGGCACACAACTATTTATGGCTGTATCCTTTCCAGAGCCGCAGTATCGACGCTCGGTGGCGC